>NW_027361738.1:19132500-19647500 GCF_039654945.1 Dendrobates tinctorius | reverse complement strand
ATAATGGCCCCCTCATCAATGAGAAATTCCTACATTCAGGGTTAAATTAAGGCATAATTTTACTCCAGGTAAATGAAAAAGCCCATCACATAAATATGTAACATTATGTGTGTAGAAAAGAGAAGCAATCTTACATTTCAATGGAGAGGATCTCATCATTACAGCATCGCAAACCTAACAATACAAAATCTCATTATTGGTTCAGATGGATGACAACGTTTATGGCCTGGGATGGAGCTGATGTTGCAGTGACCATCACAATAGGTCCTCACACTGTACAGTCATTCTGTCAGGTTAATCACATAAAAGAACAAGAGACTAATGAGCTAACAGTATGTCACACTTCCCATACAATAGGGTTAGTCAGTCTGTCTGATCATCAATAGCTCGAGGCACAGTGCTTCAATCAATGAATATTAGCTCTAATTAATTTGACATGCCTGGGGTAAGATTATAGCTTAGATGCATGCAGTAATAAATGTTCCCATTGATCTATCTATCTATCTATCTATCTATCTATCTATCTATCTATCTATCTATCTATCTATCTATCTAAAAATATAGAACACAGCAGCACTCTATACAGTTGTGGCCAAAAGTATTGACACCCCTGCAATTCTGTCAGTTTCTTCCTGAAAATGATTGCAAACACAAATTCTTGGGTATTATTATCTTCATTTAATTTGTCTTAAATGAAAAAAGACAAAAGAGAATGAAGCAAAAAGCAAAACATTGATCATTTCACACAAAACTCCAAAAATGGGCCAGACAAAAGTATTGGCTCCCTCATCCTAATACTTGGTTGCAAAACCTTTAGCCAAAATAACTGCGACCAACCGCTTCCGGTAACCATCAGTGAGTTTCTTACAATGCTCTGCTGGAATTTTAGAACATTCTTCTTTGGCAAACTGCTCCAGGTCCCTGATATTTGAAGGGTGCCTTCTCCAAACTGCCATTTTTAGATCTCTCCACAGGTATTCTATGGGATTCAGGTCTGGACTCATTGCTGGCCACCTTAGAAGTCTCCAGTGCTTTCTCTCAAACCATTTTCTAATGCTTTTTGAAGTGTGTTTTGGGTCATTGTCCTGCTGGAAGACCCATGACCTCTGAGGGAGACTCAGCTTTCTCACACTGGGCCCTACATTATGCTGCAAAATTTGTTGGTAGCCTTCAGACTTCATAATGCCATGCACACGGTCAAGCAGTCCAGTGCCAGAGGCAGCAAAGCAACCCCAAAACATCAGGGAACCTCCGCCATGTTTGACTGTAGGGACCGTGTTCTTTTCTTTAAATGCCTCTTTTTTTCTCCTGTAAACTCTATGTTGATGCCTTTGCCCAAAAACCTCTACTTTTGTCTCATCTGACCAGAGAACATTCTTCCAATATGTTTTAGGCTTTTTCAGGTAAGTTTTGGCAAACTCCAGCCTTGCTTTTTTATGTCTCGGGGTAAGAAGTGGGGTCTTCCTGGGTCTCCTACCATACAGTCCCTTTTCATTCAGACGCTGACGGATAGTACGGGTTGACACTGTTGTACCCTCGGACTGCAGGGCAGCTTGAACTTGTTTGGATATTAGTCGAGGTTCTTTATCCAACATCCGCACAATCTTGCTTTGAAATCTCTTGTCAATTTTTCTTTTCCGTCCACATCTAGGGAGGTTAGCCACAGTGCCATGGGCTTTAAACTTCTTGATGACACTGCGCACGGTAGACACAGGAGCATTCAGGTCTTTGGAGATGGACTTGTAGCCATGAAATTGCTCATGCTTCCTCACAATTTGGTTTCTCAAGTCCTCAGACAGTTCTTTGGTCTTCTTTCTTTTCTCCATGCTCAATGTGGTACACACAAGGACACAGGACAGAGGTTGAATCAACTTTAATCCATGTCAACTGGCTGCAAGTGTGATTTAGTTATTGCCAACACCTGTTAGGTGCCACAGGTAAGTTACAGGTGCTGTTAATTACACAAATTAGAGAAGCATCACATGATTTTTCGAACGGTGACAATACTTTTGTCCATCCTCTTTTTTATGTTTGGTGTGGAATTATATCCAATTTGGCTTTAGGGCAATTCTTTTTGTGTTTTTCATTTAAGACAAATTAAATGAAGATAATAATACTAAAGAATTTATGTTTGCAATAATTTTCAGGAAGAAACTGAGTGTTATCTGACAGAATTGCAGGGGTGTCAATACTTTTCCTGTAGCGTGGTGGGGTGGCAGATGGGACCCTCGGCCCTGTCTGCCCCGAAGGATACAAATCGACTCACATTTTACATCTACTATTTCATTTGGGTATGAAGTGTTAAACGTAAAATACGTTTGAGTGTGGGGGCTACTTGCATTAGGCCCTCTTGTGGAAATGATATTTTTATGTTATTGTTCTGTATTTCTTTTTTTCTGCCATATTTGTACTTGACACTTTTAAGGTGTGTCCTTAGCCTTTCCTGCATAATTACCCGGTGTGCCATGCCCCCTTTGTAAAGACCAGAAAAATTAGGACTAAATAGCAAGGCTCTCTGAATCTCTGAAACCATATAGCTGATTTAAAAAAAAACCCCTAAAAACCAGAATATTCAGGAGAGTAGGAGGAATAAAAAAAACTGGTAACTTTTGATCTTTTGGGAGGTCGTCTTTAAAGATAAAACCACACATGAAGTACTTTTCCGCAGTGTATTTGAGTGCAGGGAATCCATTGTAAAATCTTTTTTTTCCTACATGAGGATATTGATGCAGACTTGGATGTGGATTTACCATGGACCAGATACAGATTCTGCCAAATCTGGTGTGAATCCAAATCAATATCTACCTGCAACACATGGCGATTTTGTGATGGATTTGCTGCATGCAAATCCACTATGGAAACATTGTCACGAGTGATGAGTGAGTATACTCGTTGCTCGGGTTTTTTCGAGCATGCTCGGGTGACCGCCGAGTATTTTGGCGTGTTTGGAGATTTCGTTTTTGTCACTTCAGTTGCATGATTTGTGGCTGCTGGCCAGCCTGAATACATGTGGGAATTCCATAACAAACAGGCATTCCACACATGTAATCAGCCTGTCTAGCAGTCGCAAATCATGCTGCTACAGCGGCAGAAACTATATCTCCGAGCACGCAAAAATACTATGAGGACGCCCGAGCATGCTCAGAAAAACCTGAGCAACGAGTATACTCGCTCATCACTAATTCCCACAGTGGCATTGCTAAATGTAGACGAAGATAGTGATGGGGACAATTTTAGAAGCAAATCTCATTAATGCTTGCAGGTTGTAGGATTTTAAGTTAAAGGGGGTTTCCGGTTTTAAATTACAAGTCTGCAGTCACTCTATGTGACTGCAGACTTGTGAACACCCACACATCGTGAAAAGTGCTGGTGATGATGACAGCGGGCACATGACTGCAACTATGGGATTTGCATACATGTGATCACTTGTTGACTTGATGGGCATGGTCTCTCTCAATGCATGTGTATTTAGGATGGACATATTCTATTCAAAATGTGTCTAGAAGTATGCATATTGTGTACTTGTGGTCACATAACTGCCCACTCCGGGAGCCAGAGAATCCTCACAGTGTGCTCTATGTTCCATGTGAGGATTCACAAGTCTGCAGTCACATAGAATAACTGCAGACTTGCAACCTAAGGCCAAATAACCCATTTAAGAAAATGTTTTGATTGATAATGTGCAAATTGCCTCTTCAGAGAAGAAGAGGACTTGAACTCTATAGCGCCACCTGTTCGTAGTAGCGATCCTACAAGTCACAATCAACTCTTTAATGAGTCTTGTAATATGACTTAGGATAAAAGCCAAATCAGAATCTCAATTTGCAGACACGGTGTTTCGGGCTATTGGCCCTCGTCAGTGCAAAGTATGAGAACTGATTTGGCTAGGTGTGAGGCTCTGGACTGAGGTCTAAGGGGTAAGGTTTCTCCTTGTGGAGAGTGACATACCAGCTCTGGCTTGTCAAGGTAAGGAGGCTTATTCGCCGTGCAATGCTCCTCTGGGAAAATAATATGCAAATTGCCTCTTCAGAGAAGACGACGACTTGAACTTTATAGCGCAACCTTTTGGTAGTAGCGATCCTACAAGTCACAATCAACCCAATAACGAGTCTTGTAATATGACTTAGGATTAAAGCCAAATCAGAATCTCAATTTGCAGACACGGTGTTTCGGGCTATTGGCTCTCGTCAGTGCAAAGTATGAGAACTGATTTGATTTGATTGATAATGTTAAGTTATTTGAATAGTTTTGCAATCAATATCGAGTGAAGGTGCAAGTGCTTTAGCAATTACCACATTTGCTCTTTTCATATGTCCTTGATTGTAATTGAAAATGGTTTATATACTGTACATGTACTATAGAGATACAAAATCTAGACTATAACTTAAACTTAAACTTAAAACTCTCTTTAAATCTCAGTCAACTTTGACATTAACATGTAAACCTGATTTTTAGAGAAAAATTAACTAAATACTAAACAATTTTTGGTTACAATTAACAGATAAAATCCTATGGAATGAGAACTGGGGCTAGTGATGTACTCCAAAACCCACAGCAATAAAAATAAAAAAAATTGAAGTAGCACTTGAGTGTTATTTACTTTACATACTACTATGGGATTGTAGAACATCAGACAGAAAGTGTAATAGATCAATGAAGAGGTAAGCATGCTAGAGGTAAGGTCATGTATGGAAGTGTCAGCGCAATGGAATAGAGTAAGTAAGGTTGCAAAGTGTATTCATGCATACATATATAAATAAATATATATACCGTATATACTGTGAGGTAGCGCTGTCATTCAAGTAGGGGATACTCGCTCAGCAGCCACAAAAGCAGATCCGGCACAGGTTTTCCATAAAACCATAACAGTCCACGCAGTTTATTTAGCAGCATAAACCCACAGAAGCAACATAAACTCCATATATCAGCATAGAGTCCATTATAGCTTCACTCTGTTAGCAATGTCCAATACGCAGGCTTTTCAGCCTCACAGTTATATCTCACCCCGTCAGGGTTCTCTCATGGCTGCTTCTCCATACTGCAGACATCCACTCTCTTATCTGGGACACTCAGACCCTTGCAGCCATTATTCACAGCGTCCACATGTGCTGTCAGGCAGGAAGCCCCATCTCAGCGGGACCTTCCACACTGGACCAACCGGGTCCAAGCATTCACCCCTTGTGAATCACCCCGGCCACATTATATTGTTCATGGCCACGCCCACTGGGTCACATGACTCTGACCTCATCACAGGTCCTTCAGGCATTTTCCACTCTTTGCAACCATGCTTTAAACACACCCCCTGGGTGGGTTTGTAGGTAACCAGGCCCCCCCAACTCTCTAGTTACCTGGAGACTTCTCCCTCACATATTAACACAGCACCTCAGCAATGTCCTTGTGTGGCGCCCCTGAGGCTTCAGTCGCCACAGAGGTAGTGCCCCACCATCCAGGTAGGCTGGGAACTCCTTTCCGCATTCCAACACCTGCACCCCACACACAGGATAGTTCAGCAGGGACCCATCCATGCTTTATGCTGGAAAGGTCATAGGGTGCCTTTTGTGGTCCCTGGCTTCGTAACACGAGAGGTGCTGGGGAGGCGGGTGGAGTTAGATATAAAAGAGAGGGAAGGTGTAGTATTTCAGGTCAGTCTGGGGTGAGTCCCAGAGAAGGAGGTCAGTCAGACGAGGGTCTGAGAGAGAGAGAGAGCAGGCTGACAGCAGGTCAGCATGAGAGGAGCTCAAGGCGGAGGAAGGCAGTCAGTCAGGAGAGGCTGAGGACTGGTCTTAGTGGAACGAGCTCCCTAGGGAAGGAAGAGAATTGAGAAAGAGACGTAGACTGGAGACTACAGATTCCATAAGAGAGATAGAACAGATTGGAACGAAGGAGAATAGAAGGACGGTGGGAAGCTGGTTGAAGAAAGATAGAGAACCCTTACAGTCCAGAGAGCACAAAGGCCAGGGCCCGGTCCCCGAGGTTGATTGGATCTTTATGTCCGGCAACAGACACCGGAGGAGTAGTGAGCCGCTAACGCCTTGCTCCCATCATAGACTTGGGACACAACAGCAACTGAATAGAGAGCCGGGACGCAGTGAGGAGTCCTCGAAGCAGGCTACAGCTGTCTGTCATACAAGTAAAGACTAGGAACACCTAGAGAGAGGCATTCCAGGGTAACTAAGTACTGGAGTGCTTCGCACCTAAAGGCGCATTACAGGAGTCGTTCAGTAAGAATCCTATCCTGCCTGGAGGTTGGTTGGAGCCCTGACCTGGAGAACACGGTACGGAGGCAGGCAGTTGAGTGAGCTGCAAACAGTGAGTAAAGCTTTGGAACCGCATACTCGGGTGTCCTCCAGTTATTCCCGCACCACTACACCTGCGTACCAGCATCTATACCATCCTGCGCCTCTCCTCATCCATTGCACCTACACTGCCCTGGGACTACAGCTCCACCTGTGGGGAGCTACACCATCTTTGCTGCACCACACCATCAGTCCCAGCGGATCTGCATGCAGCGTTGGCTCAACATTTTACTTGCCAAACACCACGGGTGGTGTCACGAACTATTCTAATAAACTTTAACACTGTTAACATCACCGCCATTGATATTGGGCGCCCAGGGCCACGGACCGGGTCACCGCTACTGTGACACATTCCCACCTTGATACCGGCCCGGTACCCCGCTGCCCTGGGTGTGCGAGGGCATCCCACTTGCTGATCACACATACATAAGTCTCCATCTCATCTCCATCTCCATCTCATCTCAAAGCCACCCACTTTGAGGTACATAACGGCCACTCAACACTCTGCTATTCATCCCTTCTCCTGGGACCTCCACACAGCGCCCCCTAGCGGACACAGTGGTTACTACACCACAATACATATAAATATATATAAAATTATTTTCTTACAGGCAAACCAACTCCATGCTCTATAACATCTGTAATAACTTCAATTTCATTGTAAAGATGCAACACCATCTTATAAATGATATATATTTTTATAGCATATCCATTTTATCAAAATGTGATGACTGCATAAAAAGCAAAGAAGTATCATATTGTCATCTTAGGCCTGGTTTCTATTTATCAAGACCAGCTTTCTTATGCCTCAACTGATCGGAATATATGTCAAAATGGCATTAGTTGGTGGGCTGAAACAAAAAAACACAACGTAACATTTTTTGATCTGGCTCCTTGAAGATTCTGTTGCAACAAATTATATAATGGATGAATGAGAATGACGCCCAAAAAAGTAGGGAATCAGTTTCCACACCAGTTTCCCTCTGATGCTATTGCAGCATGTTGCAAGAAAAAAATGCATGATGGCTGGATACATGAAAATTAGTCTGCAGTCCCAAAAATTCCATAAAATCAGTGCAGTATTTGAAGATGATGTTAGTTCTTCACACATACCTTGAATTTTCAGAATGTACACAATTGCTAAAAATGTTTTATTTACAAATCACTTTTATCTTTTTAAAGAAGCCCTCTCACGAAGATTATTTTTAAAATAAATCTTAGTATATGGGTATGTAGTGTAGTGTGTGTAAATATCCTCACTTATCGCCACCTTCTCCAGTGTCCAGGGCTGTTCTGTTTCTCTTCTCATTGATGTCACTGAGATACTCTCCCGACTCACACATAGAGCACAGAATAATCGGAAGTCTCTTTTACAAGGTAATCCTAATTCTGATACCCCTTCCATTGTAAAAGCCACTTCTGGGTTACCCAGAGTGCATTGGGACCGAGATAGTCTGAAGTGCGGTGACGTCAATGAGAAGAGGAGCAGAAGGACGCTGGACATCCGGAGAAGACAGTGGTAGGTGAAGACAATAACACGCTCACTACATTACATACACATAGATTTAGTTAAAAAATCTTCATGAGAGTCCTTCTATAAGTAATGAGAAAATTGAAAACAGTCTTAGGAGCGTAGGAAAGAGACTCAGACAAGTGATGGGTATAAACCACAATGCGTTTCAACGGAGGATCCATCTTCATCAGGTGGAAGTTCTACCTGATGAAGACAGATCCTCCGTCGAAACACGTTGTGGTTTAACCCCATCTCTTGTCTGAGTCTCTTTCCTGCGCTCCTAAGACGGTTTCCATTTTCTCATTGCTCCTATCCTCCATTGGAGGTTTTTGGCTGGAGCTGCGGTGGAGACCTGACATCCTTGTCTGCCCCTGGGTTGCTTCCTAAGCGCTCCTTTATGACCGCTTACCACTGACTCTTCTTTAAGTAATGTCTGCTATTCAGCATGTATTTGTGGCTATAAGAATCTACCAGTGAAGTCTTGCAGCAATATATTGGCGCAACCTTCTCCTATAATGCAGATAATCATATTTTCCATTTTAGGATATTTTTAGAAGAAAGAAGAGTTTCCACGCCAGTAACTTCAAGACAGTCAAGCCAAGTGGACCACTGTCAACACATTGCCTTTCTTTGGAGCGTCAGCCCTTTTACATACTTCTGATTTCGTTTTGATGCTTAGCTGTTGAGAGATGGTATGATGGGTTGATTTGGTGTCACCCTCCCCTTTTTAATTTAGTTAATTATTTTATTTATTTCCCTTAGATAATAATATGCTGCACATGTTTCACCATCTATCTCCGAAGACTCAATGTACTAGGGGCCAGAACTAGAGTTGAATAGCCATTAAGTACTGTCCAATTTTAATATACTCCAAACCTTACTTATTACAGTATATACCTTAATGTTTTCTTTATTGCTTACTCTTTCTTGCAAGGTGCTTATGTGGTGCATTGTGTGTTATTTTGTGTTAATTGTTCCTGTACAATAAAAATAAATAAAAACATCCCATGAAAAGATATAGTTCCACTTTTTTTGAGCCTTTTAGTTTTTCTAATGTATATAAGAAATACCGACACATACTGCTGGAAAATTTGCCAAAATTGCACTCTTCTTGCATGAGTCTAGTAGGGGTTTTAGCAGGTGAGTAATGGTTAATGTGTTATTTAATTGCATTTTCTCCTTTAGTCATTTTTTCCTGATCGCTAAAAACTGTTTAAAAGCCATTTTTTAGCCCTTTTCTCCATATTGCAATCGATGATATTTGCCAGTATTTTATGTATATTCCCTCCCTTCTGACAACTGAACTACATGCATAGAAGTTGATATTTGCTACTTTCACCTGCACCAGATACATTAGTGTCACTCAAAGACTCTAGATTTACTGACGGGGAACTAAGAAAACCCAGACATTTAACACGTAGACATATGTACACAGAAACAAGATGGTGAGTACAGCTGGAGGTAAAAGCAGAAACTAAACTCAGTGTGAACTAATCATCGATCTGGTGAGAAGAAGTGACTGAGCAAATAAGTTTATCTATTGCATATTTGTTTTCTTGATGTGTGTTTCTTTCAATAGAATAAGACTATAATGAGAATTCATCAATTCATTTGGGGGACACCAAAAATACAGGTGAATATATATCATTTCTAGAGATGTTTGAAGCTTTTGAAATTGAAATTCACCAGATTCTGTAATTCCACCCCCCAAAAAAATCAATGGTAGTTTAATTGTGCTAAAATAACGCTGCAAAAAGTGTGAAGATTCCTAATTTATGCTGCTTGTTTTTATGCATTTAAAGGGTTTATCCATGAGTTTTTTATGTGCTTAAAAACTAACAAGCAAGTAGTTGACAACTACCTGTCTGCTCTACCTGGCGACTGCACAGAGTGGTCATTCTGTTGCTCAACATAAATATGGCTACTCTTCCTCTTCTGGTCTTCTCTGTTAACGGGGTATGACTGCCGATATTATTCTGATTAACAGCCGGCTCCCCGAAGTTAGGCAGACCGGACAAGGCTGCTATTCACCGTGACGTTGGCGCTTCTCTGTCCGTGTGAAGCTGCTGAATCACTGGCATCAGCGACACCTATCTGCCTATTAGTTTTTAGTCCCTTATTAAAAAAATTAGACTTGGTTAAACCATGTAAATGGCCTCACTTAGTTGGAAGTGAAATGGAAGAGAGAGATGGGCACAATTTTGATCCTGGTAATGTGAGGTAGTCACAATGATCATATAGACCTTGTGAATCTTGTGTTGGGTTGCTGTAGTCATTATGAAATACGGTAGACTTTTTATATAGTCTGAAACTAGCGGTATGAGGAATAAAACAGGTGTCACTTAGAAGGAGAAACGAGAAGTTTTTGACAGGAAAAAAGATGTTAGCATGGATTTGGCTGTGCGATAAGTAATTTGAGATGTTAACTAATTCTTATAGATATTCAGTAGGCGTGAACATCAGAGTGGGATGAGAGAAGGAAAGTGAGAATAGTTCATATATATTGGGGAAGCTCATGACGCAGTTTGTGACAGATACAATCTACTACAATGTGTAAAATGGTGGCAGCTGTTTGAAGAAGATTCATGCAAATCAAATAGCAAATTGTTGGAATTCTTCAGAACCTGTGAACTTCAGGATATTTGTCTTCCAATGAAGTACAAGTACCAACAACAAGGGGACTTGCATTGCACACATCTATAAAAAAAGTATAACGATCACGCAAAGATCAAGCAATTCTCTTTCTATTGCATGGTGATGGTTGACATATTTCATCAATAAATGTGGCTGCCAGATTTCTGTTGCACCTTCAATTATCTTATGAAAATGGTCCAGCCTTACAAGCACAGGTCGGGAAGAGAATATAAATGCCTCTTTACATGTTACAACAAAATTGGTCAAACTTACTGATTTGGGAAGGCTAGCCTCTCTATGCTCCATTCACACATGGTGTCATGGGAAAGACGTTTGAATTCAAATGTCCAATCCTTTTGTTGTCCCAGTAAAACCATTGATTTAGAAAAAAGGCAAGTAACCCAGGAAACTCATGGCCTTACGTATTTCAAACTGACTGGTTCTTAATCATAGTTCAGAGTGTTCCCATACTCAAAGTAGCCCTAAATAAACATTATTTTGGGGCTACTTTGTGTATGGTAACACTTGCAACCTGTTCGACTTTACTGTGCAAGTCATTTACACGTGGCGGCAGCAAACAGATTAAGACAAAATCTATTTTTAGTGATGTTCACTTGTTTTTGTGCTCCATCAGTTCTAGTCCCCGTTCCTTTCCTGAGACCCACCATCTTCACCCCACTCTGTGACCTGGCTAACATCTTCCTCATGAGAGAGACAGAGGCATGACACTTTATACCTCTTCTGAACCTTGGGCCCAAGACTGTCCTGGCCTCCAGGAGTGGCCGAAGATGTGCCCTCATTCTTCTAGGAAACTTGCACTGACTGAACTCGTCCTTTTCTTTCGCACCTTCGCTAGACCCTGCTAACTCTGCTATGTTTAGCCTTGCTGACCACTCAAACCATAACTTGCACTTACTGAGTCCTGTACTCAGAAGATCACCTTCCATGTGTTGTCTGGTTTATTTCATCCACTTCCCTTAGGTCTTCCATGGCTGAGGACTCAAGTGACCGTTCTAGACAGAAGGTCCAGTGAAGTGCTTTGTTGGGGACAGTCATGCTGTAGGGGGGAGGCTGGGATGAAGGAGACATCATGGCAACAAAGGGGTTGTTATGATGTGTAAAGTTTTATATATTTATGTTATTTGTGTTATAACAGTAATGATATATTCTACCCCTATGGCTTTTGTGTGTTTAGTTCTCCTACAGGCTATGCCTAACCATCCCTGGGAATGTGAGACATATGTCCATTAGGGGAACCATACATTAGATAGGGACACAGTTTTCACTACACTAGGGATTAGATAGTTAATAGAGTTGGGATTAGCCCACAGTTTGGGAGGGGTTACATGGAGTTTTATAGAAAATGTTTCCAGGCTACAGTTAGTCAGTGTAATGGTCCTACCTGGAGCTCAACTTGCTCAGAAAGGAACTGATTGTTTTTGGATAGGGATTTTCCTTCGACAGATAACACCCTCATTGGATTTTGGAGACGTCGGACTGGAATCAGATACTGATTCTCCACTGCTTGCAGCAAGACATTTCCCAATAAACCGGAGCTTCCTCATGATTCGGATACCGTCAGGGTCATAGGTGGAGAGGAAATACTCCTACAAAGAGATTTTTGGTAAATTCTGATGGAAATCGGGTTACACCTTGGTTACATGTGACGTAATAAATCTGTATTCCTCATTTTTTTGCCACTTGTGCTATCCAACATCATCTAAACAATTATAGCGCATGTACTAATGTGCTAAAGCAGTTTGTTTTGATTGCTTTGCTTTATCTTTTAAAACAATTATTTTATGTTTGCTTCTAAATTTTTTTTGCAAACTGTTGAAACCCAGATGGGCAAAAATTTTTCCTCTTCTTTAGCCATTTTATTAATGTGGCCTGGTTGGATAAGTTCATTTTTTATTTGACTAAACATTTTTCCATTAATTTGAAATGGTATGGGAAATATGTGGATGATCTCCTCATAGTGTGGTGTGGTGATACATGTGATATTTCTGAATTTGCCACATATTTAAAACAATAATGAGTACAATCTGCAGTTTACAGTTAATACCCCCACAATTCAGACTCCCTTTTTGGATATTCTTTAGCCAGGTGATGATATAGAGGGACGGGTCCACACTTCCCCATATAGAAAAACTATATCTTGCAACACAATATTACAAATTTCAAACTGTCACCCCAGACACACCACCTGAGCCATTTCCTATGGCGAGTTTATGCATGCCTGGCGCATTTGCTCAGAGGAAAGCAGTTTCCATAAAGTACTATAATTAACAATAGACTGAAAGAAAGAGGTTATATTTCCTCTTAGCTTCTACGGCACATAATAGAGTAGTATCTCAACCTAGGAATGCGTTATTGAAAGATAGAAATACAAGTCGAATGAGGAGTTGTTCAGGTGCATCTATTACCTTTTCTACGTCACATAGTCTGCAATTTTGGCAAAATCGGGAACATTATCCAAAAAAACCTTTCTATTGCATGCCAAGATGATATTTTGGGTAAAATTAGCCAGGAGGGGATGATTGCTTGGAAATATATTATCATCTAGACCAGTGGTCCCCAACCTTTTTTGCACCAGGGACCGGCTTCCAGCAAGACCATTCTTCCATGGCCCAGCGGGGTGGAGGTGGGGCTGGGGGATATACACTCACTGGCCACTTTATTAGGTACACCATGCTAGTAAGGGGTTGGACCCCCTTTTGCCTTCAGAACTGCCTCAATTCTTCGTGGCAGAGATTCAACAAGGTGCTGGAAGCATTCCTCAGAGATTTTGGACCATATTGACATGATGGCATCACACAGTTGGCGCAGATTTGTCGGCTGCACATCCCTGATGCGAATCTCCCGTTCCACCACATCCCAAAGATGCTCTATTGGATTGAGATCTGGTGACTGAGGAGGCCATTTGAGTACAGTAAACTCATTGTCATGTTCAAGAAACCAATCTGAGATGATTCGAGCTTTATGACATGGCGCATTATCCTGCTGAAAGTAGCCATCAGATGTTGGGTACATTGTGGTCATAAAGGGATGGACATGGTCAGCAACAATACTCAGGTAGGCTGTGGCGTTGCAACGATGCTCAATTGGTACCAAGGGGCCCAAAGAGTGCCCAGAAAAAATTCCCCACACCATGACACCACCACCACCAGCCTGAACCGTTGATACAAGGCAGGATGGATCCATGCTTTCATGTTGTTTACGCCAAATTCTGACCCTACCATCCGAATGTCGCAGCAGAAATCGAGACTCATCAGACCAGGCAACGTTTTTCCAATCTTCTACTGTCCAATTTCGATGAGCTTGTGCAAATTTTAGCCTCAGTTTCCTGTTCTTAGCTGAGAGGAGTGGTACCCAGTGTGGTCTTCTGCTGCTGTAGCCCATCTGCCTCAAAGTTCGACGCACTGTGCGTTCAGAGATGCTCTTCTGCCTACCTTGGTTGTAACGGGTGGCAATTTGAGTCACTGTTTCCTTTCTATCAGCTCGAACCAGTCTGCCCATTCTCCTCTGACCTCTGGCATCAACATGGCATTTCCGGCCACAGAACTGCCGCTCACTGGATTTTTTTTCTTTTTCGGACCATTCTCTGTAAACCCTAGAGATGGTTGTGCGTGAAAATCCCAGTAGATCAGCAGTTTCTGAAATTCTCAGACCAGCCCTTCTGGCACCAACAATCATGCCACGTTCAAAGGCACTCAAATCACCTTTCTTCCCCATACTGATGCTCGGTTTGAACTGCAGGAGATTGTCTTGACCATGTCTACATGCCTAAATGCACTGAGTTGCCGCCATGTGATTGGCTGATTAGAAATTAAGTCTTAACACACAGTTGGACAGGTGTACCTAATAAAGTGGCCAGTGAGTGTATATATATATATATATATATATATATATATACACACATACACACATACACACACATGCATTCATACACACACACATATACATACGTACATACACAGAGATCAGATACACAGATAAACACACATAGATACACACACATACATACACACATTCATGCACAGATACATACACATGCACAGATGCACACAGATACATAGATACACATATAGATACACACATACATGCACACATTCACAGATACACACATACAAACATACACACACATACATACACATACAGTATACACACATACATACACACACATACATACACACATACACACACATGCACAGATACATAAACACACATACAAGCACAGATATACACACAGATAAACACACATACACAGATACACACATACACAGATACAAACATACACACACATACACACATATAGATACACACACATACATAAACAAACACACATATACATATATACAAAAAAAATACCTCTCTTCCTCTCTTCATTCCCTGCTGCTTCAGTCGGGCCACGGCTGCAGTGAGTGTTACTATGGCCACGGGCGGGAAGGCAGAGGGCTTGCTCCCTGCCCACAGACAGCGCTGACACATAACAATGTCAGCGTGTTCCCGCCCGCAGCCACACATGCGTTGCAGTATTCACATGTGATGAGCGCTGCGTGCCTCTACGTGCGACTCACCCGGTAATAATGAACAGCCAGGGCAGGCATCTGCAGTGTGCTCTGAGCCGCCGCAGAGCACACTGTCAGTGTTTACTGCTGGTCTGCGGCAGCTCCGCGGACCGGCAAAAGAACCCCAACGGACCGGTCCTGGGCCGCGGACCGGTGGTTGGGGACCCCTGATCTAGACTGTTCATTAAACCTGACATTATCAGGATTTCGCTATATGTCAAGTGATTTTATAAGTGCGCACATAGTCAGTCCAATATATGTGCTTTCACCATGGATAAACCAAGGAATTCACTTCATCTCAGGGTGAAAGTTTTTATGTTGCTAAATTTATTCATTATGACAGTCACCATGCAATTTATTGCGCTGAATGCAATGTGTGCAAAGTAAATGACATAGACTGCACTATTAGAAAATTGAAGCAACGTATCTCAGTACACCTGGCTTATATAGTCAACAAGAATGTATCTTTCTCAGGTGTGGCTAAGCACTTTGTCAATGTACATAATGGAAATACTAAATGCTTCAGAATTTATAGTATAGAAAAGGTTCCCTACACAGGGCCAGACTGGCCATTTGGCAAATCTGGCAAATGCCAGAATGGTCTGTCTGGTCGTGGGCTACCTTGTCTGCTACATTGTTAACAGAATTGGTGTTCTCAAGACACCCATACTGTTAGGAGTTGTGACGGAGCACAAAGTCACTGACTCCATCACTTACCCCAGCAGGCCACGGGTATCATTAGAAACATTGGTCTTGAAGTAAATCTTCCTTTCCTCCATTCAGGGTAATATTAGTAATATAGCCCATCTGATTCTTGGGGACAGGGACACATGGGCCTGTGTAGTTTCAAATGCCAGGGCTGAATTTTAGCCCCAGTCCATACCTATCCCTACCCCTTTAGAGGGATGAGTTTGCAGACGTGTCTCTTGTTGAGAGAAGCTTATTGGATACTCAAGCTTGATACCAAATGCCCTACAGGCATGAATTTCAGAAACAATTTATTTTTAATGTTTTGATTTTTTCTGCCTATATGCAACATACAGTGTGTTTATTTGCAATTTGTGATTTAGATTTCACTAGCTGAAGAGCATAGCAAGTAACTGTGGTTAGTTATAACAAAAACAGTGGCAGCTAAGGGGCCTTATTCCTCCTGCACCTCATGATCCTTCTTTTTACATAGCCTCTGCTTTTTCTCCTCTCTTCCCTGCCTAATCTCTCAGTAGATGCGAGATCCTGGGAAGCTAAAGGACCTGTGATGATGTCACAACCATGTAACCAATCACATGCTTAGGAGGAGGAGTCAGACGCAGGGCTGTGTTGGTGCTAGAGTAGGTGTCAGCTTGGGTCACAGAACAGGGTCTTACATCGCATTACTGGGGGAAGTTTAGTGACCCTGTATACATGGGATCAGAGGGTCCCTGAAGCATAGCTGTGTGTGCAATGTATGTGAGGCCAAGCTGTGTGTCGGGTATCCCTGGAACAGGGGATCTTTCCCTGTGGCTATGTGGAGTGGGCGTGGCTTGATACATAAACACAGATACACACATACATACACTCACCTTCATATATAGATTTACATTTATTGTTTAATATTTACTTTTATTGTTTAATATTATGCAGTTATGTTTTGAGTTTCATATAGGGTATTGAACCCCCCTCTCTCACACCTCCTCTTCCCTTTTTCCCTAACTATACATATTGACTTAAGTTCTCCACTATTGTTCAGGTGTATCCTAAGTCATGTGGTTTCCCTACTATTTGTATTTATGTCATCTGCTTGTCTACAATGATTGGTTTATTGTGCTTTAAATAAGACCAATGTAACACAAATGTTATACCATGGTTAAGGGTGAGTGACTCATCAGAAATGCGTCAGTTTTAAATTAACCTGTTTGTTGTTTCAATTGATACAAATTAAAGAATTATTGACTTTTTTTTACCTTGGATGTGTAGATTCTTCCGTCTTCAGCTTGGTCCCACCAAAGGTAGTCTCTCCCACAGACCCAAGTAATCAACATTTTTAGGCTTCTCAGGACAAAGACAGATGGGATGTTCCACACAACCGCAGCAATAGGGCAATCCCTTATTATGACTGAGTTCCGGAGCCATGCTAGGGCCTCTCCTGCTAAGTAGGACTTAAGGAATCCCAATTTAAAGGGAAACTGATGGCCTAATAAGTCATTTTGCTGCATGCACTATTCTAGGAACCCTGGGCACTATTTCAGTTCCCCATTGCAATGTGGCAGATCAGACAAAACTAGTTCAACTTCAGGAGCATAAGTTGCAGGCTGAATAGACACGGCTGCAGCTACTGAAGTTTAGCCTGGAGCAGTTGACGTCAGGGCTTCCAATTGGGCATCCACTGTCAGTGGATAAAACATTTTTTCATGCTGCTTTCACCGGTGAAACAATTGTAGATATATCTTTGAGTGCAAAGGGCCATAGGATCAGTGGGGTCCATGGCCTGAGCAAACTGTCACACATGCGTGTGGCATATGTGGTTCATGGACCCACTATGTCACGGAGCTGGGCTAACCTAAGAGGTGCATAACTAAGCGGCTACCTGGTTTTCACTAGAACTCTTGATGGTGTCAGGCTTTAGCTGCAGGTTGCCATCAGATACCACTCCTAGGCAGTCTCTGGTACTGTAGCTCCAGGGGTCAGCCTCACAGACACATACTGGTCTCGGCATAACTGGCAGGAGAAGGTTTGGACTCTGTTCAGACTACACAGATTGTGGATCTTCAGGCAGAATGGATACTGACATGGAGTAGTCACAGACAGGGCTGGATTTAGATACTCGAACAGGCACCTACGGTACGGACTCAGATACAGTAACCAAGACTGACACAGGTGCAGGTTCTAGTACTGGCAGAACAATTACAGGGTTTGCGTACCGCCGGTGCAGCTTCAGGGTTCAGGTACCGCTGGTGCAGCTTCAGGCTACGGAGACCGCCAGGTGCGGCTTTAGTGTTCAAGGGACCACTGGGTACAGTTTCAGGTTCAGGTCCTGACCATACAAGGATCAGGGGTTCGGGTTCAGGCCCTGGCCAAACAAGGACAAGGGGTTCAGGTTCAGGTACTACTACACGGGATACTAAGATGGGAGACCTGCAACATACAGTTGCACATACACTTTATGACGGGAACTACAGGAGTTGCTCAGATACCTACTTACTGAGAAGGGTGCCTTTTATACAAGATGCCTTGCAGCTATTAGCTGGGGACATTTTGAAACTGCACATACTACCCCTTTAAGAACAGGGGAGCACAAGTGCAAAATAGGCTAGGGCGGTAAGTATGTTGTCGTCTTTGCATGGTGGACGAAGGGGAGCCATGCAGGGGCACCAACAATGGTGTTACATAGCATACCTGATGTGATCCGGTTTTGGCCAATTGGTTTAAAACAAAGAGCAATGTACAGTATGTATTAGATATTACAGTTAGGTACATATATATTTGGACAGAAACAACGTTTTTCTAATTTTGGTTCTAGACATTACCACAATGAATTTTAAACCAAACAATTCAGATGCAGTTGAAGTTCAGACTTTCAGCTTTCATTTGAGGGTATCCACATTAAAATTGGATGAAGGGTTTAGGAGTTTCAGCTCCTTAACATGTGCCACCCTGTTTATAAAGGGGCCAAAAGTAATTGGAAAGATTAAATAATTGTAAATAAAATGTTCATTTCTATAGTTGAGCGACTTTTGTTTTTTAGGGTCGAGTTTCGTTTCATGAAACCCAACTTTTCCAAAAGTCGGGTCGAGCAAAATCAGCCGACTATAGGGAAAAGTCGGGGGTCCGACCGAAATACGAAACCCAATGTATGTCAATGGGGAATTAAAGTCGGCAGTGAGAGGAGGACAGGAAACACACCTACAGTGCCCATTTGAATGCCAAAAGCATCAATTCTTATTACTTAAGCTTGTCAACCTTAATTTACTTCATAATACTAGTTACGCACTGAAAAATGGGGGTTATTTGGCTACAGTTGTGGGGGGGTAGGGCTGGCTCCAGGTTTTTGTTGGCCCAGGGCCAAAGAGCGCCCCTTTAACACATACCACAACTCATGACGCTCCGATACGGCAGAGAAATAGCAGTATAGTACAATGCAAAATACTTCACTTCTTACATCTCATGACTGATATCCATTTTAAATTCTCCAATACCTCCAAAAACGGACAGTATATAACTCCATACAGTATTATGGCCAGCGCTTAGTGCGCTATACAGAGTAATGAGGCCCATATATTTCTCCATATGGAATCATTGATCCCATATAATGTTTCGAACCGTATATGATGAGCTCCACATAATGCTATAGTATATGTTGGTCCCAATGGATGAAGCTCCACTGTCTTATGGGCCCAAATAATGCTCCATATATAATGGGCCCCATTTCTACTGCTGTAGTGTATAACAGGCCCTGTAAATGCTGCTCCAGTGTCTGATGTCCACCTTTGGAATGCTCCAGTGTATGGTGGGCCCCATATATCATTCACCAGAGTATAGTGCTCCCCAAAAATTGCTGTCCCAACATTGAAAACAATTACATAAGTCTCGCTCCTAGGGAATCCCAGCACTACGCTGAACTCCTTGTCGTCCCCATCTTCCATCTCACTGCACTTGGCTGTTTAAGCCCTCCCACCGGCAGAGACACTTTTGCATACTATGCGGTGCCCTGTGCCAGTGCCATCGCCCATGAGTATGCCACCCCCACCTGCTCAAGGAACCTGCACTTTCATCTACACCTTCATCTTTGCCACCATGTAAGGTGGTATAGTATGTGGGAAGGGGAACCTGAGTTTCCTCTGGGTCAGATTCTGGCAGTGTAGAGTGCGAGAGGAATGTAGTGGTCTGGGTCAATGTACCAGCAGCATCATCCAGCAGTGGCTGGGCCTCAGTGCACTTGTGGCGTCCCCAAGAGTACGGTCGCCACTGTGGCATTACCTTCCTCCTAGGGAGTGTGTTGTCAAGCTTGGGAGCAACGGAGTATCTCTCTAGCAGTGAAACCAACACACAACACATTTCCCACTCCAGGCTAGCAGGGAGACCTCTGAACCTGACTGCTGAGGAGCTGCTCTCTGTGGTCTGGAGAAGGCAAGTTAGGGCACTCTGTGCAGGAAAGGGGAAGTGTGTGGACGTGAGAAGGGGAGCTGGAGGATGAGCAGAGTTAAGGCTCACTCCTAGCTGGAGTGCATGGTCCCAATTCCGGTCTCCGAGTTTGTAGGGACACTGACGTTCCTGCAGCAGAAACCGGGGGAAGTAGCAGCTATAGATGCTCTGTACCCAACTAAG
This sequence comes from Dendrobates tinctorius, assembly GCF_039654945.1. Lineage (NCBI taxonomy): Eukaryota > Metazoa > Chordata > Amphibia > Anura > Dendrobatidae > Dendrobates > Dendrobates tinctorius. The sequence continues at coordinate 19,627,185 of NW_027361738.1, read as the reverse complement.
GCTCGGAGGCCCCAGCATCAACGTGTGGGAGCCAGAAGGAAAAGGCTACAGCTGTCTGCCATACAAGTAAAGTCTGAGGAACATCTGTTAGACAGGAGGCGCTTCAGTTTTTGGTAAAAATGTACACAAAATCCCACAAACTATATAGTAATGTAAAACAAGGTACAAGGTGTATATAGGACAGGGGAGATGTAGAATTTCTGAACACACTTGTGGACACTGTTGGATTGTGTGAGGCCCAGTGAATATCACACCGCTATGTCACAGGCTCAATGTCGCAGGTGTGAAAAATGTCACTACAGGACAGGGGAGATGTAGAATTTCTGAACACACTTGTGGACACTGTTGGATTGTGTGAGGCCCAGTGAATATCACACCGCTATGTCACAGGCTCAATGTCGCAGGTGTGAAAAATGTCACTATAGGACAGGGGAGATGTAGAATTTCTGAACACACTTGTGGACACTGTTGGATTGTGTGAGGCCCAGTGAATATCACACCGCTATGTCACAGGCTCAATGTCGCAGGTGTGAAAAATGTCACTATAGGACAGGGGAGATGTAGAATTTCTGAACACACTTGTGGACACTGTTGGATTGTGTGAGGCCCAGTGAATATCACACTGCTATGTCACAGGCTCAATGTCGTAGGTGTGAAAAATGTCACTATAGGACAGGGGAGATGTAGATTTTCTGAACACACTTGTGGACACTGTTGGATTGTGTGAGGCCCAGTGAATATCACACCGCTATGTCACAGGCTCAATGTCGTAGGTGTGAAAAATGTCACTATAGGACAGGGGAGATGAAGAATTTCTGAACACACTTGTGGACACTGTTGGATTGTGTGAGGCCCAGTGAATATCACACCGCTATGTCACAGGCTCAATGTCGTAGGTGTGAAAAATGTCACTATAGGACAGGGGAGATGTAGAATTTCTGAACACACTTGTGGACACTGTTGGATTGTGTGAGGCCCAGTGAATATCACACCGCTATGTCACAGGCTCAATGTCGTAGGTGTGAAAAATGTCACTATAGGACAGGGGAGATGTAGAATTTCTGAACACACTTGTGGACACTGTTGGATTGTGTGAGGCCCAGTGAATATCACACCGCTATGTCACAGGCAGAAATTGGCTAGTGTATGACAAACTACAAGGTGTATATAGAATTGGGCAGAATAGGAATCTCCCTAGAGTGTAGGTCTGTAAGAACGGAACATGTCCTCGACTTATTCTTACAGAGTCACACACAGATAGCTTCACTGTGGCCGTGATAACAGCCGTTACACGGTACTGAGAGAGGAGCGTGCACGTACACCGCTGTCCGGTGTCCGTAAAATTGTCAAGCTCCGTGTTTTTTAAGTATACGGACGGACACACGCTGTCTCTCTATAGTTTTGAATGTGATCAAACAGCAAATATACTTAACTGTTTGAAAGCCAGACAAAACTAGAAGGTGGAGGTCTGTAAGAACGGAACATGTCCTCGACTTATTCTTACAGAGTCACACACAGATAGCTTCACTGTGGCCGTGATAACAGCTGTTACACGGTACTGTGTGAGGAGTGTACACCGCTGTATGGTGTGAAAAAATGCACGCTCAGTACCTCACCAGGACAAAAACAAAAAATTTGGATTGCTTTTAAAAAAGCAGTTTGCAGAGCAGTGGGAAAACAGCAATGCATATTAAATTAGAAAATGGTAGCACACCAAATATGAAATATGTGAAATACAAATAGCAAAATGACTGACTGAGCACTCCGCCCTTCATCAAGTGGTGATTTTAATCGCATTCAATCACATGTTTGGTTCCTATCGTCCTATATATACAGACTTTATCATGTTTACTAGCCAGAGGTCAGTTCACACCAGGCAGTCAGTATAGGGACCCATTCAATCTGAGATCACCTTGTCGCTGGTGAATGGGCTCACATCTTTTGGCCAAATTTTGTGCAAAGTATCTCATATGTTTTTCAAGATTACAAAAGCCATTATGCTATTCATATTTCACTTATTTCATATTTGATATGCCTTACAAAAGCCATTATGAAATGTATTACTAAAGCCATTTTGCTATTCGTATTTCACATATTTCATATTTGGTGTGCTACCATTTTCTAATTTAATATGTAAGTTGCCTTCTGGTATGCACCTATTCAGACTAGTTCTAGATGTGCCGTCAGTTTGTTTTATTACTTGTAAAACAGCAATGCAGCTATCAGGAAGCCTTATAAGGCAGCCTAACAACCAACACAGCTGATCCAGCAAAATATAGCCTCCACTTGCACTGCACACACAGTGACTGGTGTGTTGTACAGGCAAAATCGCTAGCAGCAGAAGCAGTTTTTGGTGTCTTCTTCCCTGCCTAACGCTCTCCCTACAGAATCAGCAGCAGCAGCAGCTCTCCCTATTGTGAGATCAGCATGAGTAACATGGTGGTCGGCGTGCACGCCCTTTTATACCCCCCTGTGACGCCCCCCAAAGCAAGCCAATCACTTGCATGCCCTTCTCAAAGATGGTGGTGACCCCTGCCTATGTCATCACGTTGCCCACAGTGTCCATGGATCCTGATTTGCTGAAAAAGGGCGGAAAACAAACTTTTGAAACGCGACTTTGGCGCTAAAGTCGCTGAGCTCGTGGCCGACCTCACCCTAGGGTCGGGTTTCGTTTCATGAAACCCGACTTTACCAAAAGTCGGCGACTTTTGAAATTTTTCGACCCATTTCGCTCAACTCTATTCATTTCTAGTACTTGGTTGAAAACCCTTTGTTGGCAATGACTGCCTGAAGTCTTGAACTCATGGACATCACCAGACGCTGTGTTTCCTACTTTTTGATGCTCTGCCAGGCCTTCACTGTGGTGGTTTTCAGTTGCTGTTTGTTTGTGGGCCTTTCTGTCTGAAGTTTAGTCTTTAACAAGTGAAATGCATGCTCAATTGGGTTGAGATCAGGTGACTGACTTGGCCATTCACGAATATTCCACTTCTTTGCTTTAATAAACTCCTGGGTTGCTTTAGCTTGATGTTTTGGGTCATTGTCCATCTGTAGTATGAAACGACAACCAAGCAGTTTGGCTGCATTTGGCTGGATCTGAGCTTACAGTATGGCTCTGAATACCTCAGAATTCATTCGGCTGCTTCTGTCCTGTGTCACATCATCAAAAAAAACACGAGTGACCCAGTGCCACTGGCAGCCATGCATGCCCAAGCCATCACACTGCCTCCGCCGTGTTTTACAGATGATGTGGTATGCTTTGGATCATGAGCTGTACTGCGCCTTCACCAAACTTTTCTCTTTCCATCATTCTGGTAGAGGTTGATCTTGGTTTCATCTGTCCAAAGAATGCTCTTCCAGAACTGTGCTGGCTTTTTTAGATGTTTTTTTAGGAAAGTCCAGTCTAGCCTTTTGATTCTTTGATGCTTATGAGTGGCTTGCACCGTGTAGTAAACCCTCTGTATTTACTTTCATGCAGTCTTCTCTTTATGGTAGATTTGGAAATTGATACGCCTACCTCCTGGAGAGTGTTGTTCACTTGGTTGGCTTTTGTGAAGGGGTTTCTTTTCACAATGGAGACAATTCTGCGATCATCCACCACTGTTCTCTTCCGTGGGCGCCCAGGTCTTTTTGCATTGATGAGTTCACCAGTGCTTTCTTTCTTTCTCAGGATGTACCAAACTGTAGATTTTGTCACTCCTAATGTTGTAGCAATTTCTCGGTTGGGTTTTTTCTGTTTTTGCAGCTTAAGGATGGCTTGTTTCACCTGCATGGAGAGCTCCTTTGACCGCATGTTTCCTTCACAGAAAAACCTTCCAAATGCAAGCACCACACCTCAAATCAACTCCAGGCCTTTTATCTGCTTAATTGAGAATGACATAACAAAGGGATTGCCCACACCTGTCCATGAAATAGCCTTGGAGTCAATTGTCCAATTACTTTTGGTCCCTTTAAAAACAGGGTGGCACATGTTAAGGAGCTGAAACTCCTAAACCCTTCATCCAATTTTAATGTGGATACCCTCAAATGAAACCTGAAAGTCTGAACTTCAACTGCATCTGAATTGTTTTGTTTAAAATTCATTGTGGTAATGTCTAGAACCAAAATTATAAAAATGTTTTCTCTGTCCAAATATATATGGACCTAACTATATATGTTTCAGCACCAGTCTAAGAACACAAAATTGTCAGATATGTGTACCGTGGTATGTCTATTCCAGGAATACTTATTGTGTCCATAGTCAGCAGATTGGTAAGCTTATTCTACAGGAAATGCTCAATTACAATATGAATGACCACCACAAAATATAAAATCTGACCATAAATAGAACACATTCCATTCGATTAGACAAGTTTACTGGATCTTCTCACTTGAACCCCTTCTAATAGGCACTAACCACTGTATTCAAGGGTACAATTTAATTTGAGATATTTTCTGACAGTCACAGTCATCACAACTCAACACATCAAAGTTGCTCAGATTCTTAGGCATCACAATTTTTACTGCTTCCAAGATATTAACTTCAAAGTCCTGACTGTACAATTGCTGCCAGATAATTCCCATTCCTTGACAAGTGTTACCAGTGTTACCAAATAATCAATACTGTTCACTTAATTTGCCAATAGTTTTAGTTTCATGGCTGATTAGTGTATATTTATGCAGCACAATTTTTTGTGCCAATTTTTGTTTGAATTTTATAAATTTTACTCCCACCCATCCATTTCCAATAATAAATTAGATGGCAAAATACTAGAGATGAATAAATAGAATAAACGCAAATAAAATTTGTTTTTAATTTTTAGGAATTTGTGTAACCCATGCAATTCAAACAAAAAGTGATTCCCTTGAGTGAATCATCTAAAATGCTTGCTATCCTTTTACCCATTGCAGAAGATTGCAATCATAGAAGCATTGCATGACCTCCGGTGGACTAGTAATATCTTGCCACTATTATGTTGCATGGCATAGCATAGTCAATCAGAAGGGGCCTACATAAAAGCACAAGCAGGAAATTAAGCAGCCACTTTATGGTGAATCAGGATAGTGAGAGGATGTTACAGATCACAACTTAGCTATGGATTTAGGGAGAGAAAGTCATAAAACTATAATAATTCTGATTTAATTGATAGGGAGAGAGAACTCGATTTGCTGCAAGTAAAATTTCCTGTCAAAAATTGTCAGTGTTGGTAAATTCACATTTAAAAAGATTATCCACAGCTGATTGCATATGCTTTCTTGATCGCTTGCCTTTATATACAAACTATTCACAAATTTACAGCCAAAGTTAGCGTAATTTTCTGAACGTGTCACTGGGCTAAGACATCAATGCCTGTTAATAACAGTACATCCATATATATCTTCAGCAAGATGGGGAACACTTTAATAATGTAAAAAATGAACAGTAATAAAAACGCTGAGTTTATTCAAATACCCACATTTTCCAGGGTCTCCCATCTATAAATCAGGCAGAGTAGTAAATTACTAATAGTAACCCCCCAATGGAAAAGAAGAATGTTTTTTTTAACTTGATTTGTTTGGCTTAATATTTCTTTTTTATTTATTTTTACTGTGATAGAATAAGAACGAGTATAATGAGAAATTTCCTACATGGATATTTTTATGTTGTATCATTACGCTGACTGGTGTAGTTGGATTATTGAGTAGTTCTGTAATGTTATCATTAGATTGCTTTGTGTTTCTATGGAAATTACAAAAGTCTACCAATAAATCCAACAAAGTTATAATAAGATCTATATACCAGCATGTGTCTAGCGAAGTTTGAACCTGTTGAGAACCATGTGACAAACACCACGAACGGCGCTGAAGCTGCCAAAATGAGCACAGCTGGACATAGTAGTGTATAAATGCTTTATGACTACGCAGTCCCAAGAAAAACTGTTTGACTAGGCTCACAGTGTCTGCACAACTTAGAGTAACATGATGGTAATATATTGGTTGCTCATGCTGAATCTGTTTTTTTAAATATGTGGTACAAAGCAAAATACTCCCAGGATTAAAGGGGCTATGTGTGATAAAACTTTAGTTGGCAATAGCTAGGTAGAAGCATTAAAAAATAAGCCAATGTTGATGGCTTGAGCCATTGGGTCAAATTAGTGACTGCTGCTATCATGTGCACTGTTAACTTAACGTCACCCTTTCAGCATATCGATAAAGACCAGAGAATTATCAAAGAGGAAGAGCTGGAGGAGGGGATTTTGAGTAACCATTTAATTTATTATTTTAAACATCTCTAAGTCTTTGGTTAAATAAAAGTGTATCCCGCACAACCTCTTTATGACTTATTCCTGATTTTACAAGTAATTCATTGGGTCAAAAACTCTGATAGGATCAAGTTTGTTCAGTGGTAATTGAGGGGACAGAGACTTGAAATACGGCTAGGAACTGCACTATGACTGTATCTGGTTGGTCAGTTTATAGGCAGCCTCAGGGTTACAAGCTAGATAGGTTCTGTAGGTTTATTCATAATAACTTGAATTTGTAAGTAAGTGAAACAGATCAGCACCCTCATCACCTCATCACTTATCTCTCCAACTGCCTCACTACTCACTACCTGCCATCGGATCTTCTTCTTTTCACCATCACATGCTGCGTCTCTGGTCTTTTCACTGTATTCCTGAAGACTAGGGCTTCTGGCTGCATCATGATCTCGGGGGTCACTGCGCGTTGTAAGGTCGCAACTACGCTAAAGCTTTAGTGACCACTAATACGTCTTCTCACAGACCAGCTAAATAAGAGACTGTCATCCACCGATGGGTGACCTTCCAGCAGCTGTCGGCTGTACACTATAGCTGACAACTTGATGCAGCAGCCAGGACAAGTGTTGGCACTGACTTTAGTAGTTTAACCCCTTAAATGCAGCTGTCAATAATGACTACAGCTGTCATGCCCTCAGCCGCAGGCACGGTCTCTGCTGAGCAGGGAGACCGGCGCCTATCTCGCAGCTCCACTGCTACTACCCACCCTGTCTGTGGCTCCAGACAATCAGTGGCTCCTTTCTCTGCTAAGAACCTGCATTCTCTTGGCAGGTCTCTTGGTTATGCTCTTAGGAGGCGCGCCCCGCTTCCTGCACATACTTAAAACAGCAGGGCACCTGTTGTCTATTAGGGCTGTCTGTGCTGTGATGCTCTGTGCATAAAAGGCATCCTCCCTCAAGAGGGAGTTGCCTGAACAATGTGTTCATTCTGTGGGATCGCTGCCTCCCACTCAGGCCACACTCTGCTTTGCTCTGCGTTCTAAAGGCTATTGCAATATTCTAAAATCTCTGTCTCCTCAGAATCCTCTGCTGGCAGTTCCCGCTCCTGGATCCCTCTGGACACTCCAGTTCCTACCCCAGACTGACCAAGGCTCTCCTCTTGGAATCATCCAGTGACCATCGCAGGCTAGATCAGCCTTTCTGTGTTTACTCAGACCTTCCAGGACTCTCACCACCTCCTCTATACGGTCTGTATGGGTCGTCCCTCTGGTCCGGGCATCGCGGCATTAAGGTCATCTGGTGTTGCGACGGGAGAGCCCCTGTATAGGGGTACACCTTGCCCGGTGCTCCACTACGTGGTTCTGTGTCGTGGTCCAGAGGGTTCTTCCCACAGGCACCTTGTCCATTTGTTTGCTTTATTTAATAAACATCTTGAGTCTCTTGTGTATCGGGTATACAGCTACCACTGCACCATCAGTGGTCTAGTGGGTCCACTATACATCTTCACGCCCTGTGGGCGTAACAACTGCATGTAGATGATTAATAGAGTGTGGGGGCTCCTCTTTAACTCCATCGGCACCCTGAGATTTAGATCATGTGGTACTGATGCTTGCCATGGCAATTCATGGCCAAAAATGGCCTGAAAGTCTGCCGACTACAGTGGCCTGTTCAGAAGATATCAACATTTAGATGGTAAAAATAAACTTCTTCATTGCTGCATTGGAAGGGTTAATAAACTACCTGAAAGCAATTTTGAGTATGTTGAGGGGTGCTGTTTTTAAAATGAGATCACTTTTGGGGGGTTTCCAATCTATCGGACCCCCAAAGTCACTTCAAAAATTAATAGGTCCGTAAAAATAAGTTTTGTAAATTCCCTTGAAAAAATTAAAAATTATTGCTACATAATTAAACCTTCTAAATGCTAAAAAACCCCAACATTTTCCAGATGGTGCTAATGTAAAGTAGATATGAGAGAAATTTTATTTATTAATGTTTTGTGTGGTCTGACTATGTGGATTAAAGGGATAATTATTCAAAGTTGGAAAATTGTTAATTTTTTAAAATATTTGTAACATTTCTGATTTTTTTTATAAATAAACGCAGAAAATATCAACATAAATTTACTATTGTCATGAAGTACAATGTGTCATGAAAAAATAATGTCAGAATTAGTGGGATGCATTGAAGCGTTTCGGAGTTATTACCACATAAAGTGACATGAGTCAGATTTCACAAATCTGGCCCGGTCATTAAGGGGTTAAGACATATACAGTGACCTTATGACATGCCATAACCTCTGAGGCCTGGATGTGGTTGGAAGACCTGGTATATAATGAAGGGGAAGGAGATACAGGGTGTGGCAGTGGATGGAAGATGAATGGCAGGCATTGAGCAGTTGAGCACCATGAAGGGGAAGGAGATACAGGGTGTGGCAGTGGATAGAAGATGAATGGCAGGCATTGAGCAGTTGAGCAGCCAGAGAGGAGAGTATTAGTTTTTTTTTACTAATACTCACCTTATTGCTCACCTTTTCTGCTGCCTGCCATTCTATCATCTTCAGTCAACCCAGCTCTCCATTTTCCTCCATTGAAGGATACTGGGCCGCCATTTTCTTTTGCTAGGTCGTGCTGTTGCTGCTTCTGCTTCCCTTCATCGCTGCAGAATGGGGCCAGCTTCAGCTACCATGCGGCCTTTTCTCCCTAGTCCCACCATTCCGGGAGCCATACTTTTGCCTTGTTACATGGCACTCCTGGCAACTCCACCTCTGGCCACTCTTACTGAGCTGTCTGTGCTTCTGGTGGTCAGGGCTTTTATTTCCCCTGCACCCTCTTCTGATGTATGCCTCCCATCTCGGACTGGATCGTCGATGCAGGGCAATCCCTCTTCAGGGCTGGCATTCCAGTAGGCTGGGCACACTTTTGCGTTCCCTGGGCGTCCTCCATTTCCACAATAGGTGGTCGTTCTTCTTCTCATCATGCCAGTCATCACCATATTTAAGCATATGTCTCTGGGTGCCATCTTGGGCCATCTTTTTTCAGTCACCATCTTGTTTGTGCAACGGGTCTTCTCTCCCCGAAAAATTATTCATGCAGTGAAACTACTTTTAGCGGCGCACATAGCAATCATGGGGACCATTGCAAAAGTCAAAATTGCCCTTTTCCCTAAAGAAAAGTAAGCACAGAAGAGTCATAGGGTGTAGATTAGGTTGGCTGGAAACATCATTTGATTCAGTTGCTTAAGTTGCTTATTGGAAGATAAATCTGCTGATGTTTCCAGTCTATTTTCATTGGAGGAATAACAATGTCTACACATTAACAGAGAAAAGTATTCTGGTCTCACATATGGCAAAAGGACAGGTACAAGGAACTCTATTGTCTTTAATTTATTCAGAAGAAGAGAAAACTATATAGACACTCTTCTCTGCTACATCCATATTTTACACACATACAGGGTTACTATAGCCATCGTAAACACACACAGATCTGCTACAACCATAGCAGACCTCCATCTGTCCTAGATCCAGTGGGATAGTCACATATTTGAGGAGCTTTTCCACAGATACATTTGCACAGTGGTAGATCTGTGAACCATCAAATCCTTGTTTCACCTTTCCATTTGGATAGAGTCTCAAGGACCTGCAAGGATCTTTAGGTCACTTGTCACTTTCACAGCTCATGATTGGGTAGCCGAGAAGCATCGATGTGAAAGTAGACACATGGATTTTGGATGCTTGTTTGGGGGCCACTATGAAGCATTCATACTGTGGGTTTACTATACTGTGTGAGGGTGACTGTGGGGAATTAATTCTTTGGGGGTCATTATAATGTAAAATGGGCTGTGAAGGCATTATACTCTGTGGAGATACTGGGGGTATCATAGTGTTTGTTGTGGGCAATGTGGGGACATCATACTGTTTGGTAGGAACTAGGGGCATCATACTGTGTATTGGGGCAATGTAGGAGCATCACATTGTGTGCTGAGGTAATGTATGACATTATACGATTTGTGAGGGCATTAGAGAGATCATACTGTGTGGGATGGGACTGTGGTTGTCATCATAATCTGTAGGTGCACTTAGGTGGGCAAAATACTGTGTGGGTGAGACTGTGGAAATCATACTGTGTGAGGCTGAGAGGGTATCAAAATGTATTTGGGTGAGGGTAAGACCCTTCAGACTGTGTATGGTGGGCGCTGTTGAGGTATCATAGTATGTATTGCGGGCACTGTAGGTGCATCATATTTTGTGTGGGGCTACTGTTGGTGCATCACAATAAGTAGGTGGGCCATCGTCAAAGCATAATACTGTGTTTAGTGGGCAGTGTGAGGGTATCATCCTGTGTGAGGGCTCTATGGTGAGCAACGTACTGGGTGGGAGACTATGGAGGGAATAATATTGTGTGGAGGGACCAAACAGTGCATTATACTGTGTAGGGGGACTGTGAGGACATTCTACTGTCTGTAGGGGGACAATGGGGATATCATACTGAAAAGGGGCATCATTCTGTGTCTGTGGGGCTTTTGAAACACCCTACTGTGTGGGAAATGGCTGTGAGGATATCATAGGAGTCACTATAGAATGCACTGTGGAGGCACCTCAGTGTGTGGTAGGGACTGTGGGGGTATCATATTGTTCGGGGGTGCCACTGTTGGGGCATGTTATTATGTTCAATGGACACTGTGGGGGCATCACACTGTGTGAGGGCCACAATGGGCTTTATTCTATTTGTGGTGAACTTCGTGGGGCCATGAAAGTGGTATTGTACTGTGTGGGAACACTAATGAGCTTCACTAGAAGTAATATTTTGGTATAGGAAAATATAAGAGACTAAGCAAAGCTGCGGAAAATGCTTAGTGTAAAAAAAATGTCCTAGCGTGCTACACGTGCTGCAGTTTGTGTCCCTCTTTCCTAAGTTTCAAACTTGGGAGGTATGCTATGGTACATACACACATGCACAAACTACAGCCATAATACACAAACTACTCTGCTACAACTGTAATACATACACTCACTCCCACACACACAACGGTCATAGTGCACACACACCTTCCTCTGCTGCAGGTGTCTGACATACAGACAAGTCACCACAATGGGACAGGCCCACCGGAGGATCAAAGGTTATATTCCGGTAAGTCAAGACACTAACAGATGCTCTGGTGGACCCAATGTACCCAAGTACAAGAAGAATCACACAGTAAAACACTCGAGAACACATGAGAAGCACAACCTACAACCCAAATACTTTGCACATAAAGAAATGATCACATAGTAAAGACAGCACCAGGTGCTTTAGACGGGCGCACAGAATGTGTTATCATCGTTACTGTCACACTGTTTCCCGAATGCAGTAAGATCATTGAAAGTCATATGTGCTGACAGTGCAGGGGGAGACAGGATCCATTTTACTGCATGCACTATATAGATACGATTCCTGGGTATGATATAGCAAAATTCTTAGTGAGGTTAGGAGTATAGTTAAGGACCATCATCAGAATAGCAGTCTGGATGCAACAACACAGAGGATGACAAACTAGTCAGAAAACGGGGCAAATTCAGGTTTAGAGTGGGCTACCTAGCAAATTAACTTGAATGAATCCTAGGCCACTCAGAATAAAGCACCAATGATATCAGGTGAGGTGAGTAACACACCCTCTTTGAACAGTTTATTCACAGAAAACAGGTTTGTAGAACTTGCAGAGCAATGGCTAAAATTTCAATTCACCGCATTCCAATAAAAAGGAAATTATCTACGTCAGAAAGCGTAGTTCAATTTAGTAAAATTCACAATTAAAGGGAATCTGTCACTAGGTTTCTGCTACCCATCTAAGAGCTGCGTTATGTAGGAAAAGAGACTGTTTTATTTACTGCAGATCTAGTAGTTCTCTGAATGCTACGCTCTGGATAACCCCACCAACACCACTGATTGACAGGTTTCTGTGTACACTGTGCATAAACAGAAAACTAACAATCAGTGAAGAGGGCGGGGTGATACAGAGCTCATGAATATGGATGACTACATGGCAGCAGGTTTATTTGTCCTCTACAAAACTACAGCAAGCAATTTGTCTCTTCAGAGAGGGAGAGGACTTGAACTCTAGTGCCACCTATAGGAAGTAGCAATCCTAAGAGTCAATGTCAACCTTCTAACGAGCCTTGTCACATGACTTAGGATAAAAGTCAAAACCAAAACCTCAATTTGCAGACACTGTGTTTCAGGGTACTGCCCCTCATCAGTGCAAAGTGTGAGATCTGGTTTGCCTGGCTGAGAGGCGTCTGACTGGGATCCAAGGGCTACTGTTTCTCCTTTCGGAGAGCGACATGTCAAGCCTGAGATGCCAAGGTGAGGAGACTTTTTAGCTGTAATGTTCCTCTGAGAAATATGCAAATTGTCTGTTCAGGGAGGAAGAGGACTAGAACTCTAGTGCCTCCTATTGGAAGTAGCAATCCTTCCTCCAGACATAATGAATGTCTTCTGGATCTTTACATTGTCTGTAATATTAATAAATCATGTGCCAATTATTTGTATGGACCACACTTGCACTAATACATGTCAATGAAATCACCTCTGAGGTGTTTTTTTTTCAGAGCAGAAGTAGTACAATTTTTTTAACCTATGAGAAAAACCTCCCATGCCATTTAATAATCTAGTTGCACGCCTTTGAACCAACTCTAACTTTCCAATATTTGTTCTAGAATGTGGTTCCCAAAACTGGATTGAAGCTGTGGCCTTAGAAGGTATGTATAATGGTGATATTAACCATGACATACAAAGCCATCCACAACCTGTCTCCTCCATACATCTGTGACATGGTCTCTAGGTACCTACCCGCATGCAACCTTCGATCATCTCAAGATCTCCTTCTCTACTCCCCCCTTATCTCTTCTTCCCACAACCGCATACAAGACTTCTTCCGTGCTTCCCCCATACTCTGGAACTGTCTGCCGCAACACATCAGACTCTCATCATCAACGGAAACCTTCAAGAAGAACTTGAAGACCCACCCGTTCCGACAAGCCTACAGCCTGCAATGATCCTCGGTCTACTGAACCACCACACGACCTGCTCTACCCTCTCCTACTGTATCCTCACCCATCCCTGTAGACTGTGAGCCCTCGTGGGCAGGGTCCCCTCTCCCTATGTACTTGTGTGTCCCTTGTCTTACACATGTTTATTGTACCTGTTTATATTTCACCATTTCACATGTAAAGCGCCATGGAATAAATGGCGCTATATAAATGCATAATAATAATAATAATAATATTACACTGGTATCATGCAAATGCTGATTGACATTGAGCAAGGAGAGTTGCAAACTGATGCAAACAATTTTTTTTTAAATTGTGGAATAATATAGTAAAATTGTCTAAAAAGTATAAATCGGACCTAATCATACTCCACTTAGTAGTTATTTTTAATCTTTATTTAAGATAGCTTTCATTGAAATAAGCAGTGTCTTCTGAATGGCATCCATTCACATGCACTTGTGTTTTTTATTTCACAGCTTCTGGTATTATCATTTGTGACTTCCAGGATACAGAAACCCTATCTACCATGAATGAAAATGATAAACTGCTGCATGTCCCTAACTTTGAAAGTTTTCTCCTGCACAGGATCACATTATAGAAAATTACCACTTAGTACAAGAAGAGGAGCAATCATGAACATCCAAAGAAAGTCTTTTGATTATTTTCAGAAGAACAGCAGCAGCAGGAATACCATTCAAATTAACTTTAACAGTGAGCAAAAGGGGAGCAAAAATTTGTTTTTATGGCATATGGATGTCATTAATGCCCACTCGGCTCCCCCTGAAATAAGCTGGAGAGATGAGATGCTACGTTGACCTGAACCACCCACAATCATTTACATGGCTGATACAAAATATCTTCCAAATACATATATACACTCACTGGCCACTTTATTAGGTACACCTGTCCAACTGTGTGTTAAGACTTAATTTCTAATCAGCCAATCACATGGCGGCAACTCAGTGCATTTAGGCATGTAGACATGGTCAAGACAATCTCCTGCAGTTCAAACCGAGCATCAGTATGGGGAAGAAAGGTGATTTGAGTGCCTTTGAACGTGGCATGATTGTTGGTGCCAGAAGGGCTGGTCTGAGAATTTCAGAAACTGCTGATCTACTGGGATTTTCACGCACAACCATCTCTAGGGTTTACAGAGAATGGTCCGAAAAAGAAAAAAAATCCAGTGAGCGGCAGTTCTGTGGCCGGAAATGCCATGTTGATGCCAGAGGTCAGAGGAGAATGGGCAGACTGGTTCGAGCTGATAGAAAGGCAACAGTGACTCAAATTGCCACCCGTTACAACCAAGGTAGGCAGAAGAGCATCTCTGAACGCACAGTGCGTCGAACTTTGAGGCAGATGGGCTACAGCAGCAGAAGACCACACTGGGTACCACTCCTCTCAGCTAAGAACAGGAAACTGAGGCTACAATTTGCACAAGCTCATCGAAATTGGACAGTAGAAGATTGGAAAAACGTTGCCTGGTCTGATGAGTCTCGATTTCTGCTGTGACATTCGGATGGTAGGGTCAGAATTTGGCGTAAACAACATGAAAGCATGGATCCATCCTGCCTTGTATCAACGGTTCAGGCTGGTGGTGGTGGTGTCATGGTGTGGGGAATTTTTTCTGGGCACTCTTTGGGCCCCTTGGTACCAATTGAGCATCGTTGCAACGCCACAGCCTACCTGAGTATTGTTGCTGACCATGTCCATCCCTTTATGACCACAATGTACCCAACATCTGATGGCTACTTTCAGCAGGATAATGCGCCATGTCATAAAGCTCGAATCATCTCAGATTGGTTTCTTGAACATGACAATGAGTTTACTGTACTCAAATGGCCTCCTCAGTCACCAGATCTCAATCCAATAGAGCATCTTTGGGATGTGGTGGAACGGGAGATTCGCATCAGGGATGTGCAGCCGACAAATCTGCGCCAACTGTGTGATGCCATCATGTCAATATGGTCCAAAATCTCTGAGGAATGCTTCCAGCACCTTGTTGAATCTCTGCCACGAAGAATTGAGGCAGTTCTGAAGGCAAAAGGGGGTCCAACCCCTTACTAGCATGGTGTACCTAATAAAGTGGCCAGTGAGTGTATATAATAGCTGATCACCAGGAGTTTCAGAAATGTTCAGAAAGCGGTTGTCATGATGGGATGATCTGTCTCTAGATTACAAGTGGCCCATTTTTTCTCTTATATTATTTCTATTACTTCCATGAATAATCCGATTTCTTTTTTCAAATCTGTAATACAATTTCAGAGATTTGGGCCTTTATATATAACATGTTTTATGGTCTTTACCGATGGGTCATTGTTCACAGGATAATAAAACAGGGCAGCCTAAAGATACGTTCCCAGAGAATCCTGCGAGCAACGCAATGTAGGTAAAGTTGAAAATCAATACCAAATGAAAAGGCCCACATCTGTGGATCAGTACAGTGGATTAAGAAACACACCAACAAAAAACGGCATACTTATGGGAGCTGCAGGAAGAAAATAAGAGCAAAAACTTGCCACATTTGACCTGATGACAGGTCCTCTTTAGGTAGACACAAAACCTAAGATAAAAACAAAATAAGCTAATACTCTGCAGTGTTATGAGCTCATTTTCTCCTTCACCTTTGATGTCCGATGAACTCCCTCTGCTGGTGAAAGGAGGTAGTGAAATTGATTTGGATGGGAAAAACCTGTCATCTGAACAGGTGGAGTGTGATTGGACATCCGGAATCTCTGAGTGGATATAAGGCTGCCGACGCCCTGCTGGGTTGCTGGTGATCCTCTTTGCTCTGAGCTCTGGCCTCCAGTTTAGTCCTGTCTACTAAAGCTAAGTTTTTGCTCTGCTATTGTTCCATGAGATTTTGTCTGGTTTACTTAGTGTTTGTGTTCAGCCAGCCCTGGTTGGGACTGGCTGAACTCCATTTTTTTCTCTGATCAGTTGATCTCTTTGCTCTGTTTTTAGAATATACCTGAGTGCTGATATAGTGATTTTGAAGTCTAGTGACTTCAGGGCCTTTTCTATCAGTCGTGTTGGACATTATTTTTGGCAGGGTTTTTGCGTGATAGCAGACAGTTGCTTTTCTTACCTGTCCTATCTAGTTAGTGAGGGCCCCATCATTTGCTCAGCCTGTATTTCTGTCTGTATTTGTGTTTTTATCTGTTTTCACCGTCAATACATGTTGGGGGCTGTCTATTGCTTTGGGGTCTGCTCTGGGGCAGTTTAGATTTCCCCTTTCTTTCTTTAGGTTTATTTAGTTCTCCGGCTGTGAACGAGGTGTCTAGGACCACCGTAGGAACACCCCACGGCTACTGTTAGTTGTTGTGAATAGGATCAGGGGTTTGCAATCCGCTAGCTACCAACCTCTCTGGTTTTCAGGACTTAGCTTGTATTTTTGATTTTTCCTCCTCCGGTGACTCATTCATAACACTGCAGTAAATAAAATGTAAATAGCAATGGTGCATGAAAACAATATAGGGTACTTAGTTAAAATAATTTTAAATAAAAAACATAAAAGCCATCCCACCATGCCAAGGTGACCCTATTTGGGGTTGTCCTAACCTCTAGTTATAAAAGTTTGTCGATTGTGAAGTGCTAAAGAGGCTGATTCATTAAAATTGGCATTGCGCATGCCAGTCTTAATGAAAGGTTCACTAGTGGAGGTGCACACCACTTAATGCATTTTGCTCATCACCTCTGTGCTCCTTTCCAGAAATGCTACACTCGTTTTGGACTGAGGAAGCATTTCTGGTGTAAGAAACACCAGAACCTTTAATGAAATTGATGTAGCCAAGCTCTGTATTGAACCAGCTCCTCCTCACTCTTCCTATCTTGGATTAGCTGCTTCAAACTGGAGTGTAAATTGCAAAAGTTGTAAAAGTGTTGCGCAACTCCTCATTAAGCAAAAACATTTGCTGCATTTCAAAGCATTTATGCCAGCTTTCTAGCGTAAAAGCTTTCATGAATCAACCCATGTTTTTTTAACAAGATTTGTTCTTCCCTGCTTCACCTTAAGGCCCCCGTCAGCTGAGTCACAAGTTTTGTGTCGTAACAGTGATCTCACCAGCGAGATCGCTGTGTGTGACAGCGATCAGCGACCGGCCCCACTGCCTGTATCGCTGATCGCTGTAGGAAAGCCCTGGACATTTTTTTGGTCGCTGGTCTCCTGCTGGCCAGCACGCATCGCTGCGTGTGACAGGCGGGAGACCAGCGATCAGCTGGTAACTAAGGTAAACGCAGGGTTTCTAAGCAATGCGCTGTGCTTAGAAACTCTCTGTGTACCTTAGTTACCAGCGCGCTGATGCAGGGAGCTGGTAACTAAGGTACACATCGGGTTTCTAAGTGACGCACGTCCTTTAGATACCCGATCTGTACCTTAGTTACCAGCTCCCTGCATCAGTGCGCTGGTAACTAAAGTACACAGCGACGCCGCACGCTCGGCGTCGCTGGTCCTGATTGCTGGTGAAGCTGTCTGGTGAGCTGCTATGTGTGACAGGGCCTTTAGGAATTTCCTAATCAAATCACATAAATTGATATGGTCAGATTTTTTAAAATTGTGGACTACCATAATTGCACAGAGAATTATTATAAAACTAGAATTTTTAAAGAGTAATCCTCAGCCATCTTACTTAACTGCAAGTTACATGTAGCATCTCAACAAATCCATACTGTATATTACAAAGACAGCATTTTGATTAACTAGAAAGTATGCAATGTGTCATTTCTCCAGTGGAGGCAAGGTCAAGTTCTACCAAGCATATTACAAATGATAACTAGGAGCCTAGCAGGAAAGATTGCATGTGATCAGCTTGTAGGCTGAGGGTTGCTTTGCAGTGACTGCAGGATCTGTTTTAAAAGATAAGATTTCTTTACTGGAATTCTTCGAACAGGATTTCAACAATTGATAGCAGGCACAATACTTTACATACTTTTCTTCTCCTTCATCAAGCAGTGCCTCTTACCTGAGAGAAGTAAATATGGCATTTCAATAGTATAGGTACAATTTTTCACAATACTTCTCAAGCTTTCTAACTCTGTTCTTACTGTTATTATCCTTCACTGCAATGGGTCAGAATAGGATTTTTCTAAATCTCCATAACTGGTTTACACAGTGCTTTAATGTAGCCCAAGTGAGGTAGTTGTGGGCAAGCTTCAATCCCCACTCGCTTTGGCATCCTACAGACATCTCGTGCCCCAGTCCCAGTGTGATCTCGGGATGAGATCTGGTTGCCAAGATCTGAATTTTTCCGGAGGCCACCACATCACAGCACTTTCACAAAATGCTGGCGGAGCCCCGCCGCCCCCCACAGAGGAGCACCGCTGCCCTACAGAGGAGCGCTGCCGACCCACAGAGGAGAATGTTATGAATGAGTCACCGAGGAGGAAAAAGCAAAAAGCAAGCTAAGCCCAGAAAACCGGAGAGGTTGATAACTAGCGGATTGCAGACACCTGATCCTATACACACAACTAGCAGTAGCCATGGAGCGTGCCTACGGTGGTCCTAGATGCCTCGTCACGGCCGGAGAACTAAATAAGCCTAAAGAAAGAAAGGGAAAATCTTAACTGCCCCAGAGCAGACCCCAAAGCAATAGACAGCCCCCAACATGTATTGTCGGTGAAACAAGATGAAAACACAAACACAGATAGAAAGATAGGCTGAGCAAACGATGGGGCCCACACCAACTAGAAAGGACAGGAAAGAAAAGTTGCTGTCTGCAATCACGCAAAAAAACCCTGCCAAAAAATGTCAAACACGTCTGATAGAAAAAGGCCCTGAAGTCGCTAGACTTCAATTCCCTATATCAGCACTCAGGTATATTCTGAAGACAGAGCAAAAGAGATCAACTGATCAGAGACAAAATGGGGATTCAGCCCAGTCCCAGCCGGGGCTGGCTGAACACAAAAACTAAGTAAACCAGATGAAAACTCATATGAACAATAGCAGAGAAAACTTAGCATTAAGAAGGCAGGAACCAAACTGGAAACCAGAAGCCACAGTCAGGAGAAATCACCAGCAAGAAACTAGGGAGCTGACTGCCTTAAATCCAATCAGAAATTCCTGATATCCAATCACAGTCCTCTTCCTCAGGTGGCCAGTCTCTGCCATTTAGATCAGCTTCATTACCTCCCTTCACCAACAGAGGGAGTCCAGATAGAGAACTCACTACTCCTCTGTCAGCACAGCCAGCTCCATAACCCTCACCAGAAGCCAGAGGCAAACCCGAAAATGAGCTCACAACAGTACCCCCCGAGGAGGGGTCACAGAACCCTCATCCATGCCACCGGGCCAATCAGGATGGGCCCGATGAAAAGCATGAACCAATCTATCGGCATGAATATCAGAGGCAGAGACCCAAGAATTGTCTTCCTGGCCATAACCCTTCCACTTGACCAAATACTGGAGTCGCCGTCTAGCCAGACGAGAATCCAGTATTTTCTCTACCTCATATTCCACATTACCTTTAACCAATACAGGGTCAGAAGGTGCCGCCATAGGAACTACTGGCTCAACATATCTCTTCAACAGCGACTTATGAAACACGTTATGGATCTTAAACGTAACAGGAAAAGCCAATCGAAAAGAAACCAGAATCTCCAAAATCTTGTAAGGTCCAATAAATCTTGGCTTGAACTTTGGAGAAGCCACCTTCATAGAGATATTCTTTGATGACAACCAAACCATATCACCCACTTTAAATCGGGGACCAATAGTCCTATGCCGGTTAGAAAACCGATGGGCCTTTTCCTGTGAGAGAGAAAACTTATCCACTACTTGGTCTCAAATCTGCTGCATTCTCTCTACCACAGTGTCAACACCTGGGCAGGCTGAAGATTCCACTTGCCCTGAAGAAAATCGAGGATGAAACCCAAAGTTACAGAAAAAGGGGGACATCAAGGTGGCAGAACTAGCTCTATTATTTAAAGCGAATTCGGCCAAGGGCAAAAATGACACCCAAACATCCAGATCAGCAGATATAAAACATCTCAAATAGGACTCCAAAGTCTGGTTTGTTCTCTCCATCTGCCCATTGGTCTGAGGGTGAAACACAGAGGAGAAGGACAACTGAATTCCCAGCTTGGAACAAAAGTCTTTCCAGAATCTGGAAACAAACTGAACTCCTCTGTCCAATACAATGTTCTCAGGAATCCATGCAACCGAACCACCTGTTGTAAAAACAAGGGTACCAACTCTGAGGAAGATGGCAACTTTGGGAGTGGTACAAGATGGACCATCTTAGAGAATCTATCACAAATCACCCAGATAACAGTCATTCTCTGAGAGACAGGAAGATCAGAAATAAAATCCATTGAAATATGGGTCCATGGCCTCTTAGGCACCGGCAAGGGCATCAACAACCCACTAGAGCGAGAACATGGTTTAGACCGGGAACAAGTCCCACAGGACTGCACAAAATTCCTGACATCACGAGATAAGGCGGGCCACCAAAAAGACCGAATCACCAAATCTCTGGTACCAAAAATACCTGGATGACCAGCCAATGCGGAGCATTGAACTTCAGACATCACACTCTTCCTCCACTGGTCAGGAGCATACAATTTTCCCATAGGACAACGCTCAGGTTTGTCCTCCTGGAACTCTTCCAGAGCATGTCTCAAATCGGGCGAGATGGCAGAAAGAACTATCCCTCACCTAGGAGGGTAGTAGGCTTGGTCACAATAGGAGAATCAGCAAAGAAACTCCTAGAAAGGGCGTCTGCCTTAACATTCTTAGTGCCTGGAAGAAAGGAGACCACAAAATCAAAATGCGTAAAAAACAAGGCCCACCTAGCCTGTCTAGGATTCAAGCGTTTGGCCGACTCAAGGTAAATCAAATTCTTGTGGTCAGTGAGGATCACAACTTGATGTCTAGCTCCCTCCAACCAATGTCTCCACTCCTCAAATGCCCATTTCCTGGCTAACAATTTCCGATTCCCCACATCATAGTTGCGTTCAGATGGGGAGAACTTTCGGGAAAAGAAGGCACAGGGATTCATTTTAGACGTCACCGGATCTTTTTGGGACAAAACAGCTCCTGCACCAATCTCTGAAGCATCTACCTCCACCTGAAAAGGAAGTGAGACATCAGGTTGCCGCAAAACCGTAGCAGAAGTGAACCTCCGCTTCAGCTCCTGAAAGGCCGAAACAGCCTCTGAAGACCAATTCAGCACATCAGCACCTTTCTTAGTTAAATCAGTCAGTGGTTTAGCAATAACAGAAAAATTACCTATAAATTTATGATAAAAATTAGCAAAACCCAAAAACTTCTGGAGAGCCTTCAAAGAAGTGGGTTGAACCCAATCATAAATGGCCTGTACCTTGGCCGGGTCCATTTCAATAGTTGACGGAGACAAAATAAATCCCAAAAATGAAATCCTCTGTACACCAAAAAGGCACTTCGATCCCTTAACATACAAGGAATTCACTCTCAAAATCCGGAACACAGTCCGAACATGTTCCACATGAGAATCCCAATCCCTGGAAAAGATCAAAATATCATCCAGATAGATGATCAAAAACTTATCCACAAAGTCCCGGAAAATATCATTCATGAAGGACTGGAAGACAGAAGGTGCATTAGTGAGCCCAAAAGGCATCACCAGGTACTCAAAATGTCCCTCCGGAGTATTAAACGCCATCTTCCATTCATCCCCATGCTTGATACGAATAAGATTATACGCCCCCCTGAGGTCAAGCTTAGAAAACCAGCAAGCACCTTTAACTCTGGAGAATAAATCAGAAATCAGGGGTAACGGATACTGATATTTAACCGTAATTTTGTTGAGGGAACGATAGTCAATACAAGGCCTTAATGAACAATCTTTCTTGGCCACGAAAAAAAACCCAGCACCTAAGGGCGAAGAGGATGGTCTAATATGACCCTTCTCCAATGACTACTTAATATAAGATCGCATAGCCTCGTGTTCGGGTCCAGATAAATTGAAAAGTCGACCCTTGGGAAATTTACACCCAGGTCTCAACTCAATTGCACAGTCATAACTCCTATGAGGAGGCAAAGATGCAGACTTGCTCTTACTAAATACATAAAAATCAGCCAAATAGTGAGGAACATCATGCAACTGGGGAGAGGTGGAGAAAACAGGAGTGTCGCCAAGAGCACGCCGACAACCCCAACTCACCACAGACACAGATTTCCAATCCAAAACCGGATTATGGATTTGCAACCAGGGAAAACCCAGAACAATGGTATCATGTAAATTATGCAACACCAAAAATCTGCAATTTTCTTAGTGGTCTGGGGCGACCCGCATTATCACCTGGGTCAAAAACTGAGGTTTATTCTCTGCCAAAGGAGTAGCATCAATACCCCTCAAAGGGATAGGAGTCTGCAGGGGTATCATGGGAAAACCACAACGTTTAGCAAAGTCTAAATCCATCAGATTCAAAGCTGCTCCTGAATCTATAAAAGCTTTAGCGGAAAATGTAGACAAGGAGCATATCAGAGTAATTGCCAAAAGGAACTTAGGTTGTACACTGCCCACAGCAAATGTGTGCGCAAAACGTTTTTCTCATTTAGGGCAGACAGAAATAACATGAGAGGCATCTCCACAGAAAAAACACAGCTTATTACACCTTCTAAACTCCTGATGTTGCGCCCTAGACAAAACCCCATCACATTGCATGGGTTCAGACGTTCGTTCAAAAGGCGGCAACACCTCTCGTGTAGTTTTACGCTCACGTAAACGCCGATCAACTTGAATGGCTAACGACATAGAATCATCAACACCAGAGGGAATAGGAAATCCCACCATAACATCTTTTACGGTTTCTGCCAATCCCTTCCGAAAGAGTGCTGCTAAGGTATCGTCATTCCATGTAGTAAGGACCGCCCACTTTTGGAATTTTTGACAGTATAACTGCAGAATCCTAACCCTAGTTCAATGCCAATAGGGTTTTCTCAGCTTGATCAATAGGATTAGGTTCATCATACAACAAACCCAAGGCTTGAAAAAATGCGTCCACATTAGTCAGAATAGGGTCTCCAGGTGTCAGAGAAAAAGCCCAATCCTGGGGATCGCCGTGCAGCAGGGAGATGACAATTTTAACCTGCTGCACAGAGCTCCCCGATGAGTTAGGCTTCAAGGCAAGAAATAGTTTACAATTATTCTTAAAATTCCAAAATTTAGACCGATTCCCAGAAAACACATCAGGAGTAGGGATTTTTGGTTCAACAGCAGATAAATGAGCGAGATAGGCGGAAATTCCCCGCACTTCAGCAGTGAGCTGCTCCACAAGATCAGACAATTACTTAATCTCCATTAAAGAAAAAAAAATCCTCCTATGGCCCCAGAGAAAAAGAGGAAAAAATATATAAAAAATTTCTGACACTTTTTTTTTTTTTACAGTTCTCTCCTGCTTTTGAGTATCCTATAATCTGCGGTTTAGGCTGGTGATTCTGTTATGATTGGGTCACCGAGGAGGAAAGCAAGACCAAGCTAAGCCACAGAAAACCAGAGAGGTTGGTAACTAAGTGGATTGCAGACCCCTGATCCTATACACACAACTAGCAGTAGCCGTGGAGCGTACCTACGATGATACTAGATGCCTCGACACAGCCGGAGAACTAAATAAGCCTAAAGCAAGAAAGGGGAAATCTAAACTGCCCCAGAGCAGACCCCAAAGGAATAGATAGCCCCCAAACATATATTGTCGGTGAGACAAGCTGAAAACACAAACATAGGAAAAATAGACTGAGCAAACGATGGGGCCCACACTAACTAGACAGGACAGGAAAGGAAAGACTCTGTCTGCAATCACGCAAAAAACCCTGCAAAAAATGCCCAACACATCTGATAGAAAAATACTGAAATCACTAGACTTCGCCCACTATATCAGCACTCTGGTATATTCTGAAAGCAGAGCAAAAAAAGAGGCCAATCTAATAAGGGACAAAAACAAACTGGCACAAGCAGTAACATAAGGATGGAAATTCAGCACAGCCCCAGCCAGAGCTGGCTGAACGCACAAAACTGAAATAGACAAAACCAGATCAAATGTGAACAATATCAAAAGAACACTTAGCTGAGCATGCAGGGATTGAGCTGGAAACTAAGACCTCAGGAGGCAGGAAAAAATCACCAGCAGGGATAAAGGGAGTTGGCTGTCTTAAATCCAGTCAGAAACTCCAGATCTCCAGTCATCCTCCTCATTATCAGGTGGCAGGCCTCTGTTAATTAGATCAGCTCCATTACCTCCAGTAACCACCAGAGGGAGCCCAGAAAGAGAACTCGTGACCCCTCTGTCAATATAACCAGCTCCACTACCTTCACTAGTAACCAGAGGTAGGCCAGAAAGTGAATTCACAACAGGTTCCATTCAGAACTGACCTTGCCATGGTCGACTAAAGAGGTTGTCTTGTCAGAATAGATGTATGAGTGCTGCCAGCATTGCTGCGGAGGTTAAAGGAGTTGGGGATCAGCCTGTCAGTGCTCAGACCACACGCCACTGCACACTGCATCACATTGCTCTGCATGTCTATCGTCTCAGAAGGAAGCCTCATCTAAAGATGATGCACAAGAAAGCCGCAACCATTTTGCTGAAGACAAACTGACTAAGGACATTTATTAATGGAAACATGTCGTGTTGTCTGATGAGGTCAAGATACAATTATTTGTTTCAGATGGTGTCAAGTGTGTGATGACAACCAGATAAGGAGTACACAGACAAGTGTGTCTTGCCTACAGTCAAGCATGGTGGTAAGGGAGTCATGGTTTGAGGCTGCATAAGTCCTGCCGGCTGTGAGGAGTTACAGTTCATTGAGGGAATCATGAATGCCAACATGCACTGTGACATCCAGAAGCAGAGCATGATCCCCTCCCTTCGGAACTTGGCCATAGAGCAGCTTTCCAACATGACAGCAAACCCTAACACACCGCCAAGATGACCACTGCCTTGCTAACAAAACAGAGGGTAAAGGTGCTGGACTAGCCAAGCATGTTTCCAGACCTAAACGTAAGATGAAGGAATGCAAGGTCTCTAGCATCCACCAGCTACATGATTTCATCATGGAGGAGTGGAAGAAAATTCCAGTGGCAATTTGTGAAGCTCTAGTGAACTCCATGGCCAAGAGAGTAAATGCAGTGCTTGAAAATAATGGTGGCCACACCAAATTTAGAATTATACAAGCTGTTCACTGACTACTTTACAATGTATCAAAGTGTCATATGTTATGAATGAGTCACCGGAGGAGGAGAAAACAAAAATACAAGCTAAGTCCAGAAAACCGGAGAGGTTGGTAGCTATCGGATTGCAGACCCCTGATCCTATACACCACAACTAACAGTAGCCGTGGGGGGTTCCTACGGTGCCCTAGACCCCTCGTCACAGCCGGAGAACTACATAAGCCTAAAGAAGGAAAGGGGAAATCTAAACTGCCCCAGAGCAGACCCCAAAGCAATAGACAGCCCCCAACATGTATTGTCGGCGAAAAACAGATAAAAACACAAACACAGACAGAAACACAGGCTGAGCAAACAATGGGGCCCAACTAACTAGATAGGACAGGACAGAAAAGATGCTGGCCACAATCCGCAAAAAACCCTACCAAAAATGTCCCAACCGTCTGATAGGGAAAAAGGCCCTGAAGTCGCTAGACTTCAAAATCACTATATCAGCACTCAGGTATATTCTGAAAACAGAGCAAAGAGATCAACTGATCAGAGACAAAAATGGAATTCAGCCAGTCCCAACCAGGACTGGCTGAATACAAACACTAAGGAAACCAGACAAAATCTCATGGAATAATAGCAGGGCAAAAACTTAGCTTTTAGTAGACAGGAACTAAACTGGATGCAAGAGCTCATAGCAGAAAGGATCACCAGCAGCCCTGCAGGGCGTCGGCGGCCTTATATCCACTCAGAAATTCCAGATGTCCAATCACACGCCGCCTGTTCAGATGACAGGTTCTTCCTATCCCAATCAATTTCACTACTTCTCTTCACCAGCAGAGGGAGTTCATCAGACATCAAAGGTGAAGGGGAGAATGAACTCACAACAGTCATATCTTCAGTGTTGTCCCATGAAAAGATATAACAAAGTATTTACAAAAATGTGAGGGGTGTATTCACTTTTGTTAGATACTGTATGTTATTGTTAAAATAGAGACACAATAAAAACATTATACATGGGCACCAGCGCTAAAAATAAAATATCCGAATGGAACATTACTCTTTTCTGAGACATCCCTAAATAGATTTCATTCTAAAGACCCTCAAAAGGACAGAGTATCATATATACCTTTTGTATCATTTCCATAATTTTCATTATCCAAGCAACGCTCCCATTGCTGGTCTCATGACTACATTACTCTTTCTTTAACCTCCTCCTTCTTTTGACCCTCTTAATCTTCTTTACAGGTTTCTATAAAACACTTGTGATTTATTGCATTTTGTCTTGCGTTATGCTCGTTTTCAAATAGGAAAATTGGCTTTTCTATGAGCTAAGCATTGTCACTGAGCCAAACTCTTCCATGTATTTAACATTCATTGAGCTGCTAGGAAATACCTTTAAGTATAACTCGTATAGATGACAGGCACTTTGGTAGAGCCTTGTAAATGGTTAATAGTTGACTCAGAGTACTAACTTGATGAAATGGCTCCAGTTTCCCAGAAGGCTTGTGCAACTTTTTAGACTCTTTTTTTCATAAAATATAACACATGGGAATGAATCTACGCAATCAGAAGGTTTAAGTACAATTCACTGTGGAAATAATTTACAAGTTTAACACAACTCTGCTCATCAGCTCATCATGCCCCACAAGAAGAACACTTTACAGTTAAATATGAGTGCAGAAAATATTTTTTTTACACTTTTGCAGGTTTCAATTCCCCTATAAATCCCTAAAGAAGAACAGAAAGACTTTTGGTTTTTACGGTAACATATTTCCTAAATGCTTAAGCTGCAGAATTTTAAAGTATTTTAGGAAAAGATTGAACTGATCAGCGGCTTCCAGGAGGAATAAAGTTAGTTTTCTCCCAGGAGCTGCACTTTCAGTATGCCGGCCGGGCACCTTTGCAATACTACCGTATTTATTTGCAAATTAACTCTACATCTGCAGGTAAATAGCGTTATCCAACTAAATAGGTTCCCATTAACTGTTATACCATGAGGTAAGACATTCTATTTAATCTTTTTTTCTCAATAAACTAAATGATAAAGCGAAAAATCACACTAGATTAATAGCTAGTATTCAGGACTTTTAGGCTGTGTACAACTCACATGCGTTTTTCCTGCAAAAAACAAGCGTTTTGCAAGCGTTTTTCGCTTGTGGAATGCTTGCGCATTCCAAGCGATTTCAAGCATCACTTGGAAAAGTGATTGCCAGGTTGGTCACACTTGTCAAGCATAGTACTTGACAAGTGTGACCAACTTTTTACTATTGATGCTGCCTATGCAGCATCAATAGTAAAAGATGGGATGCCAGAAATACTGAAAAAAAAAATGTATATTGTTATTCTCACCTTCCAATGGCTCCCGATCTGCTCTGCGGCACTCCCGGCATCTTCCGGTCCCAGTAATACTTTGCACAAAGGACCTGAGATGATGTCACGCTCGCCAGAGTGCGACGTCATCAGTGGTCATTCGCGCAAAGCATTACTGGGACCGTAAGATGTCGGGAGCGTGGTGAGAGGCAGGAAGGACTTCGGAGGCCGCCAGAGAGTGATTATATCTCTATTTTTTATTTTTATTCTATTTTTTACAGGATTATAGTACCCAGGGCCTGGAGGAGAGCCACATTCGTAAAGTGAGCATTTCAATGCAATCCTATGGGTGCGGAATCGCTGCAATTCCGCAAAAAGAATGAGCATGCTGCGTATTTTTCCGCTATGCGATTCCGCAGTGGAAAAATCCGCAGCATTAGCGCAGCATTGCAGAATCCCATAGGATTGCATGGGATGCGGTTTTTTGCGTTTTCGCAGCAATTTCGCAGCGGAAAAACGCAGCGAAAACGCAAAAAAACGCAGCGTGTGCACACAGTCTTATTATTTTAGTGTATGGGGCTAAGAACTAACAGGCAAGTAGATACTAACCACCTGCCTGTTCTGCACAGGACTATATCTGCTGGCAGCGATTCTCTGGCTTCATTCCACCTCTCGTGAACCAAGCAACTCTTTCTCTTCCACTCTGTTCTATCGATGGGGCGTAACTGCTGATGTCATACTGATGGGAAGCTTGCTCCCCACAGTTAGATATCAGGGTTCCGTCTGTCAATGAGCATGACATTGGCAGAGATGCCCAATCAACAGGGCAGAGCGGAAGAGAAGATGCTGCTCTGTCAATGTGACGTCAGCAGAAGCAGTGAAATCGCCGGCCGGAGAGATTCATGACCACTATGAGCTGGTAGAAATCGGCACCTGGCAAAACAGGCAAGTAGTTAGCAAATACCTGTCAGTTAGTTTTTAGACCCATACACAAAAATCAATAAAATTCCCGGATAACCTCTTTTTCAATTGTATTTTTATTATAACATTATTATCATTTTGTTTTCTTTAGAAGAATCACTTGTTGAAAGTGTACATCTCTTTTATAAATTTACATATCCTTTACTAAATAAAACTGTTTATTATCCTCAGAATTTTCCTTTATACTACACATATTCTAACTTTTTAAAATATTAACGTTATGCTAAAGTGAAATAATGTTTTTTTTATATTGCCATGGAGAAGGTCACATCAAATATGGAAAATTTTTTTGAGCATTTTTGTAATTTAGAAACTCACATTCTATGGGCACTGAGACAAATTACTATTTTGCTCATTGCATAAGGGCACGTTGTTTACATTCCTTAAACCATGCCTTTTAAGCTCAGATATCTTGATTCTTGACAAATAAAAAATGTGAATACTTTTTTAAGTTCACAATCAGTTAACACTTTCTAACCATATCACGTGCTAGATTGTAACTTCAAATAAGTCCAAAAAAATGTCCATGCAAGCAGTACATTCTTTGTAAGATTCCAACTCCACATCTGTTTCATGTACTTGAATCCATCAGCTACATTATTGGCAAGAGTTCAAGACTGTCCGTAAGTTTCCTCAATTAATCCATCAACTTCCAATTCCCATTTGGTAACCATAATGTGCCTTGTGGAAAAAAAAATCCACTTTTTACCATTACTTGGACTGAGTTAAAAGAAATCGTGTGATTAGCAAACAATTTGCATGATAAGAAAAAGCATATTTATGTTTAAAATATGCACAATCATGGGCCTGCAAAGAATGTCACCATAATTTTGCATTTGTATAGAACTTACTAACAGTGCTTTGTGCTAATATTTGAAAAAGTATCTCAATATAAAATTATAAAAGGGATGCCTGTTGTGTCAATTCTTTGATACTTGGACTTTAATACATTAAATCAGTGTTCCCCAACTCCAGTCCTCAAGAGCCACCAACAGGTCAGGTTTTCAGGATTTCCTTAATATTGCTCAGGTGATAATTGCAGAACCTGCACAGGCAACCAGTCCATCACCTGGGCAATACCAAAGAAATCCTGAAGACATGACCTGTTGGTGGCTCTTGAGGACTTGAGCTGAGGAACACTGCATTAAATGAAGCATGGTTTTACATAAACATACTTTAATGGGTTGTCCCATCTGGCCAAACCTTGTCCTTATGTCCTATTAGAGCACATGGATGTCCTAAATCAGGACTCCATATATGAACCAAAGTAAAAAAGTATATGCAGGGATTTTATTGGGTTCTGAACAGTGCTTAAAGAGTACAGAAATGTTTCTTATTAAATGGAACCTGTCTGCGTGATTTTACACCCAAAACTACATCGCGTTTCAGATTTTTATGCAAATTAAATTTTAGTGTCCAAAGGTGTAATTTTTCGTTTTTCAAATAAATGAATGGATGGTATTGTGTCTCAGGGCTCTTTGTATCACTGAAATCAATCCCAAACAGCAGTTATAATTAGCAAGACCAAGGAAAACTACTTAAGAAGAAAGTTCCACATTATTGAGCAGATCACAGGTTTCAAGCAATTTGTGAAAAAAAAACAATTGTTCTGCTGACGAAAAGTGTTAAGTTGTGCAATGCCTTGGGCAAGGTATGAAAAAAATAAATATTTGACAAAAACAAGCGTGATCATCGTACTGTGAAGAGATTTGTGTCTGGTACAGAACACAGATTGGTTCGTGCAGATAAAGGCATGATGAATTCATCAAATTCATCAGATTAAGAGAGCAGCTACTAAAATATCATTACAAAGCAATAAACAGGTATTTGGAGCTGCTAGTGCCTCTGGAGTCAGGTTGTAGGATCCTCCAGTAGCTTGCAATTGTGCATAAATACTACTATTTGGTCACCATAAATACTTTATTCACATAAATTGCTCAGAGGACCTTTAATCATGATTTCATTCATGATTAAAGGTGTGTAGTCACCTGAAACACGTCAATGCCATGTATCATGCAACTTATACTGCTGACTTTGTATGTCCTCTTTCTGCACTTTATGTGAATAAAGTATTCTTGGTTCGTTGAGCTGGACTTCATCATATCCCTCTGATTCTGAGACTGTTTTTTGTGACATATTGTGCTTCATGGTAGTGGTAAGAGTTCAACAGAAATTTTGCAAAAATTTTGCAATTTTTATGCCCTTAAATCATAGAGTTATGTCACACAAAATAGTTAATAAATAACATTCAAATATCTCTTCTTTAAATCAGTACAATTTTTGAAACATAATTTTCTTTTGTTAGGAAGTTATAAGGGTTAAAAGTTGACCAATGAATTCTCATTTTTTCATTTTGTCTGCAAATTGAGATTCTGATTTGGCTTGTATCCTAAGTCATATTACAAGACTCGTTAAAGGGTTGATTGTGACTTGTAGGATCGCTACTACCAATAGGTGGCGCTGTAGAGTAAAAGTCCTCTTTCTTTCTGAAGAGGCAATTTGCACATTTTTTCAACAAAATTTACAAAACCATTTGTAAACCATTTGGACAGCATTACATTTGAAGTGACTTTGAGGGGTCTGGATAATAGAAAATACCCAAAAGTGACATCATTCTAAAAACTGCACCCCTCAAGGTGCTCAAAACCACATTAAAAAAGTTTATTAACCCTTCAGGTGCTTCACAGGAATTTTTGGAAAGTGGAAGGAAAAAATGAACATTTAACTTTTTTTTTTTTTCACAAAAATGTTACTTGTACTTTAGATACAATTTTTTTATTTTCACAAGGATAACAGGAAAAAATGGACTGCAAAATTTGTTTTGCAATTTCTCCTGAGCTTGCCAATATCCCAATACCATTTTGAAAATTAGACCCCAAGGACGGCGTCACACTTGTGAGTGCAATGCCATAAACTCGTGAGAGTCTCTCACCTCAGTACCTGGCACTGCTGCTGGCGGTTTGCACTGGAGAATTCAGCTGCATAGAAAGACATGCAGTTGCACACTCCAGTCCCGAGTGCCGGCAGCAGTGCCGGGTATTGAGGCGCGAGTTTCTCGCATTGCACTTGCAAGTGTGACCTCGGCCTTAAGGGAACTTATATAGATGTGTGGTGAGCACCTTGAACCCTCAGGTGCTTTACAGACATTTATAACATTGAGCCACAAAAATAAAAAAATCATCTTTTTCCCACAAAAATGTTGTTTTGCCCCAAATTTTGCATTTTCATAAGAGTAACAGTAGAAATTGCATGATACAATGTTTTGTGCAATTTCTCCTGAGTACACCCATACCAAATATGTGGAGGAAAACTACTGTTTAGGCGTACAGCAGTGCTTGGAAGAGAAGGAGTGCCATTTGACTTTTTGAAAGCAAAATTTGCTGGAGTAATTAGCAGATGCCATGTTCATTTGGAGAGCCCCTGATGTGCCTATACAGTAGAAACCCCCCAAAAGTGACACCATTTTGGAAACTAAACCCCTCACAGAACTTATCTAGATGAGTGCTGAGCACTTTGAACCCCCAGGTGCTTCACAGAAGTTTATAACGTAGAGCCATGAAAATAAGAAAATCACAATTTTCCCACAAAAAATTGTTTTAGTCCCAATTTTGTTTTCACAAGGTAACATGAAAAAATGGGCCTCAAAATTTGTTGTACAATTTCTCCTGAGTGCGCAGATAATCCATATGTGGTGAAAAACTACTGTTTGGGGGCACGGCAGGGCTCAGAAAAGAAGTGATGTTTTGGAACTCTGATTTTGATGGAATGGTCTGCAGATGTCATGTTGTGTTTGGAAAACCCCTGATGTGCCAGAATAGTAGAAACCTCCCACAAGTGACCTCATTTTGGAAGTAAGATCCCTCAAGGATTGTATCTAGATGTGTGGTGAGCATCTTGAACCCCCAGGAGCTTCACAGACATTTATAACGTAGAGCCCTAAAATTAAAAAAAGTCAAATTTTTCTGAGGAAGACTCTCATCGAAATGCGCGTCAAGGGATACACTGGATCATCTTTGGATTCTGGGTATTTATGATTGTCCCTGGCTCTCACTCACTTATATATGCTGCTATGCTTATTTATCCTGAGTTATGGTGTGCACTATTTGTTTCTGACCCCCTCTACGAGTCATGTACTTACATGTGATTTAAGGCTGTGTGCACACGTCCGGAATTCCCGCGTATTTTATGCCACGTTTTTTCGCTGCAAAAACGCAGCATAAACGCTGCGAAGATGCATAAAATAAGCAAGCCATTGTATTCAGTGGCATTCCGCACATGCTGTGCTAATGCTGCGGTTTTTTCGGCTGTAAAATCGCATCGCGGAAAAATACGCAGCATGTTCATTCTTTGTGCGGAATTGCGGGAATTCCACACACATAGGAATCCATTGTTCCGCTTACTTCCCGCATTTGGCTATGCCCACCATGCGCAAAGTAAGTGGAAAATGTGCAGATGGTACCCACGGTCTGGAGGAGAGGAGATTCTCCTCCAGGCTCTGGGTACCATATCCCTGTAAAAAAAAGAATAACAGAAAAGTCATGTTTTTCTCACCGTTCCCGATCCTCGCGATGCTCCCGGCAAGTCCCATTCCCAGCGATGCCTTGCGACAATGACCTTTGATAATGTAGCGGTCTCGCTTTTTTATGTTTTTTAATTGTTTGATTCAATAAAATCGTTTAATTATTTTTGCAATCTATGTTGCGAGGACCTCTTTGTTCTACATATATTTCTGGTAATGTGTGGTTGTAGTGTGTGACCGGCATCTAGTCAAGGATTTTAACATTATAAATTGTAAGCCTTGTTGCTGTTTTTTTCCATGCACTTGTTGACCGATTCATGTTTTTTACGGTATTCTGTACTCAGAAATTGATCAAAGCAGGCAAAATTAAATGATTTAATTAGACTTGAGCGAAACAGATTCAAAGGTCGCCGACTTTCGCCAAAGTCGGGTTTCATGAAATGAAACCCGACCACAGTGTGAAGTTGACCATGTGGTCGGTGACCCAAGCGTCAAAGTCGGGTTTCGCCGAATGCTTGCACGTGACTTTTTTCAGCCAATGAGAGAAACGGAGTGGGAGCGTAGCTGGAGTGGGAGTGGGAGAGGGAGAGAGAGAGAGAGAGAGAGAGAGAGAGATTTTGCCGCCTCTGGGGTTAAAATTCATGCCAGGTATGTTTACAGTCCTCCACTCACTGCCGACTTTTCTCCCCATTGACTTGCATTGGGTTTCGTGTTTCCCGACTTTTCCCGACTTTTCCCTATAGTCGGCCGATTTCGTTCGACTCGACTTTTGAGAAAGTCAGGTTTCATGAAACCCGACTCGACCCTAAAAAAGGCAAAGTCGCTCATCTCTAGATTTAATATAAGCAGTTTACATTAAGCAGCTTATGATAGCACTGTTAATGGCACTTTATGCATATCACTATTTCCTGGTCTAATACTTAATGTAATGTTGTGTGGGGGAATTTTTGTTCTATGGACCTTTCCCTTTAAAGTATAGTGGGACATCACAGTCCTACTCAATCCATATATATAGAATATTCCCTTACTACCTCTGTTACATGTGTACCTATCTTGTATAGAATTGCATTGAACTTGACAGGTTGAGTTGTAACCCCATATTCTTCCTGTTAAATCTTTTGGGAATATGTGCATTATTATTTACTCTGGGAACTTCCCTTTATCATGTGCTATCTTTTATGGAGTGTTTTTTACTTCGTCTTCACCATTTGAACCCATCTTTTTATTATGTCTGCAGTTGTTATTTGTTATATGAGTGAGAACCTAATAAACTTTCTATATTGATATGCATACTGTTAGGAATCTGGTTTCTACCATGCCTATGCAGGAATCCAGATTCTGACATTTATCTCCAGAGGCTAATTCCTTTGTGCCATCTTCTGAGCATGCTCACGGGATGAGCTCCCATTGGAGTTCAGGAGTCAGGTGCTCAGGTCCTGCTCTGGATCCTATTGGCTCCTTTTGGAGACCTGGAGATTTCCAGCAGGTCCCATACGCTATAAAAAGTGCGCATGGCCGTTCTGCCATGCGCTAGTATTTTCATACTTGCTGCTGTGTGTATGGTGATGGATGCTTGGACTGGTGACTGACTTATTAAGAACCCCTTCCCTCGGATAATACGTCTGTGTGAGTGCTTGGGCATCAGCCAGTATTAGCGCCAGCACGCTCAAGCTTCATCTTTGCCAGCAGCTACCGTACCAGCATCGCTTGAAGTCCGTGACCCTGTATAGACTCAGCGTTATTTATGCTTTTGTTTGCAGCTCTGTGCATATAACAGAGTCTGCTTCAGTGCACTGGGTGCAGCAAAAACCCTGTGCACATTACTGCCTTAGTGCTCTGCCTCTTTTAGCAGCGGTTATTCCATCCACCGCACGGTGGACCCTGAGTGGCGAAGGCACTTTATTTATTTTTTATTTAGTGTCTTCCGCCACTCATAACACATAGATTGTGTTTCTAATCTCACTGGACATTTGTTTGTGGCACAAAGCTCCAATTCTCTGTAGGATTCCAAATCCATTTTATGTGTGGTTTTGTATGTTTTATTGTCATACTGTAAAAGTGGCATAAGGCTGTGTGCCCACGTTGCGTTTTTATGCGTTTCCGCAGTGCTTTTAGACAAGCGTTTCTGCTGCGGAAACGCTTAAGAAAAGCATCTAATGTAATAGAATGAAAAACGCACATGTTGTGCTAATGGTGCATTTTTTTCTGCTGCGGAAATGCTTAGCGGAAAAAAACGCTGCATAGTCATTAATTGTGCGGAATCGCATGTGATTCCACATACATACACTGTAATTTCAAAAACGCCTAGGAAAACGCATGTCAAAACGCTTGACAATCGCGTCAAAACGAGTGTCAAAAAGCCCATGCGTTTTCCCTGGCAAGGGCGGTGCGTTTCTTTCAGGAAAAAAACGCATGAAAAACGCTGCGTGGGCACATAGCCTAATAATCTGACAACATTGTTCCCAGCAGCGACCTGGAATTCCGAGATGCTTCCAGGGGTGTTTCCTATGTTGTTCCCATGCCATTTCAGCACTGCTTACATAGTTTTCAGCAATTTTTAGACTCCCTCCAGACCTCCTGGGGGGCGCCAAAACAATGCTCAAGTTTCCTATTGACTTCCATTATACTTACTTGGGTCGAGCACTTAAGCATTACGATTTACTCAACTCGAGTAACCGAGTATTTTAGTGCTTGCTCATCACTAGTCATCATCAATTGCCCAGCAAATAAAAAAGTTATAGCTGTTCAAAAAATATGTGCTGTAAATGATTAGGTTCACATTTCTTTAGTGTTCTATGCTGAGCACTGTTTTGGTGTTTCTGATTAAATCCTTGAAAAACTGGAATCAGACAGAACTGCTGACACATCTCAAAGGAGTGATTCACTAGAGTATGACAGAAGGAGCAACTTTGTACTTTGTCTGGCCTCTGTTACTGCGGTGTCCATCTTTTTCAGTTGGACACAAAAGCATTGTCAGCCACACCTTTGTGTCCACTTAAACACAGAAGAATGAAAGCCAGGCTTAGTACAAAATGGCTCCTTTGGCCTAATTTTATTGAATGACTTTTGGAGATTCATTGGTGATTCTGCTACAATCCTGATTTTTGGGGATTTAGACAGAAACCCCCATTGAGTACTCAATGGAGAGCATAGTATAAATGTGACCTATGCCTAAGCTGCGCTTTGTACTGAAATCCCAAAATGTCCTGAACTATAACCCATTATACTTACCTATGTTGATGGTCATCTTACATGCATTACCAAGGAAAACACCATTTAATTCCTCTCAAACAGTGATTGTAAGACTGACCAGGGAGTTCCTTCATCTGTTGATCTCGTCCTGATGGTCTCCATGGAGACCTCCAGCCGCAAGATGGAGGTGGGGTCCTTCAGGGAAAGTGGCGTGTCAGTGCCTGCTTAGAACAGGACCTGAGATGCCTCCTGCCCTGCCCGTCAGATCCTGCTCCAATTCTCTGCAGTGCAGAACCCTTGCAGAGCATCTAATCAGCGATCTGATACTATACAGTAATGCCCCATCCTGTGACAATGTAAAATAGTAAAAAAATTATTAAAAAGTGTAAAAATATTTTTTTAAAATCCCCAAATAAAGAGCAAGAAAAAAAAAACTAATATTTATGTAAATAAAAAAATAAACAATAAAAGTACACATATTTGGAATCGCCCTGTCCGTGACGACCCCTTCTATAAAATTGTCCCACTTGTTAACCCCTTCAGTGAACACCATAAAAAATTAAAAAAGAGTCAAAAAACAATGCTTTATCATCATACCACTGAACAAGAAGTGCAATAAAATGCAATTAAAAAGACAAATGTAAATAAAAATGCTACCGCTGAAAATGTCATCTTGTCCCACAAAACACAAGTCACCATACAGCTCCATCAGCAGAAAAATAAAAAAGTTATAGCTCTCAGAATTAAGCGTTGCAAAAATAATGATCTTTTTCTATAAAATACTTATTATTGTATAAAAGCGTGAAAAGATAAAAATCCGATATAAATTGGGTATAGCTGTAATTGTACTGATCTGAAGAATAAAGTTTTACCACATGTGGAATGGTATAAAAAGGAAAACCCTAAAAGCAATTCATGAATTGCTGGTTTTTGCTCATTTTGTCTCCTAAAAATCAGAATAGAAAGCAATCAAAAAATGTGATGTGCCTGAAAATGGTACCAGTAAAAATGTTAACTCGTCCCGCAAAAAGCAAGTTATTGCATGACTCTTTCACTGTAAATATGGAAAAATTATAGCTGTCAAAATATTGTGATGCAAAAACTAGTTTTCGCAATAAAAAGGGTCTTTTAGTGTGTGACAGCAGCCAAACATAAAAACCCGATATAAATCTGGTATCGCTGCAATCGCAATGACCCGAAGAATAAAGCAGCCTAATCACTTATACAAAATTTGGAGCTAGGAAAAGGTTTTTGTGGGAAAAATGTGATTTTTTTTATTTCCACAGCTCTATGTTATAAACTTCTGTGAAGCACCTGTGGGTTCAAGGTGCTCAATATACATCTAGATAAGTTCACTAAGGGGTCTAGTTTCCAAAATGTTGTCGCTTGTGAGGGGTTACCATTGTTTAGGCACATCAGGGGCTCTCCAAACACGACATGGCTTCCGCTAATTATTCCAGCAAATTTTACATTCAAAAACTCAAATAGCGCTCCTTCCTTTCCAAGCCCTGTCGTGCACCCAAATAGTAGTATTCCCCCACATATGCCATATCAGCGTACTCAGCAAAAATTGCACAACAAATTGTATGGAGCAATTTCTCCTGTTACCCTTATGAAAATGCAAAATTTGGAGCTAAAAAAAGATTTATTTGGGAAAAATGTGATTTTTTTTATTTCCACAACTCTACGTTATAAACTTCTGCGAAGAACTTGTGGGTTCAAGGTGCTCCATGCACGTCTAGATAAGTTCCCTAAGGGGTCTAGTTTCCAAAATAGTGTCGCTTGTTGTGGGTTTCCACTGTTTAGGCACATCAGCAGCTCTCCCAACATAACATGGCATCCACTAGTTATGTTAGCAAATTTTACATTCAAAAACTGAAATAGCGCTCCTTCCCTTCCGAGCCCTACTATGTGCCAAATCAGTGGTTTTCACCCACATATGAGGTATCGGTATGCTCAGGAGAAATTGTACAACAAATTGTATGGTCCATTTTCTCCTGTTACCCTTGTGAAAGTAAAACAAATTATGTCTAAAGGAAATTTTTTGTGAAAGAAAGTTAAATGTTTATGTTTTCCATCCACATTCCATTAATTCCAGTGAAGCACCTGAAGGGTTAATAAACTTCTTGAATGTGGTTTTGAGCACCTTGAGCGGTGCAACTTTTAGAGTGGTGTCACTTTTGGGTATTTTCTGTCATATAAGCCCCTCAAAGTTACTTCAAATATGAGGTGGTCCATAAAAAAATGGTTTTGCAAATGTTAAAAATTAGAAATCGCTGGTCCACTTTTAACCCTTATAACTTCCTAACAAAAAAAGATGCATCCAAAATTATGCTACATATTTTGTGTACTTAGATACTAAATATTATTTTTATTATACATTTATATAGCGCCATTTATTCCATGACACTTTACATGTGAAAGGGGCAAATATAGACATGTACAATAAACATGAGCAAAACAAGGCACACACAAGTACAGAAGGAGAGAGGACCCTGCCCGCAAGGGCTCACTGTCAACAGGGGATGGGTGAGGATGCACTAGATGAGGGAAGAGTTGGTCGTGCAGTGGTTCAGTAGATTGAACATCATTGCAGGTTGTAGGCTTGACGGAAGGGTTGGGTCTTCAGGTTCATTTTGAAGGTTTCCATGGTAGGCGAAAGCTACTAATAGGCTGAATATGCTAATAGGCTGAATTATATATATCTTTTATATAATTCTCAGTTCCCACACATGCAGAATATATGTATAACCTACTGTAACTTAAAATATGTTATCATGTTACCCAGAACCTGTCTGAGTGACCTGAATTGCTATATGTTGCATTTGGGATCTCTGCTATTGGGGTATTTAATAAAAAAAGTGTCGTTTCTCTTCTGTCAAAGATCTGGCATTCACACAGATAGCAAGAGAATTGCTTTATAATTCTTATATAAACTGTGTACCGCTGAAATGTAATTTAAGGCAGGTGTGTGTAAAATCTTCAGACATATCATCCAAGCATGAGTGCATATCCAAGGAGAGATTCCCAAGTGCCACGATTGTCAGATACTGTGCATTGTCTACAACATATACTCTTGCACCTCTTACTTACTCAGAAATGTCCAGCTGGTCATGCTTACTGAATAGTGAGGATCTTCAGAAAATTTCTAGTAGATAATGCTGTTTATGAAGCCTTTGAATCCAAGGAAAATTTCACAAAAGAAACAATGTGTCTGAGTTATCAATACTGTAATTTTACCAGAACTGTTTAAAAATTAAATGCTGAGCTCTGATTGGCTGTTAAATGAAGACACTATATAAATGTCTGAATGATTGGATATTATTTGAATGGTGCCAATCAGCCACACGAGTTAGACAACAGACAATGGCAAATCCTGCACTGAAAATATAAGTCAAGTTTCACAGAGGAACCTCTGCGTTGAGACGAGAGCATACTGTGCATTTCCAATTTTCCAACATGCTCTACCTATGGCAGAAATGCAGCAAATTTTCACTGTAGGTTTCACCCTTTGCAGTGCATAGGATTAAATCTGGAGTAAAATCCACATATAAGAAGAAGATGAAGAATGAGCATTGTGCAGTGGATTTATGGTGACATACTTTGTGGAAAAAAGTCTACAACTAGACCTATCGTTATTCTTCTCTAAAGGGAACCTGACACTTGATACTTGCTGCTAAATCTGGGGGCAGCATGAATCAGGCATTGGCTGTATAATCTCAGGCATGTATGTTTGACTCTGAAATGCTGTGGTGCTACAGAAAAAAACATGCTTTAATAGCCACCAGGGACCAAGACCACTATAGACTAGTCAGACTGGCGGGTCTCCAGCGGTTTCTCCCCACCCACTGCCCTGAATTTGTAGGTCTCTGCCTGCATGCATGTATATGTAGAAACCTATTCTTTCATGGCAACGGTAGGGTAGGATCCACTGGGAACCCACCAGTTTGACTAGAGTACAATGCAGTCTTAGTCCCCGGTGACTATCAAAGTAGGTTTTTTTCTTTGAAACACAAACCTGGCTAAGAAAATACAGCCAGTGCCTGATGCATGCTACCCATGGATTGGGCAGTATATATCAGCTGTCAGGCTCTCTTTAAATTTGTCTTGTAGAAATCACATAAACTAGATTTGAGAACTCAGAAACCTATAACAAACTTTAAAGGGGTATTGTGCCCACAGTGTCTTCAGCGTCAGGAGGTGAACAGGACCATGTTGTCATACCCACTGATAACTGTCAGGTGTCATGATTGATATGCAGGGCTCATGAAGCCTTTCCAATTAGAAAGGTGTGCACCCATCTACTGGGCTGAAACCCACTACTTTCACAGCACTTTGTCCTTGCTCTTTATGTCATCAGCAATCCATCTGATGAAGGTCTTAGCTGTAGTCCGAAACATGACATCACTTTTCGAATTTCATTCTCGAATAAAATATTAATCTTCTTTATATATATTTTGAGTTCCGGATTTTTTTTTGAGTATATGGACTGATATTCTATCCAGGCACCCAACTACACAGGGTGATGTATATCCTTGTTCTGACACTATATAGTGAATGGAACATATTGAATCCTCATAACGGAAACTTAACAGTATGTATATTTTATATGTAAGTCCCCCCAAAAAATATGTAAATTATTTTACTTCAAAAAGTATGAATTTGTGTTTAATCAAAGTAGTCTACTACAAATTATCAGTTATTGAGTAGAAAAAGTAAGAATAATTACATCGACTTTCAAAACTCAACTATAAATTTCTCAGACTCGACATCTTCAATTTTTGCTAGCAACATTTGTCTGATTTCAGACACTCCTACTCGACAGTAATAAAAAAGGTGAATGTTCTGTGATTTACAGCTCTGACAAAAGTTAATGTGAATTGTTTCCAATCCAAAAATATGACTATTCGATTCAAAAGGACTTTGTATGACTGAAATAGCTTTTAAAATATAAAGCAATCTTATGAGGCTACAGAGACATGGCAATAGTGTAATCTGGATGCGAGCCTATCAGATTGACATAGCAAAATAAATAAAATTATGAACTGCCCTTACCCTACACACACCCTGCCTGAGCTGAGCTATGTCAGAAGAATGGCTGTCTGGAATCATAGTGTCCTGTCCAACAGAAATTGAACATTGGGAACTGCAGGCAGAAAGAAACATGACGGCTAGTCAGTAATGTAATATGTAAAAATATCCTTTGTTCCTATACCAAGATCCTTACCTACTGTGTATAATGATAGCCCACAAGTGCATAGTTCTGATGTGCAGTAAAAAACCTGCTGTACTGACTGTGAGAGATTGTATGTACCGGCCTGGCTATTGAGGTTGCGGAGACAGCACACACTCTCTGCTCCTAGTGCCTGAGGGGCCCAGAGGCTTCTATGCTCTATAAGAAGACCCCAGAAATATGAATGGTTGGTGGAAGGTTTGGTTACTGATTTTATATAGGGCACAAGTTATACCTCTGATTGTATGTGATATATTAACTTTATACTCTTAGGGTGGTACAGTAATTATACCCGCATTGTATAATTATCTCATAATCTGCATAACTCTTAAGGTACTGTCACACTAAGTGACAAGCTATAACTTGTGACGTTATAGCGATATTGCTAGCGACATCGCTGTGTCTGATACTTACCTACGACCCGCTCCCCCACAGGTTATCGCTGATCGCGCAAGAACGTCCAGGACTGTTTCTCATCATCAGCTTCCTGCGGCGCTTCCTGTGGAGAGACGAGCGACGAGCGTGGAGCCGGGCGGGAGGACGCAGGATCGCTTAGTGTGACAGGTAAGTAGCGTCCCCCGTCCCCAGCGATGTCGCTGGTGAGATCTGCCTGTGTGGCAGCTCACTAGCGACCACTTAGCGATGCACCAGCGATCTTGACCGCGTCATATCGCTGGTCGGGATCGCTGGTACATCACTAAGTGTGACAGTATCTTAAGGTTAAGGTCAGATGGCCGGATCTCGTCAGAGAAAATCAGGCCGATTATGCAAATGACACTCTAATCAAACTCTGATCAGGTGATAAGATTGTAACAGACTGAGGAGAAGATGGAGAATAACATTTCTCCATCTTCTCCATTGTGTCAGTGTGTGGAAATCGAACTGCACTTAGATGTCATCTCAGTGCACTCTGATTATTTCCACACACTCACTGACATGCATGGACAAGTGTGATCTGAATATTGAACATGTGTTCAGTCTGAGGAAAAAACTGGAAATGTGCCCGGCCCCATAGACTAATATTGGTCCAGGTATAATCCAATATTTTGTCAGATTGCATTGGGATGGAAATTACAGTGGTGTGAGTGAGACCTAAGGGAAAAGGATCTTATAAAAAATTCTAATTCTGGCCATATACAGCTTTGGCAAAAATTATGACACCACTTCCAAATGTTCAGTTTGTCTGATTTTTCTCTTTTTAGGTATATTTTTGAGTAAAATGTAAATTGTTCTTTTAGTCTATAAACTTCTGACATGTCTCCGAATTTCCAAGCAATACATTTTTTTTTCTCAAAAGGACAAATGATCAAAATTAAAAAAAACCCAAAAAAACCCAGTGCTTTCAGACCTCAAATGATGCAAAGAAAACAAGTTTATAATCATTTAGAAGCAACAATACTAATGTTTTAACTCGGGAAGAGTTCGGAAATCATTATTTTGTGGAATAACCATGATTTTTAATCACAGCTTTCATTCGTCTTGGCATGCTTTCCACCAGTCTTTCACGCTGCTTCTGGCGCCAAAATTTAAGCAGTTCTTTGTTTGATGGCTTGTGACTACCCATCATGATCTTGATTACATTACAGAGGTTTTAAATGAGGTGCAGGTCTGGAGAATGGGCTGCCCATGACAGGGATTTGATGTGGTGGTCTCTTAATTTTTGCCTGAGCTGTAAGTGCACCCCACAGGAACAGGCATCCAAGTTTCCAAAGCCAACATTGACACGCTTGGCTGCACCTTGAATAAAAATGAAAATGTGCAGTAAAATATAAATAATAAATATAAATAATATGCATGAGTTATTGGTCGACATTTTGGCCAAAATATACAAGCCCATAACTCACGTCGACGGTCTCAGATTACATAGCAAGACCTTACTGTCAGATTTCCTTTAATTTACTACATTTGTTTTTTTGTTATCTATTACCAGAAAGTAAGTGCGTTTCATGCTTAGCCTTCAGATTCTTTCCCTGCTATTGTATCAGTATTGATGATAACCTCAATGCTGACTTTGTACATAGCAGTACAGTAGCTGGAGCGATAGTGATGCCCAACTAAACAAGTCAAAAGAAAGTAATTTTGTGAACTGAAGAGATTTGGAAAAATTGACTTTGCTGGATATCAAGTTCAATTATACCCCAGCTCTAGACATTTACAATATGTTTTCGCTGTAACACATAACTCATCATCACATTAGTCAGAATAATCACAAATACAACCTCAATACAATGTGGACACAGGTTGTTGTCACAATAAAGTAAACTTGGATTCTAGACATTTGCTGGTCTGGATTTCT
This sequence comes from Dendrobates tinctorius, assembly GCF_039654945.1. Classification (NCBI taxonomy): domain Eukaryota; kingdom Metazoa; phylum Chordata; class Amphibia; order Anura; family Dendrobatidae; genus Dendrobates; species Dendrobates tinctorius. Next base: position 19,583,294 of record NW_027361738.1, on the reverse strand, counting down.
TCTAATCACAGCATTATTGCATTGTAATTCTGGGAAGAAAAGATGAATATTGTATATTAAATAGGCAGAGCGAGGATCAAAGGCGCTGTTTACTCCACATATGTAAAATGTTTGGATGTCTACAAAGAGAATGGGTTCAGATGTTTACAATATGAAATGTTTTCCAAGTAGTGAAACCAATCCACTTCCTATGTTATTTCATGGAGCATGACAATTACTTTTCCTGCAGCTATTTACTATTAATTGTTCTCCCATTGTATACACTAGGTAGAATATGTTTAGAATACTTACGATATGTTTTATTTCTGTACATAAGGGATTATATGATACCTCCATGGGAAGATGATTTTACATCACTTTGAGGAATTCACGCATTGAAAAGAACAGAATACTGAGATCTGGTGTAAAAGGGAAATATCATGTTTTAATAGCTACAGGGGTTGTACCTTAAAAAAATCACATATCTCTGGATAGGTGATAAATGTGTGATCACTGATGACTCAACTCCACTGGTCACAAAAAACAGGATCTCAAAGTCTCTGGTGTGAATGACATGTTAGTGAGCATGAGATGCCATTCCTCGATTAACTGCCCAACTACGGGAATTAATGACAGCTAAGTGGTTGCTCATGTTCACTAATGGATCATTGGCACAATTGTCTTTAGAATCCTTATTTTTGGGGTTAAAGGCATCTTGGCCTTTCATTTTTGCCCCTGCATAACATTAATAATGATTTGTAGGGTTACTGTTGGGGCAGTAATCAACGTGAATAATAGTGAATCTCTAAGCTGCAACAGGACTCATTGATTGCATGTGTATATGGTTGGAAATGCAGTACATTGGGCATGTGATTGGACTGATATATCAGAGCTGTGCTCTGATTACTGCACACTGTGATGCAGTGACCCCTGTGACAGCTAGTGGGTGCTGTATGGAACATGCATGCAGGCGTTCCTTCATTGTAATAGGGAAAATGGTGACCGGCAGGGTTGTGAATGGCCGATATGTATCACAAGAGTGGGTGCCTTGTGATGGAAGCTGGAACATGTGTTGATCAGCAGAGGTAATGCTGAGGGTTTGCTGCAGTGTATCAGGGAAAGCTTCCAGGTGACATGGTGAGATGGGTGGGACCAGTCACCTACCAACCCACCTAGGGGCATGTGTCTGAACGCCCAGGATAAAGGCTGTGTGTGTGTGTGGCTGTGTGAAAGAAGACCTTTAGTGAGGTCATAACCATGTCATCCATACCTCACCTCTGGGTGTGGTTATGGACCCTATAAGGTGCCTGAGGTCTGGTCACATGGTGAGAGAGTGTGTACCTGAATGGTTCAGGGTGGAAGGTCCTGGAGGGTTTAGGTGTTGGAAGGTGTGCTGCCTTCCTGAATAGCACCTGCTGTGACCTTGGACCTGGTGAGGCCGGTGTGTTGGGAGTCCCTGGGAGTAGGGACGGATCCCTGAATAGCACCTGGTGAATCATGTGTGTTGGACTGTCTCAGGAGGGGACGGACGTCCTGAATAGCATCCGCTGAGGCCCTGGACCTGGTGAGGCCAGTGTGTTGGGAGACCCAGGGAGTAGGGTTGGATCCCTGAATAGCACCCGGACAGGCCATGTGTGTGAGCAGAGTCTGTGACGGCCTGTGTTTGGTGAAGCCACTGCCCGACTGTGGTTCTGGAACCGTGAGGCGGCCTAGTGAATAAGGCACTGACCGGAGGTAACCCCGGACAGGGGGAAATAACTGTATTGAGGCTATAGAGCCTGCTACTGGACATGGCACAGCCTGTGTGGCATCAGAACTGAGAGAGCGGAGCTCTAATGTGAACACTGACCTATCTGATACAAGACTGTTTTCTTTGTGTTGCCTTATATGGTTTATGCCATTCAATAAACCACATAGACTGTTTAACGGAAAGTGTTCCTGTGTGACGTGAATGTGCTGCCAAGTGAGTGTCCCCAATACACTCGGTGAGCGCTGCCTTACAACACTTTCACGCAATCTGTGTGTTGTGTGTGGCTATATGTGTCAAATTTACTGAATTAAATAAAAAAAAAAAAGTACTTTGAAAAAATAAATATATGAACCTCAATGAAACTCTAGGGAAACCACCATGTATAGTCAAGGATTTCTTCAAATCCTCTGTTATAATATCAAAAAACGCAAAAACACACAGTGTGGTAAACGTAACACAACATCTTGGTGCAACTTTTCAGAGACATGCCCCATCCACAGGCATGCCCACGGAGAGAGGGGTGTGGGGCGTATCCCTGGAACATTACATCAAGATGGCGTGTTGTGTTACACATGGAAACTTTGTACTGCTAGATCTATCACCAATATTCACCAATGTACCGCGTTTGGAAAGTGTGATGATCTTCTATAGGTCATTGTTGCCTAATCGGGGTGAATATTTTGTTAACCTCTAAACGTCACAGTATGGTTTATTTTTTTTGAATATGGCTATAAAAATGTTTTGAAAAAAAAATGTTTGCAGTAATTGAAAAAACATGAAAAATTGATTCAATATTGAAAGACCCTGGATAGAGATATTGCTAAATTATGCACAGGAACAAATATGCTAGAGAATACAAAGTCTCTTAATTTCTACATCTTAGCAACTTTTGTAATTTTGAAGAGTAAAAAATACAGACCACAGATTGTTTCCTAGTTAACATGTACTACAATGGAAAATCAAATAGTCAATGTTCTGCAATGAAGCTATAGGATAGGATTTGTATAACACTTAAACCCCAGGATGTTCCACTTGACTCATTAGGAAAAGATCACCTCAAATTCAAGTTCAAAGGTGCTGAGGACACAAATACAGGCGCAATATCTTTGCCTCCGAAAGATCTTAAGGCAAAAATGGTATTTACAAAAAATGGTATATCATCTACAAGAGTAGTAAGTTGAAGTGTAATAATATCTTTACATGTGTTTTTTGCATCCATACTTACAGGGCTAATTCTGAACTTTCTACTAATGTATTTCCCTATTCTTGGGAAGATTCTGTTCATTAGTGCCATGGATTACATTTAGAACAAATTTAAAGCATACAACAAGTCATATTTTTCCACATGAAGATTACCAACCTTTTACTTTTAGGTGAATTGCATGTCATTTATAAGTACGTAATTAAGAAAAAAGAGGAAAAATGTACAAAAGATTGGTTACACTCCCTAAATTTGAGAATATCTATCTTTATTTTGTAGCAAACACAAAAAAATACATTTAAAAAAAAATAGCCCAATTGGCTAGAACCTGTTTCCTAGGCCAAAAAATACCCCTAGAAAAATGTCACAAAATATTCAATAAAGAAGAGAGGTGTAATTCACATCTACAGATCATTATACACAAATAATGCAAGTTCAGAAGAACATTAAAGAAAGTGGTGATACGCTTAAGGACTTCATTCTTATATTTTGCTTTTCCTGTGAGATAATTTACCTGGATGTATGCATATGGCTCTATATTACACACATTGTTATTAATCACTACATTTTTCTTGCTATAAGGTGCACCTTACTATAAGACGTACCCCAGGTTTAGACAACAGAAAAATTCCCTTGTGATGTAAAGTGGAGGGGTCAGACTTATTATAACTAATTTGAATGCACTTGGGTAGAATATGGAAGGAGTAGATCTACTTTTCAGGTTTCGTTACAGCATGTATATTATACACAGACATCTTTGCTTTATATGTACATATACAAGTGCTTGTCACCAAATTAGAAAATCATCAAAAAGTTTAATTTATTTCAGTTCTTCAATATAAAAAGTGAAACTCGTATATTATATAGAGTCATTACAGAGTGATCTATTTCAAGTGTTTATTTCTGTTAATGTTGATTATGGCTTACAGCCAATGAAAACCCAAAAGGTATCTCAGTAAATTAGAATACTTTATAACACCAGCATGAAAAATGATTTTAAAATCCGAAATGTTGGTCTACTGAAATGTATGTTCAGTAAATGCACTGTAGCACCTGCATCTCTGCCTGCAGTCCCTCTCTCTCTGCAGAGACGTCAGTTTACTCACTGCCGAGGCCCACGTCTTGCTGCTGCCTGGGGTGCGTGCACTCCTAGCAAGTCTCCAGACACTGTGCTTAGAGCGCACACACACTTCCTTTTTCTTAAAGGGGCAGCACTCGTTTCTCTAAAGTGTTCCCAGCCAATAACTGGAAGTCTCTTACTAATTACTATTCTTCCTCCAACATGGAGGTGCCTGTGCAATGTTGTGGATTTGTTTCTAACACGTTTGTCAGTTCTCAGGTCCCAGTACTTGCATCTCAGCCTGCTGCACCCGTCAGTGCTTCCTTCAATGGTAGCCGAATCTGCTTCATCTGCCAGTGCTTCCTTCAATGGTAGCCGAGACAGCTGCACCAACCAACTCTTTCCTCAATGGCAGCTGAGACAGTTACATGCGCCAGTGCTCACCTCAATGGCAGCCAAGCCAGCTACACCAGCCAGTGCTCATCTCGCCTTCAGGCTGTCCTGTATGTACCTGCAGTTCCTGTCATCTTCTCTGCCTGCCTGCAACTGTTGAACATTCCCTAGGGCCATCCCAGATACCTGTTCCTAGGGGTCAGTTGCCATCTACCCAAGGTCAGTCCTGAAGAAGCACCTGGATCAACGCCCTTGTCTCTCCATGGACCGTGGTGTCGTTAGCTGCTGCATGTCCATGGTGAGATTGGGTGAGGATCCTAGTCACGCCCCTCCAGATCCTCCTTGGGCTTTGGCACAGTGGTTCCATCACTCAGCCTATTAAATGCTCTCAATATTTGGTCGGGGCTCCTTTTGCATCAATTACTGCACCAATGCGGCGTGGCATGGAGGCGATAAGCCTGTGGCACTGCTGAGGTGTTATGGAAGCCCAGGTTGCTTTCATAGCAGCTTTCAGTTCATGTGCATTGTTGGGTCTGGTGTCTCTCATCTTCCTCTTGACAATATCCCATAGATTCTCTATTGGGTTAAGGTAAGGCGAGTTTGCTGGCCAATCAAGCACAGTGATACTGGTGTTTTTAAACCAGGTATTGGTACTTTTGGCAGTGTGGACAGGTGCTAAGTCTTGCTGGAAAATGAAATTTCCATCTCCAAAAAGCTCGTCGGAAGAGGGATGCATGAAGTGCTCTAAAATTTCCTGGTAGATGGCTATGCTGACTTTGGTCTTGATAAAACACAGTGGACCTACCCCATCAGATGATATGGTTCCCCAAGCCATCACTGATCATCATTGTGGAAACTTCACAATAGACCTCAAGCAGCTTGGATTCTGTGCTTCTCCACTCTTCCTCCAGACTCTGGGACCTTGATTTCCAAATTAAATGCAAAATTTACTTTCATCTGAAAACAACACCTTAGACCACTGAGCAACAGTCCAGTTCTTTTTCTCCTTAGCCCAGGTGAGATGCTTCTGGGGTTGTCCATTGGTCATGAGTGGCTTGACACAAGAAATGTGACACTTGTAGCCCATGTCCTGGATACATCTGTGTGTGGTGGCTCTTGAAGCAATGACTCCAGTAGCAGTCCACTCCTTGGAAATCTTCCCCAAATTTTTGAGTGGCCTTTTCCTAACAATCCTTTTGTTGTAGCTGTTTGCATTCTGACCCAATGTGAGATATGCCAGATCACCAGTGAGGCCAAATCAGACGGTCACGCCCTTTAATTGACAAGCGCTTGGAAAAAAAAGAAACTGCACACAGGTTGTGAGCAAGTCACTTTATCTGACATAATGAAACATGAGGCAATTTTTATACCATTTACAACTAATGTAACTCCATGTAATTCATGTAGCCCCCCGTTACCCAGGGTCACATTTTATTTATCATGTACCCAGAACATGTTGTTGCTGACTATTGAGAACATATAATATAAGAAGTGTGGTCTCCTTGAAAAGGAGCCTACTAGACTGCTGACATGACTAAACTCTAGCAATTAAAGGCAATTAAAGGCAAAACATTAACCCTTCTATATCACTTTCAAGACTGTGGTAATCCCGGTTGCTTGTGCATCTTTTACTACCATACCTTTTCCTTCCACTCAACTTTCCATTAATATGCTTGGATACAGCACTCTGTGAACAGCCAGCTTCTTTAGCAATGACATTTTGTGGCTTACCCTCCTTGTGGAGTGTATCAATGACTGCCTTCTGGACATCTGTCAATTCAGCAGTCTTCCCCATGATTGTGGAGCCTACTGAAAAAGACTAAGGGACCTTTTTAAAATGTTTAGGAAGCCTTTCCGTGTTTTTTGTTAATTATTCTAATTTACTGAGATAATGACTTTTGGGTTTTCTTTGACTGTAAGCCATAATCATCAACATTAACAGACATAAACACTTGAAAGAGATCACTCTGTTTGGTATATCAGGAGGAAGCCCAGGATAATGGCTTATGTACCAGGATGGGAGACATAAATATCAAGAAGGAGCCCAGGATGAGGAACATATTATGCAAAGCAGGGACCTAGGATGGGGGACATACATTCTAGGTGTCACGGTCACGTGTGGCTGGACACAGCGCCTCCAGCAGGGCAGATTTAGATGACACGCGTGACCCTAGATACACCGCCTCCAGTTGGGCGAATTTAAATAATAAAACGTGCAGCTAGATACGCTGCCTCCAACAGGCGAATTGCGGAAATACACGTATGCCTGGAAACCCCGCCTCCAGTAAGGCGAATTTAAACAATAAAAGGGAAAACCTGGGTAACAATAACAATGGTGGCCCTGCGATAGGGAATGGGGAAGTGGAGACCTCCTGCACTCCCCTGAGTCAGTGTCTCTACACTCCTAACATTCCCTAGGCCGGTTCTGCACCGGGCGACGATCAGGAACCTAAAAACCCTGACTCGCCCTGCACCTAAACCCTCACTAGTGAAGTGGACGGTGCGGAAACTAATCCCACCACTGCACTAAAACACACATAAGGAAAAGAGACAAAACAGGGGAACACCACTTAGCTTTGCTCTGTTGCTTACACTCCCTGCGTGCATCTTTTCCTCCTACTGGATCCAACACCATAGTGCAGCCTTGGAGCAAACAGAGTCCATCACCTGTGTGCAGCTTCCCAGAAACAGAGTCCAGCATATGAGTCCAGCTTTCCAGCAAAAGAGTCCAGCATCTTGAGTCCAGCTTTCCAGCAACCGAGTCCAGCATCATGAATGCAGCTCTACACCATAGCTGCCACTCCACCAAGCCATGCAATAACTCCTTGCTGACACCATAGCTGCAACTCCACCAAGCCATGCCAGCCCTCCTTGCAGACACCATAGCTGCCACTCCAGGACTCTCACTGAGCTGCCCGGGACTCTCCTTCAGCTCCATCCTTCACCCAGGCTTGCTTGTAACTGAGGACTATCACCAACAGTGATTACCACACCTGACACTCTTTTATAGAGCAATCACATCTGTTTTATAATTACGTTCACAAAACTAAAGCAACGAAGTGCAATGACCCTAATGGCCACCGGAGGGAAACTGGAACTTAAACCACCACAGTGCAATGACTCGAATGGCCACCAGGGGGAAACTAAACTGAAACACACAGCCAAAGGAAAAAAGGGTTACTTGTGCATTTTCTCTGTCATATCCAACCTGGATCATGACACTAGGAAGAGGTCCAGGATGGGGGGATATATACTAGGATGGGGGACATATATACCAAGGAACTCAGGGCAGGGGCATATATACCAAAGCGGGGCCCAGAATTAGAGGCATTTATGCTAGAATGGAGGATATATAACAGGAGGGGCCCAGGATGATGGACACATATACCAGGATAGGGGACATACAGTTGAAACTAGAAGTTTACATGCACTGTATAAAAAGACAAATATGCATGTTTTTCTCAATATCTGAAAGGAAATCAGAATAAACCTTTCCCATTTTAAGTCAAATAGGATTACCATAATTATTAATATTTGTAAAATTCCAGAATAATGAGAGAGAATGTTTTAAGGCATTTTTATAACTTACTGCAAAGTCAAACATTTACCTACACTAAGATTGCTATTCCTTTAAACAATTCTGGACTGTCCATATGATGAAGTCATGTGTTTGGAAGCTTCTGATAGGTATTTTGGCAACGAGACACACCTGTGTATGTATTTTAACGCACACCTGAAACACACTGCTTCTTTGTGTAGCATCGTGGGAAAACCTAAAGAAATCAGCCAAGATATCAAGAAGAGAATTGTGGACTTGCACAAGACTGGTTCATCCTTGGGTACAATTTCAAGAAAAGTGAAGGTGCCTTGTTCATCTGTACAAACAATTATATGCAAGTACAAACAAGATAGGAAAGTACTGCCATACCATTCAGGAAGGAGACAGGTTCTGTGTCCCAGAGATGAACGTGGTTTAGTCTGACATGTGCATATCAAACCAAGGACAAAATCAAAAGACCTTGTGAAGATGATGGTGGAAGCTGGTAAGATTGTGTCACTATTCACAGTGAAACAAGTACTGTATCAACATTGGCTGAAAGGCCACTCTGCCAGGAAGAAGCCATTACTCCAAAAGAAACATAAAGCCAGATTAATGCTTACAAATGCACACAGGAACAAAGACCATCATTTTTGGAGACATGTCCTGTGGTCTGATGAAAATAAAATTGAACTTTTTGGGCATAATGACCATTGATTTTTTTGTAGGAAAAGGGAGAAGCTTGGAAGCCAAAGAACACCACCCCAACTGTGAAACATGGGGGTGGCAACATCATGCTGTGGGGTTGTTTTGCTGCAGGAGGGACTGGCGCACTTCACAAAATAGATGACATCATGAGAAAAGAAGATTATGTTGCATTATTGAAGCAACATCTCAAGACATCAGCCAGGAAGTTAAAGCTTGGGCGTAAATGAGTCTTCCAAATGGACAATATACAGAAGCATACTGTCAAAATGGTAAGAAAGTGGCTTAAGGCTTACAAAGTCAATATTTTGAAATTGCCATCACAAAGCCCTGATCTCAATCCTATTGAACATTTTTGGGCAAAGCTGAAAAGGGAGGTGCGAGCAAGGCGACCTCCAAACCTGGAACAGTTACACCAGTTTTGTCAGGAGGAATGGGCCCAAATTCTGACTAACTATTGTGAGAAGCTTGTGGAAGGATATCCCAAACATTTGACCCAAGTCATTCAGTTTAAGGAAAATGGTACCAAATACTAACGAAATGCATGTAAACTTTTGACTTTACAGTAAGTAATAAAAATGCCTTAAAATTTTCTCTCTCTCTCATTATTCTGGCATTTGGCAAATATGAATAATTATGGTAATCCTAATTGACCTAAAACTGGAAAAGTTTATTTTGACTTCATGTCAGATATTGAGAAAAACATACATATGTTTCTTTTTATATAGTGTATGTAAACTTCTAGTTTCAACAGTATATATCTGGAAGGAACCTAGCGTGGAGGACATATATAGCTGGAAGGGGTCAAGGATGGGGGACATGTACACAGGGAAGGGGCTGAAGATGAAGGACCTATATAACTGGAAGGGCCCAGGATGGGGGACACTACTACATAGTGGGGGTGCAACATGCATGTCCTTATAGGATTGCAGGGGGACTCTAGTTATGCCACTTGTCAGGTGCATGGCTTGGAGTTGGGGGATGTCTAGTCATGTAGCCTAGTTGCCAGGTATGGGACTCCAATAAGAAACTGAGAGAAAGCCAGTCTAGCTATAGTTGTGCTCAAAAGTTTACATACCCCAGCAGAATTTTTGCTTTCTTGGCCTTTTTTCAGAGAACATGAATAATAACCCCAAACCTTTTTCTTCACTCACGGTTAGTGGTTGGGTAAAGCCATTTATTGTCAAACTACTGTGCTTTCACTTTTAAAATCATAATGACAACCCAAAACATCCAAATGACCCTGATCACAAGTTCACATACACTGGTTATTGTGGCCTGATAACATGCACAGAATTTGACACTAATAGGTTTGAATGGCTACTAAAGGTAACATCTTCACCTGTGACCTGTTTACTTGTAATCAGTGTGCATGCATAAAAGCTGAATGAGCTTCTGTGATCCAGGCAGACTTTGCATCTTTCATCCAGCCACTGATGTTTCTGGATTGTGAGTCATGGGGAAAGCAAAAGAATTGTCAACGGATCTAAAGGAAAAGGTAGTTGAACTGTATAAGACACGAAAGGGATATTCATGTTATATTATTCGTGTTATTAATAATCTTTACTTTTATATAGCGCTAACATATTCCGTAGCGCTTTACAGTTTGCACACATTATCATCACTGTCCCCGATGGGGCTCACAATCTAAATCCCCTATCAGTATGTCTTTGGAATGTGGGAGGAAACCGGAGTACCCGGAGGAAACCCACGCAAACACAGGGAGAACATACAAACTCCTTGCAGATGTTGTCCTTGGTGGGATTTGAACCCAGGACTGCAGTGCTAATCACTGAGCCACAGTGCTGCCCAATTATATTATTATTCATATTCTCTGAAAAAAGGCCAAGAAAGCAAAAATTCTGCTGGAGTATGTAAACTTTTGAGTAAAACTGTACAGTTATAGGAACTCATTCTATTCACGAAAACATTCATCCATTATGGCAATTATGTGAAAATTCAAGTTTACTGCTCATCTAATGCACGCCTGCCTATTTTTAGTGCTCAAATAACACAAATTTTAAAGCATTTCCTTTCAAATAATTTCCCATTCCAGATATTTAGTTTATTGTCTCATTTAACAAATATGTTCAGTTATAACAGCGACCATCAAAGCCACAAAGATTCATGTTTCTTTATTTACAAGCAAGAAAGACAATTCATCCCCACATAAAAGTACTTTACGTGATAACTATATATACCAAGAAGTAATAGCTTTGTTCCCAGAGGAAGGCAATGTTACATACATTATGGGAAAACTATGAAATCCTCTAATTTAAAAACTTAGGATAACAGCAATGGAAACGGACAATTGATCTTGTGGGACACATTAGCTTAAATATACAATACAAGAGCAAATAAACATTTTCTGTCATTCGAGGATCACTTTACTGTATATAATTATTTTAAGGCGGATTTTTTCACAATGAATTGGTTTAACTGGGAAATATCTCATGAGCACACTTCCATTAAACACTTTTCACAATATATTGTTTTCCCGCTTAATGCAATTTCCATGGAAAAGATGAAGAGACAATTCAATTAAAGCATGAAATAAACAGTAAAGTATTTTACAAAATGAATATACTTTACTGTAGAACTGAACTTGATTTAATTAACAGAATAATACTAATTTGTACAATTTACTCTGATATCTGGACCTTGACCTAGAGGTGACCAATTTAAGGGGTTATCCCAGCTACAAAGATTTTTAGGTTGTGCATGGCCATTTCTGTAAAGGCCCCGTCTCACTAAGCAATCTCGGTAGCGAGATTGCTGCTGAGTCACAACTTTTGTGACGTAACAGCGATCTCACCAGCGAGATTGCTGTGTGTGACAGCGATCAGCGAGCGGCCCCCCCTGCCGGTATCGCTGATCGCTGCAAGAAACCTCTGGACATTTCTTTGGTCACTGGTCTCCCGCTGACCAGCACGCATCGCTGTGTGTGACAGGCGGGAGACCAGCGATCAGGTGTAAAAAATAATAAAAAAAATAAAAAATATAGTTATTCTCACCTTCCGACGTCGCGTTCAGCCATCCTGCCTCTCTCCACGCTCCGGTCCCAGTAAGCCTTTGCACGAATGACCGCGAGACTTTGTTATCCCGCGAGACTGTGACATCTCGCTGTCATTCGTGCAAAGGATCACTGGGACCGGAGCGTGGAGAGAGGCAGGATGGCTGAACGCGACGTCGGAAGGTGAGAATAACTATATTTTTTATTTTGATTCTATTTTTTACAGGATGGCCAGCGATGCCGGGCGCTCGGCATCGCTGTGCTGATCGCTGGTGAAGCTGTCTGTGTGACAGCTCACCAGCGATCACATAGCGACTTACCAGCGATCCTGACACCTTGATATCGGTGTCGGGATCGCTTGTAAGTCGCTTAGTGTGACGGGGCCTTAAGTCCCCATTGAGCTTGAATTCCACTCCATTGATGCTTGTCTTGACTGCTGACTTGCAATAAGAAAGGAGATAAGCCACTTAGGTATCACATTTTAGTGATTGCTGGATATCCCAGGGGGTCAATTCTCTCTAGTCCCAGTACTTATCATTTACTTATGCAATGGTGTCTGTAATGCCTGATAATCACTGTAAGGGCTCATGCACAACTGGTCATATTGGACGAGAGCTATCCATAGTTTCAGCACTCATACCCATGATATATTATGGGGCAGTACACATGCTCAATATTCCTCTATCCGAGTAAAAAAAATCAGAGGTATGAGATTTTGCTCTGAGTATCGGAATAAAATCAGTAATGCAAGTTTGTGGTTCCGTAAAAAACATTGGTCCGCACTCAGATGACATCCTAGTGTGCTCTTATTTTCACAGACAGAATGGAGAAGGTGGAGAAACTTATGTTTTGTTTCCACGTCCAAGAAAAACCTGATCAAACTCTGATCAGGATAATCAGATAGAGATAAAACAGTTTTGTGACCCTACCCTAAGGCTTAAAATTCAACCAGATACAATATAAACGCTATGCTCCAGTACCTCTCCCACATACTAGATTAATCAACAGGAACAAAGGCAATGCTGGAATTCTACTAAGCTCCCGTCTTTTCTTCACATATTCATGCATCAGCAAAGGGAATTTAATAAAAATGGTGTCGATTCTATCAATGCACTTATGTCAGTAAAGTAACACAAGTACAAATGTAAACTTTCCCTATTTATGTCCCACAAACAATATTACATTTATTATTTGATCCATTGTTTCTTCTAAGCAGTTTTAATTCCTTTTTTCTTAATGACATACACAGTATAATTTGAGGAAGAGCTCCATTATTGATACAAAACCCCTTAGAGTGGTATGATATTGTAGTATATTTTTAATGATAGTTAAGAGTTGCTATATGTTAATAATAATAATAATAATAATAATAATAATAGTAATAAAATCATACAGTAGCAGAAATTATCCAACGAGTCATGTCTGTAAATCGGACCAGACTGAAACATGCTGGTATTTTCGTTTCATGGACCTGAAGTGCACATGGAAACTTTTGTGCACTAGCACGCAGAATATAATGGACCGAGTGCTTACCATTTGAGTTTAATTTTTTTCACTCTGCCCAAAAATACACCGGTGTGGTTGAACCCTCGGAATCCATCTATGAGTATACTGGCAGTATATACATATTTGTATACAGTATATACTTCACCTGATGACCAATTTATGGGCTTTCAATAGGAAAGATGTGCCAATCTTTATTTCTTTGAATGTCATTAGCCACCTCAATGTTGTTTGTTTCTAGATTTTATATCTTTACTTTCCCTGTAGATGAACGTTCAACTTTAAAACAGGTGATAATTAGAGATGCCTGCAGCTGAACTTAAAAGTTTGACGTTCATACTGGATAGTTATTGCCTGATGCTAAACGCCGGCCGTGGACCTTCCATGGAAGTCTGTTTCAATGTTTGGAGCATCGGGGGAAGTCAGAGAAAGATTTTTTCTCTTACCGAGACCTAAAGTTCAGGTCTACATTGTTTTCAATGAGATTTGGGTTCTGGTTCAAGCGTGGGTAGAGTTCTGGTACCCAATCCAAACTTTGGAATAAAGTATCAAATGTCCACGGCTTTCCTAATGATAATGTAATGCACAGTCAGACCACATTCATCAGAGCAAGAGCTAAGAAGAAAGTCTACAACTTAAAAGTTTATTCCCAAAATAACAAATTATCCGTCACCTGTGGGATAACTTGCTGATTGGTGGAGGTCCAACCTCTAGAACTCACCAATGATCCTGAGATCAGGGTTCTTGCATTCCAAGAACAGGGCTGTACAGCCTCATCTTGAGTGGAGTGGAGGTGAGCATGCCCAGCCTCTGTCCTATTCATTGTCTATGATACTTTCAGAAATAACTGAGTACCGAGCTTGTTCTCAGGGTTCCAGAGGCATGATTTTTGGTTTCCTGAGGTTCCAGTGATTGGACATCCAGCAATAAGTAAGATTTCGCTTGTCCTATGCATAAGAGATACTATGATTTTGTTAAATACTAAAGATGAGCAAATGTTTCGAAATTTTAAATCGCCATCTGAATTTTCCTCAAAATATGATTTGTAGCAAATACATTGCTATTCTCAATAGTGTAAATCCTCTAATTGCATGGAAAAGACATGGATAACATTGTGAGGTCTCCTAATAATGTATTGAACTATTTTGAGCTCTTTCTTAATGCAAACACAACTTTAGGACAGAGGGGTGTTAAACTGCCCTGTTTTTTTGAAGTGCATCAGGAATAAAAAAAACATTGTGCACCTCCACATCACTTGAATTCTTGGAATATTATTGACAGACTGAGATTACCACTCTCATTTTCAGTGTTTTATGCTGCGGTAGCACACCACAATGAGATTTAGGTATGTATAGTGCCTGTCTGTGACGAGGAGCTGGGACCTGCGAATTTCAGGGAATACCCTATAATAGGGAACATGGAAAAAGTTCATTAGTTGGAATCACCACTTCAGGTTTCTTTTAATTGTAAGGAGATGGAGATCTAAAACATCTCCCAAATTATCTATTCTCTAGTAAAAAAAAATTATTACATGCACCGCAAAAATATATAAATTCATTGATCATTGTGCATCGCAAATGATGAAGAGAAGCAATATGCCCTCAAATTCAACAGAAAATTTAATGTGTATTTTAGACACTTTTTTGATACTTACCGTATTTTTCGCTTTATAAGACGCTCCGGATTATAAGACGCACCCCAAATTTTGAGGAGAAAAATAGGAAAAAAACTTTATTTTTAATAAAATGGTGGTGCATCTTATAATCCATGCGTCTTATTGCTTTCCAGGGGTGGTGATGGAGGAGGCCGGAGTGGAACATTGCTGCTGGGATGACGGGGTGTTTTGATGTGCAGCGTGCCGCTGCCGGTGTCTGTTACTGCCGCCGCCCTCTGTCCCCTGATGCTTGCCACCACCACCACGCTCTGTCCCCCGGTGCCTGCTTGCCACCACCGCCGCACTCTGTCCCCCAGTGCTTGCCACCACCGCCACGCTGTCCCCCGGTGCCTGCTTGCCACCACCGCCGCGCTCTCCCCCGGTTCTTACCGCCACCACCGCGCTCTATCCCCCGGTTCTTACCGCCACGCTCCTATCCCCCGGTGTTTGCCGCCATCGCCGCGCTCTGTCCCGTTCTGAGGGTACTTGCCGTGGCACTCTGTGCCCTGATGCTGCCGCTGCGCTGTCCGCCACCGCCGCGCTCCTGTCTCCCGGTGGTTTCTTCCGCCCCACCGCCGCCGCCGCGCTCTGTCCCGTTCAGCGTGGGGGGTCTCTGTCGCTCCATGCCTGCTTTCTTCCTGGAAAATGGCCGCCGCGCATGCGCAGACGGACATCTCGGCACTGAAATCTCGGGAGATGAGATTTCAGCGCTGAAATCTCATCTCCCGAGATTTCAGTGCCGAGATGTCCGTCTGCGCATGCGCGGCGGCCATTTTCCAGGAAGAAAGCAGGCATGGAGCGACAGAGACCCCCCACGCTGAACGGGACAGAGCGCGGCGGCGGCGGTGGGGCGGAAGAAACCACCGGGGGACAGGAGCGTGGCGGTGGCGGACAGCGCAGCGGCAGCATCAGGGCACAGAGTGCCGCGGCAAGTACCCTCAGTGGCAGCGCAAATGTATATCCTCTTTGTAAGACGCACCCCCTTTTTCCCCTCAATTTTGGGGGAAAAAAAGTGCGTCTTACAAAGCGGAAAATACGGTATATCGACAAAGGAAAGATGTATATCTTTGTACCGTATTAGCCAGTAGATAGAAAAATATTCAGAATTGAGAGTCCTCAGTGGTTGATACCTTTTAATGGCTAACTGAAAAGATGGTAACACATTGCAAGCTTTCGAGACTACTCATGTCTCGAGACATCAGTAGTCTCGAAAGCTTGCAATGTGTTACCATCTTTTCAGTTAGCCATTAAAAGGTATCAACCACTGAGGACTCTCAATTCTGAATATTTTTGTATCGACAAAAGAATTTATAGGACAAGAGCTTAGGATCAAAGGACTGCCCGATTTTATTAAATATAGCAACCTATGATCTCAGTCCATCATTCTGGTTAAAATTATGGGAGGAAATGAAGTAGAAAACTGCAAAATACAATCCATACACACGGCACAATTATATTAATGCTGCAGCATGGAACCATCTGTACTTTATATTGTAAAGATCCCAATCTAATCTCCATAAATTGTTGTCAGTCCGTATTTAAGAATGGAAAACAAGTACACTAAACAGTGATGAATGGTAAGAGATTGAAACATTTTCTTCTCTGGAAGTTATACCTAAGTATACATAGATGTATTGCCCATATTCTGCATGTTTGTAAAAATAAATAACAAATACATATGTGTATATAATGAAAGCTCTTTAAGATGAAATCACAAAATTGTATTGAAAAGTGGTCATCTAAGGGGGGAGAAGGCATTTTTGGCCACTATGAAATTGAAAAGTGGTGAAAGAAAATCTAGTTTGGATTTGATTTGATCTTTCAACGATGTTTCACTTTCTATTTATACATATTAAATGTAATAAATGTGAGATTAAAAAAATATGAAATTATTTTTTTCTGGTAGACATTAAAAATATTAGTGTGAAAATTTTAACCCCTTAGTAACAGTCAGTTTACATGCAGTGCAGATGTGTTTCGTAGCCATGGCCTGACTGTAACTAATGTGAATGAAGCTAGCTCCGATCGCATTAACGGTCATTAGTAACATGTGATTGGCTCCCATGGCAGAGGCATCTCTGAAGGTCCGGCATATGACATATGAGATCTGTTATGGAGCCCGCCTGTGTCAGCAGTTTATAAGAAATTGTCTATTCAAAATACACTGCACTACCATTGTATTGTAGTGTATGGCATAGGTGTTTAAGAGATCACAGGTTCATGTTTGTCTAAGAAGGCTAATTAAAAATGAAATCAAACAGACAAACAAAACATTAAAGTATTTTTCAAAAATGGAATAGCTTAAACCCCCCCTTTTTTTTCAAATACTAAAATAACGTATTTGGTACTACCCTGTGCCTAATTACCTGAGCTAACAAAATACAAAAATATGTGCCCCATTCGATGAATGCTGAAATGGAAAAAATAATAAAATGCCAGACTGGTTTTTTTTTTTGTCTCTTCAGTTCTCCCAAAAATACAATAAAAACAATCAAGTCTGTATGTTCCCTTGAGTTCTATCAGTAGAAACATCAGCTATATGCAAAAAAAAGCAAGCTGGAAAACTGATCAATTGATGGAAAAATGAAAAAAGTTTCAGAAAACCGTAGCACAGACCAATTTTTTTTTAGAAATTTCAATTTTTTTTTTATATTAAAGGGAATCTGTCACCCCTTTTTTCGAATATGAGCTGCCGGCACTGACATCAGGGGCTTATCTACAGCATTCTGTAATGCTGTAGATAAGCCCCTGATGTAACCTGAAACATAAGAAAAAAGAGTTAGATTATACTCACGGGGGGGCGGTCCGGTCAGATGGGTGTCGCGGTCCGGTCCGGCGCCTCCCATCTTCATACGATGCCGTCCTCCTCTTTTCTTCCTGTTGTGGCTCCTGCGCAGGCGCACTGCTCTGCCCTGTTGATGACAGGAAGGAAAGAAGAGGATGGCATCGCATGAAGATGGGAGGCGCAGGACCACGACACCCATCGGATTGGGCTGCCCCCCCGGTGTGTATAATCTAACTCTTTTTTCTTACCTTTCAGGTTACATCGGGGGCTTACCTACAGCATTACAGAATGCTGTAGATAAGCCCCTGATGTCAGTGCCTGCAGCTCATATTTGAAAAAAGGGATGACAGATTCCCTTTAAACAATAAAAACAATGCAAGTTTAATGTTTCTGTAATTGTACTATCCTGGAGAATCATGTTACAAGGTAATTTTTCTGCACAACAAGTGCCATAAAATCAAAAAGAATTTTAAGTCAGTTTTTTTTGCTCGAAATTTCAGAACAAGTACATGGTAAAATGAATGGTGTCGTTCAAAACAACAACTCCTGTAATAAAGAAATAATTAAAATAAGACGTCATACAGCTATAAAGATGTAAAAATAAAACCATTACAGATCTTAGAAGAAGAGGAAGGCAACAAAAATTAAAAGGTTAATGTAAATATAATTAGACATTGTGAAATTAAACATATTATTTTATAAAATGCTAAGATATATATTCTGCAAAAAAAAAAGACTTAGATGGAGGCTTAAAATTGTGGAGTTAGTATCATAAATTTAAAGAGAATGAATATTTATATTGTACATCAATGGATATAAGCATCACATAATGCAATCAAATGAGCACATTCACAAGTGACAAAACTAATCAGACTATTACATCTGAAATATTTAATATGTTTTGTTTATTATGTAAGAAGGATATTTTTTATTTCCCTTAACATCTAGGTTATTATTTTAGTCACCGTAATATGATAATAATGACATTCAACCAATGACGAAATGCTGAAAACGATCCAACTGGAGAAAACAGTATAATGAGGACATAATAACCAGGTTTTCAAAATACAGAAAATTAAACACAATACGTGAATACATGAAGGTTCCATCAGTTTAGCGCAGCATGCACTAGATGCATCACAAGCTTCATCTGATTCTATCATTACTATCTATTGACTCTGAATGTCTGCACTGCTTTATTATATTTATAACAAGATTTTTTTTTTAAGCAGAAATATACAATTAAATTGAATTCAGATGCTCATTTAATATAAGCCGTCAGGAAAAAATAAACCGGTGGATGAGGTGTAAACCAGCAGATGAGGTCGAAACCAACAGATGAGACACAGAACATGATTTTCTGCTTAGAAAGGAAATAATAAAATGACTGTTGTAAAACGATTTACAAATTCACTGACATAAAGTAACTGTAAAAAAGCCTTTTACAAAGGAGAAGTTAATACATATAGAACGCAATAAAGCAGAATAAAGTATACAAGCATATCTAAAGAAAGCTAGTCCAGCTGAAATAGTCCAGCTATAACAGATTATACATCATAGTATAATGAAAGAAATAATGTAAAATAGAAAAACAGAAATTTTCAAGCATATACTCTTATAGAAATCTGGATAAAATAATTTATCTTGACAAAAGTAGCATTACCCTGAGGTCAGTCATTACTTTCGGCCACTAAATAACTGGGACCAATATATACAGTATATATATATATATATATATATATATATATATATAGGGTATATATATATATATATATATTCTTACTGTACATATATATGTGTATATATACATATATACATAACTATATATAAATATATAAGGGACGATCAGGCAACTGGTATGTATTACTTTTATATATATACAGCTCTGGCAAAAATTAAGAGACCACCACATCAAACCCCTGTCACGGGCAGCCCATTCTCCAGACCTAAACCCCATTGAAAACCTCTGGAATGTAATCAAGAGGACGATGGATAGTCACAAGCCATCAAACAAAGAAGAACTGCTTAATTTTTGGCTCCAGAATCAATGTGAAAGACTGGTGGAAAGCATGCCAAGATGCATGAAAGCTGTTTTTAAAAATCATGGTTATTCCACAAAATATTGATTTCTGAACTCTTCCCGAGTGAAAACATTAGTATTGTTGTTTCTAAATGAATTTGTTTTCTTTTGAATTATTTGAGGTCTGAAAGCACTGTTTTTTTTTTTTTTAATTTTGACTATTTCTCCTTTTCAGAAAAAAAACTCAATTTATTGCTTGGAAATTCGGAGACATGTTGTCAGAAATTTATAGACTAAAAGAACAATTTACGTTTTACTCAAAAATATACCTATAAAGAGAAAAATCAGACAAACTGAACATTTGGAAGTGGTCTCTTAATTTTTCCAGAGCTGTATATATATATATATATATATATATATATATATATATATGAACAACGACAAAGCAAAGTCCAGCAATAACGTGAGCAATCCAGGATGCTGTTAAAAATTTTTTTCTTTTTATTCATAAATCCATTAAAATGGATATCTGCACGACTTTCCTGCGTTATTGCGGTTTTGAACTGCTTGGACCATTGCATTTTAATGGATTTATGAATAAAAAGAAAATTTTTTTTAACAGCATCCTGGATTGCTCACGTTATTGCTGGACTTTGCTTTGTCGTTGTTCACATTTGTATGGATGGACTCCTACATCCAGATCCGGGCACAACAGAGTTAACCAGGTCAGCTGAGGTTCCAGGTGGTTCACAGGAGTGAGCTGGTCTACATTGTTGGATATATATATATATATATATATATATATATATACTGCTCAAAAAAATAAAGGGAACACTTAAACAATGCAATGTAACTCCAAGTCAATCACACTTCATGGGATATTCATTTTAATTTACAATAATCATTTTTATGTTTTATTGCTTTCAATGGATTATATATATATATATACACAGTACAGACCAAAAGTTTGGACACACCTTCTCATTCAAAGAGTTTTCTTTATTTTCATGACTATGAAAATTGTAGATTCACTCTGAAGGCATCCGAACTATGAATTAACACATGTGGAATTATATAATTGACAAAAAAGTGTGAAACAACTGAAAATATGTCTTATATTCTACGTTCTTCAAAGTAGCCACCGTTTGCTTTGATTATTGCTTTGCACACTCTTGGCATTCTCATGATGAGCTTCAAGAGGTAGTCACTGGAAATGGTCTTCCAACAGTCTTGAAGGAGTTCCCAGAGATGCTTTGCACTTGTTGGCCGTTTTGCCTTCACTCTGCGGTCCAGCTCACTGCAAACCATTTTGATTGGGTTCAGGTCTGGTGACTGTGGAGGCCAGGTCACCTGACGTAGCACCCCTTCACTCTCCTACTTGGTCAAATAGCCCTTACACAGCTTGGAGCTGTGTTTGGGGTCATTGTCCTGTTGAAAAATAAATGATGGTCCAACAAAACGCAAACCGGATGGAATAGTATGCCGCTGCAAGATGCTGTGGTAGCCATGTTGGTTCAGTATGCCTTCAATTTTGAATAAATCCCCAACAGTGTCTCCAGCAAAGCACCCCCACACCATCACATCTTCTCCTCCATGCTTCACGGTAGGAACCAGGCATGTAGAGTCCATCCGGTCACCTTTTCTGCATTGCACAAAGACACAGTGGTTGGAAACAAAGATCTCAAATTTGGACTCATCAGACCAAAGCACAGATTTACACTGGTCTAATGCCCATTCCTTGTGCTCTTTAGCCCAAACAAGTCTCTTCTGCTTGTTGCCTGTCCTTAGCAGTGGTTTTCTAGCAGCTATTTTACCATGAAGGCCTGCTGCACAAAGTCTCCTCTTAACAGTTGTTGTAGAGATGTGTCTGCTGCTAGAACTCTGTGTGGCATTGACCTGGTCTCTAATCTGAGCTGCTGTTAACCTGTGATTTCTGAGGCTGGTGACTCGGATAAACTTAACCTCCGCAGCACAGGTGATTCTTGATCTTCCTTTCCTGGGGCGGTCCTCATGTGAGCCAGTTACTTTGTAGCTCTTGATGGTTTTTGCCACTGCACTTGGGGACACTTTCAAAGTTTTCCCAATTTTTCGGACTGACTGACCTTCATTTCTTAAAGTAATGATGGCCACTCGTTTTTCTTTACTTAGCTGCTTTTTTCTTGCCATAATACAAATTCTAACAGTCTGTTCAGTAGGACTATCAGCTGTGTATCCACCAGACTTCTGCACAACACAACTGATGGTCCCAACCCCATTTATAAGGCAAGAAATCCCACTTATTAAACCTGACAGGGCACACCTGTGAAGTGAAAACCATTTCCGGTGACTACCTCTTGAAGCTCATCAAGAGAATGCCAAGAGTGTGCAAAGCAGTAATCAAAGCAAAAGGTGGCTACTTTGAAGAACCTAGAATATAAGACATATTTTCAGTTGTTTCACACTTTTTTGTTAATTATATAATTCCACATGTGTGCTCAGTGGTTAGCACTGCAGCCTTGCAACGCTGGAGTCCTGGGTTCGAATCCCACCAAGGACAACATCTGCAAGGAGTTTGTATGTTCTCCCCGTGTTTGCGTGGGTTTCCTCCGGGCACTCCGGTTTCCTCCCACACTCCAAAGACATACTGATAGGGAATTTAGATTGTGAGCCCCATCGGGGACAGTGATGAAAATGTGTGCAAACTGTAAAGCGCTGCGGAATATGTTAGCGCTATATAAAAATAAAGATTATTATTATGTGTTAATTCATAGTTTTGATGCCTTCAGAGTGAATCTACAATTTTCATAGTCATGAAAATGAAGAAAACTCTTTGAATGAGAAGGTGTGTCCAAACTTTTGGTCTGTACTGTATATATATATATATAATATATATATATCAGATGCCTGATTTTCCCTCTTTTCTTTTTAGCATTGATTAACTATTCTTACTACAGGCATTCTATATTCGCGTACTATTTTACTATATTACTATCTTTTAGATTTATTATAGAACATGGTAACACAATATTAATTTTATAATTAGATACATAATTTATCTACAAGTCCTATGAAGAGGAGGTCTGCCAGTATCTTATACATGTTGTAACATAGAAGTGCTGAGTTTGCACTTTTGCGCCCCTTGCTCAAAGTTCGATATATGTACAGGTAAACTTGCTGCATTACAGTATACCAAGTCCCAATCTAACAATGATGCAACCTCCATAGGTACATGACACATTCAGAATTGCTACATCTGTAAATCCATGATTACAATTTTTAGTTCCTAAAACAAAGATCATTTCGTAAAGAGATTTTCAGTAACGTAACTAATAAAATTAGCCACTAAAACCATAACAAATTTGGCAGAATAGTCTAAAAGATATTGTTTTGGCAGTATTTCATTTTCTAATACCGATAGCAATTTTTTTCACCGAGTAAATATCCAAATGTATAAAAGTAATCTAAAAGTATTAAAACAAAATTGCAATTCTTTCCATTGATCTGTGTTTTTTTTTTTGTCATTTTTGTGTTTTTACCCCAATCATCCCAGGATAAGTTAGATTTTAATCAGATTTTACGTCTTTCCTTCTTGTTACGGTGTGTACATACAATAAAGGTATCTTGTTTCAACAATCTTCCAATATGTATCTGCACTTGGTTGCATGTGTGTAATAAAAGTCTCTTTTCTATTGAATGCTAATCCTAAACAAACCCAAAACGTAAGCACCAAACAGTCCAAGAGTACAACAAAAGAGAATTATATAATCCTAGCTGAGTGAAATCTTTCATCTTTGATTTACAGGTTTGAGTCTGCAGTAAATGAAACCATATTGTCCCATATCTTTCATATCACTGCTTTCCCCCAAATCTTGTTTTAATTAAGTTTTCTTTCATATTTCTGACTAAAAAGCATGACAATCTTCACTTATGGCTTTAATATATCTCCTTACAGTCAGAAAAATCTAAAAAAAATAAAATAAAATAATGCTTTAGAAGTCCGGCCACTATCAAGTGCTGTGACTAGGATATTGCTAGAGAATACATCATTCCTGCTTTTTCTCATTACATGCAGAACTGTGCCAGGATACCAAGCAGTGCAAGCAATTCTGAAGAAGAAGAAGAAATCCCAAAATTCCACCCTCCGTCATAGTAATATAAATAACATGGCAAATTCATTATCTATGAGATCATCAAACATGCTATAAGGGGCTTATTATATGGATTGATGGGGCAACAGGATGGAGCTCAGTGGAGCCAAGAACAGATATACATTGCATTACTTCCTTGGGCAGTTCTTTTTCTTCAAAGCTACATGGAAATTGGACAACGCATTATTATTTTGCTAACGAATGTAGATCGTAGTCAGCTTTGTAGGGAAACTGATGATCACTGCCAGAAGGGTAGTAGGGTTCACCTTAGGGGCTAGCACAATTAAAGTAAATGTTCCTTTGATGATGAAATACACACATCTGCACAGTTACTGGCAAAAAAGGACTAATGTGCCAACAGCCCGGCCCCGTACTATGATTTTATTTTGCACAAAAATTGCTCTTCCTCTTGCTGCATTGACTCGTAATATGAATTTGCCACAATTTTTTTCACATTTCTCTTGCTTATTTAGCGCCAATATATTTTTGCATAATTTTACAGACATTTTTGCAACTAAATATAAATTCATTTATCTGAATGTTTTTTGCAATGTGGAAGGATCCGGGCTGCTCAGAGGAAATCCAGGTAAACACAGGGAAAACATGCAAATTGCATGCAGTTGTTATCTTTAGTATGATGAGGTACCAATGAACGCTAAACTAACAGTCCTAACTAGTGTTGAGCGATACCACCTGATAATGAAAAATGTCGGATCGGATTGGATAGGCCGATATGAAAAAAGTATCAGGAATCGCCGATTCCGATCCCGGAAGTCCCATTCAAGTCAATGGGACAGAAATATTGGAATTAAAAAAAACCCCTTTCTTGCCTTGTACATCCTGTTCGGGAGGGGGGAAGAGTGTGGGCGGTGCGTGGGTGGACACTGTGCGTGTCTGCGGGCGGGGTCTGTGCCGACTGTCGGGGGCCTGTGCCAGCTGCCGGTGGTCTGTGCGGGCCTCTCGGGGGTCTGTGCCGACTTTTGGGGGCCTGTGCCGGCTGCCAGAGGTCTGTACGGGCATCTCGGGGGTCTGTACAGGCCTGTCGGGGGCCTGTGCCAGCTGCCGGTGGTCTGTACAAGCCTCTCGGGGGCTTGTGCCTGCTGTCGGTGGTCTGTGCCGGCTGCCGGGGCCTGTGCCGGCTGCCGGTGGTCTGTGCGGGCCTCTCGGGGGCCTGTGCCGGCTGTTGGTGGTCTGTGCCGGCTGCCGGGGGCCTGTGCCGGCTGCCGGTGGTCTGTGCAGGCCTGCCGGGGGTCTTGTGTGTGTCCAGGCATCGTCCGATGGGACTACAAGTCCCATCGGGCGATGCCTGCTACAATGACAGTGATTGACACATTAGCCAATGATGGGACAGTAGTAGTCCCATCATCCGGCTAATGTGTTGAATGTAAAAAAAACAAAAAAAAAAATACTAAATACATACTACATACTACATACATACTACATACATACTTCATATATACTACATTCATACAGCATACATACATACTACATACATACTACAAATATCCTACATTCATTCAACATACATGCATACTACATACTACATACATGATACATATATACTACATTCATACAACATACATACATACATACTACATACTACATACATGCTTCATATATACTACATTCATACAACATACATACATACTACATACATGATACATATATGCTACATTCATACAACATACTACATACATGCTACATATATACTACATTCATACAACATACATACATACATACTACATATATACTACATTCATACAACATACATACATACTACATACTACATACATGCTACATATATACTACATTCATACAACATACATACATACTACATACATGCTACATATATACTACATTCATACAACATACATACATACTACATACTACATACATGCTACATATATACTACATTCATACAACGTACATATATACTACATACATGCTACATATATACTATATTCTTACAACATACATACATACTACATACATGCTACATATATACTACATTCATGCAACATACATACATACTACATACTACATACATGCTACATATATACTACATTCATACAAGATACATACATACTACATACATGCTACATATATACTACATTCATACAACATACATACATACTACATACATACTACATATATACTACATTCATACAACACACACACATACTACATATATACTACATTCATACAACATACATACATACTACATACATGCTACATATATACTACATTCATACAACACACATACATACTACATATATACTACATTCATACAACATACATACATACTACATACATGCTACATTCATACTACATACTACATACATGCTACATACAGTATATACTACATTCATACAACATACATACATACTGCATACTACATATATACTACATATATACTGCATTCATACAACATACATACATACTACATACTACATACTACATACATATATGCTACATTCATACATTATTTTCATATTTTTTCCTAGATGACACTGGCTTCGGGGATCAAAGTGACAAGTGATGGTGAGTATGTACTCTATGTTATATGTACTGTATGTCTATATGTATGTATTGTATGAATGTATGAATGCATTGTATGCAGTATGTATGTAGTATGTATTATTATTATTATTATTATTATTTATTGTTATAGCGCCATTTATTCCATGGCGCTTTACATGTGAGGAGGGGTATAGATAAAAACAAGTACAATAATCTTAAACAATACAAGTCATAACTGGTACAGGAGGAGAGAGGACCCTGCCCGCGAGGGCTCACAATCTTCAAGGGATGGGTGATAATACAGTAGGCGAGGGTAGAGCTGGTCGTGCAGCGGTTTGGTCGATCGGTGGTTACTGCAGGTTATAGGCTTGTCGGAAGAGGTAGGTCTTCAGGCTCTTTTTGAAGGTTTCGATGGTAGGTGAGAGTCTGATATGTTGTGGTAGAGAGTTCCAGAGTAGGGGTGATGCGCGAGAGAAATCTTGTATGCGATTGTGGGAAGAGGAGATAAGAGGGGAGTAGAGAAGGAGATCTTGTGAGGATCGGAGGTTGCGTGCAGGAAAGTACCGGGAGACGAGGTCACAGATGTATGGAGGAGACAAGTTGTGGATGGCTTTGTATGTCATGGTTAGGGTTTTGTAATGGAGTCTCTGGGCAATTGGGAGCCAGTGAAGGGATTGACAGAGGGGAGAAGCTGGGGAATAGCGGGGGGACAGGTGGATTAGTCGGGCAGCAGAGTTTAGAATAGATTGGAGGGGTGCGAGAGTGTTTGAGGGGAGGCCGCAGAGCATGAGGTTGCAGTAGTCAAGGCGAGAGATGATGAGGGCATGGACTAGGGTTTTTGCAGATTCTTGGGTGAGGAATGAACGGATGCGTGAAATATTTTTGAGTTGAAGTCGGCAGGAAGTGGAAAGGGCTTGGATATGTGGTTTGAAGGAGAGATCAGCATCAAGGATTACTCCAAGGCAGCGGGCTTGTGGGACTGGGGAGAGTGGGCAGTCATTTACTGTAATTGATAGGTTCGTAGGGGGGGTCACGTGAGATGGGGGAAAGATGATGAATTCTGTTTTGTCCATGTTGAGTTTCAGATATCTAGTGGAGAAGAAGGATGAAATAGTGGACAGACATTGAGGGATTCTGGTTAGTAGGGAGGTGATATCTGGTCCAGAGATGTAGATCTGTGTGTCATCAGCATAAAGATGATACTGAAAGCCATGAGATTCTATGAGCTGTCCCAGGCCAAAGGTGTAAATAGAGAACAGCAGGGGCCCTAGGACTGAACCTTGTGGGACTCCGACAGATAGGGGGCGAGGTGAGGAGGTGGTGTGTGAGTGGGAGACGCTGAATGTCCGGTCTGTTAGGTATGATGAGATCCAGGAGAGGGCCAAGTCTGTGATGCCGAGGGATGAGAGGGTCTGTAATAATAGGGAATGGTCCACTGTGTCAAAGGCAGCCGACAGGTCCAGGAGGAGGAGGACAGAGTAGTGTCGCTTGCTCTTGGCAGTTAAGAGGTCATTGGTGACCTTAGTAAGGGCAGTTTCAGTGGAGTGGTGTGACCGGAAGCCAGATTGTAAGCGGTCGAAGAGGGAGCAAGAAGAGAGATGGGAGGACAGTTCAAGGTAGACGTGTTGTTCCAGTAGCTTGGAGGCGTATGGGAGAAGTGATATAGGGCGATAGCTAGATACAGAATGTATGCAGAATGTATGCAGTATGTATGTATGTTGTATGTCTGTAGCATGTTGTATGTATGTAGTATGTATGTATGCATGCTGTATGAATTTAGCATATATGTAGTATGTATGTAGTATGTATGTATGTTGTATGAATGCAGTATATATGTAGTATGTATGTAGTATGTATGTATGTTGTATGAATGTAGTATATATGTAGCATGTATGTAGTATGTATGTTGTATGAATGTAGTATATATGTAGTATGTATGTAGTATGTATGTATGTTGTATGAATGTAGTATATACTGTATGTAGCATGTATGTAGTATGTAGTATATATGTATGTTGTATGAATGTAGTATATATGAAGTATGTATGCAGTATGTATGTATGTTGTATGAATGTAGTATATACTGTATGTAGCATGTATGTAGTATGTAGTATGTATGTATGTTGTATGAATGTAGTATATATGTATTATGTATGTAGTATGTATGTATGTTGTATGAATGTAGTATATATGTAGCATGTATGTAGTATGTAGTATATATGTATGTAGTATATATAAAGTAAGTATGTAGTATGTATGTATGTTGTATGAATGTAGTATATATGTAGCATGTATGTAGTATGTAGTATGTATGTATGTTGTATAAATGTAGTATATATGAAGTATGTATGTAGTATATATGTATGTTGTATGAATGTAGTATATATGAAGTATGTATGTAGTATGTATGTATGTTGTATGAATGTAGTATATATGTAGCATGTATGTAGTATGTATGTATGTTGTATGAATGTAGTATATATGTAGCATGAATGTAGTATGTAGTATATATGTATGGTGTATGAATGTAGTATATATGAAGTATGTATGTAGTATGTATGTATGTTGTATGAATGTAGTATATATGAAGTATGTATGTAGTATGTATGTATGTTGTATGAATGTAGTATATATGTAGCAAGTATGTAGTATGTATGTATGTTGTATGAATGTAGTATATATGTAGCATGAATGTAGTATGTAGTATATATGTATGGTGTATGAATGTAGTATATATGAAGTATGTATGTAGTATGTATGTATGTTGTATGAATGTAGTATATATAAAAACATATATGTGACATGCACAAGTGTGAACAAGTCGGTAAGACAATGCCCACACCACCCAATGGCTGAACCACAACAAGAGAGCACAAAATGACAAATTTGAAAAAATACTCTGCAGTAAAAAACATTTAAAAGTAATCAGCAAGTGCTGCATAACAAATACACTTGTGCATGTCACATATATGTTTTTAATCCTTTTTTTTTTTCCGTGCTCAGCACGGTTTGGGAGACCCCACCCTCCTCCTTTGTGACATGCACATAAATGAGCTGTCTTTCACCAACAGGCCCATATACTGGGAAGCGCCTGTTTGTATCCTGTTCATTCAGACACTGTTCACATGTTCAGGTTTTGAATATATTAGATAGGGACTGCTTCGTGAAGGGTTACCGTGAAGTGGTGAAGCAGCTTGGTATGTATTTTTTGCAAAAAATGTGTCGACTAAATACCCTGTATTTGTTATACAGCACTTGCTGATTACTTTTAAATGTTTTTTACTGCAGAGTATTTTTTCAAATTTGTCATTTTGTGCTCTCTTGTTGTGGTTCAGCCATTGGGTGGTGTGGGCATTGTCTTACCGACTTGTTCACACTTGTGCATGTCACATATATGTTTTTAATCCTTTTTTTTTTTCCGTGCTCAGCATGGTTTGGGAGATCCCACCCTCCTCCTTTGTGACATGCACATAAATGAGCTGTCTTTCACCAACAGGCCCATATACTGGGAAGCACCTGTCTGTATCCTGTTCATTCAGACACTGTTCACATGTTCAGGTTTTGAATATATTAGATTAGATAGGGACTGCTTCGTGAAGGGTTACCGTGAAGTGGTGAAGCAGCTTGGTATGTATTTTTTGCAAAAAATGTGTCGACTAAATACCCTGAATTTGTTATACAGCACTTGCTGATTACTTTTAAATGTTTTTTACTGCAGAGTATTTTTTCAAATTTGTCATTTTGTGCTCTCTTGTTGTGATGTAGTATATATGTAGTATGTATGTAGTGTGGTTTTTTTTTTTTACATTCAATACATTAGCCGAATGATAGGACTACTACTGTCCGATCTTTGGCTAATGTGTCAATCACTGTCATTGTAGCAGGTATCGCCCGATGGGACTTGTAGTCCCATCAGACGATGCCTGCACACACACAAGACCCCCGTCAGGCCCGCACAGACCACCGGCAGCTGGCACAGGCCCCCGGCAGCCGGCACAGGCCCCCGAGAGGCCCATTCAGACCACCGGCAGCTGGCACAGGCCCCCGGCAGCCGGCACAGACCACCGACAGCCAGCACAGGCCCCCGAGAGGCCCGCACAAACCACCGGCAGCCGGCACAGGCCCCCGAGAGGTCCGTACAGACCACCGGCAGCCGGCACAGGCCCCCGACAGGCCTGTACAGACACCCGAGGGGCCTGTACAGAACACCGGCAGCCAGCACAGGCCCCCGAGAGGCCCGTACAGACCACTGGCAGCCGGCACAGGTCCCCGACAGGCCTGTACAGACCCCCGAGAGGCCCGTACAGACCCCCGACAGTCGGCACAGACCCCCCGCAGTCGGCACAGACCGTGCATCATGATGCGCACAGACTGCGCATCATGATTACATCATTTCAGCAGCCAATCACAGCCACAACAGTGGCTCATTGCATTATGGGGACTTTCGATTCCGGTATCCGATATTGAAAAAATATCGGTACTCGGTATCGGAATTCCAATGCAGCGAATATCGGCAGATACCCGATACTTGCGATATCGGAATGCTCAACACTAGTCCTAACCATTGGGCCACCATGCCACCAAATATTGTTCACTGTATATGCTAAACGTGACTATAGTGAGCATATTACATCTCTATATATAAAACTGAATGTGTGTATGTGTGGCGCCCCTGAGGCTCCACAGAGGTACTGCACCTTCTCCTAAGGTGTAGTGCCCCACCAACTAGGTAAGTTGTGAACTCCTTTCCACACTCCAACACCTGCACCCCACACACAGGATAGTTCAGCAGGACCCCATTGCGGCTCCATGCTTAGAGGGTAGCAGAGCACCTTTCGTGGGTCCTTGCTTCGTAACACGAGATGTGCTGGGAGGTGGGTGGAGTTGGATATAAAAGGTTGGGTAGGTTTAGAATTAGAGGTTCAGTCTGGAGGTCAGTCAGTCATGAAATTCTGAGGATGGATCCCTGGAAGAAGGGATGGAGGAAGGAGTGCTGCAGCTGCCTCAGTGACCAGAGCTAGCTGGCATGGGAAAGGAACAGAAGGAGAAAGATGTAGAACTGCAACCTAAGCTTCCATAAGAGAGACAAGGAACAGTGCGGAGCGAAGGAGTAGGAGAACAGAGAGGAGTTGTGGGTTGGAAGAGGAACCCTGCCTATAGGTTCTCAGCACAAGGCCGGGGCCCGGTCCCCGAGGTTGTATGGACACTTACGGTTCTGCAGCAGACACCAGTGGAGTAGTTGGCTGTAAATGCATTACTCCCATCCAAGACTTGGGGCACAACAGTAACTGAATAGAGAGCCAGGACTCCAGAGAAGGGAGTCCCCGAGAGAGGCTACAGCTGTCTGCCATACGAGTAGAGTTGTTAGGAACATCTGACAGGAGGAACTTCAAAGTACCACGGTACTGGAGCTCTTCACACTAAAAGGCGCAATAGAGGAGTTGTTCAGGAGAGGTACATGTTGGCGGAGTGTTGGAGAGGAGAATCCTGACTTGCCCAGGAGGTTGATTGAGTCTCAGCCCCGGAGAACACGGTGCGGAGGCAGGCACCAGTGTGTACCACGAACTGTGAGTAAAGCTTTGGAACTACAAGCCCTGGTGTCCTCCATTCATTTGTGCGCTAACACAGTCAGCACCGCTACATCTGGGTACCAACATTCCTCATACCGCCTGTGCCTATACACTGCCCTGGGGTTACAGCTTCACCTGTGGGGAGCTACACCATCTCTGCTGCAACACAACATCAGCCCCAGAGGATCTGCACGCAGCGTTAGCGTAACATCTCGCTTGCCAAACACCACAGGTGGCGTCACGAACTATCACATAAACTATATCACAAACCACCATTGATTTGGGTGCCCAGGGCCATGGACCGGGTCACCGCTGCTGTGACACCACATCCCCCTGACACCGGCCCGGTACCGAGTACCCCACAGCCCTGGGAGGGCGACCCATATGTATCACCAACCAATCACGAAGCATCTTTCATTTCAACAGAGCTGTTCAAAAGAAGCTTAGCTATGATTGTTTGCTATGACCAACAGTTTTCCTTGCAACCAATCACTAAGCATCTCTCATTTCACCAGAGCTGGTCAAAAGAAGCTGAGCTGTGATTGGTTGCTATGAGCAAGTTTTCCCACTTGACAACACCTCAGCAGACACTGACATGGTGGAAGAAATCTAGCATCCCTGGGAACATAAGCTCCCAGCCATTGTCTGCCCCCAGAAAGGAGCAGAGAGCACATGACAGAAAATGAATCACCCCATCCCGTGCCTATATCTCCATCACACATCCTCCATAATATAGGCACATCTTCCCTCTTAAAGGGATCATTGGTATGGAAGTCAGAGCAAATCCATCCAGCGCTTTGGTTTTGACCCCAGGCCTCTCTTAAAGTGATCTCCAGTATGGAAGTTAGGACCGTTCCACTCAGCTCTGTGGTTCTGACCCCAATTTCTCTTAAAGGGATCATTGGTATGGAATTTAGGGCAAATCCACTCTGTGCTTTGGTACTGACCCCAGGCCTTAAAGGGATCTCCGGTATGGAAGTCAGGGCAAATGCCTTCAAATGATCTGGTACTGACCCCAGGCTCTCTTAAAGGGATCTCCTGTATGGGAGTTAGGGCAAATCCCTCAGCACTCTGATTCTGACCCAGGATTCTATTAAAGGGATCATTGGTTTGCAAGTCAGGGCAAATCCACTCAGTGCTCTGGTTCTGATCCCAGGCACTCTTAAAGGGATCCCCGGTATGGAAGTTAGGGCAAATCCACTCAGCGCTCTGGTTCTGACCCAAGGCCCCTCTTAAAGGGATCCCCGGTATGGAAATGAGGGCAAATCCACTCTGTGCTTTGGTACTGACCCCAGGCCTCTCTTAAAGGGATCTCAGGTATGGAAGTTATGGTAAATCCCTCAGCGCTCTGATTCTCACCCCAGGCTTCTATTAAAGGGATCATTGGTATGGAAGTCAGGGCAAATCCACTCAGCGCTTTGGTTCTGATGCCAAGCCTCTCTTAAAGGGATTCCCGGTATGGAAGTTACGACCGTTCCACTTAGCGCTCTGGTTCTGACCCCAGGCTGATGGATGATGTGGGATATTAGGGGTAGTAGTCCGGTGGCTCTGGCTGATGGGATGATGTGGGATATTAGTGGTAGTTGTCCAGTAGCTCTGGTTGATGGGATGATGTGAGATATTAGGGGTAGTAGTCCGGTGGCTCTGGCTGATTGGATGATGTGGGATATTGGGGGTCGTAGTCCGGTGGCTCTAGCTGATGGGATGATGTGGGATATTAGTGGTAGTAGTCCGGTGGCTCTGGCTGACGGGATGATGTGGGATATTAGGGGTAGTAGTCCGGTGGATCTGGTTGACGCGACGATGTGGGATATTAGGAGTAGTAGTCAGGTGGTTCTGGCTGATGGGATGTTGTGAGATATTAGGGGTTGTTGTCCGGTAGCTCTGGCTGACGGGATGATGTGGGATATTATAGTGAATGTGGATATACGGAGTAGGCGGGGCTCTACACTCAGCTTTATATATATATATATATATATAGATAGATAGATAGATAGATAGATAGATAGATATAATCATTATAATTTGTTATAACTAACCGTATTTAGTTACTATGCCTGGGCAGCACTGGGCTCTTCAGCTAGTATTATATAAAAAAAGAATATTGTACAGAACTTTATTCTTAAACCTTTCCTACTCAATAAAATATTAAATCTGTTTTTGTTGTATACGGGCATTAATGAGTAAAGTGGACCTTCATTGTTACC
Organism: Dendrobates tinctorius; assembly: GCF_039654945.1. Taxonomy (NCBI): domain Eukaryota; kingdom Metazoa; phylum Chordata; class Amphibia; order Anura; family Dendrobatidae; genus Dendrobates; species Dendrobates tinctorius. The sequence goes on along the minus strand of NW_027361738.1, from coordinate 19,549,270 downwards.
AGAGCTACACCCATTAAAAGGGAACCTTGGATTTTTTAGTGTCTGAACAAATGCCTCCACCTTCTACAATGCCTGTGCTGCATTAAAGTTGTCTATTGTCTCCTGACTCCACCTGTACGCTCCCAAAAAATCTTTTGAATTACTCTTGTACTGTATGTAATCGGACGGACAGTTCACTCTGATGGGCATCATTTCTGTGGCATATGTGCCTCCTCTCTGCTGCTAATTGCCGTCCTCCTGCTTTGATTGATGTGAATGACGCGTTCTACATCATTCACACGGCCCAAAGAAATCACTTTCCTGTGCAGTAGCATCATTGTCCTGCGCAGGCGTATTTTACTCTGCCTTATTGGTTCCGATAAGTATGAACCAGAATAACGCATCTCAGAGAGTGCAGAGTGATGTTTTACACCCTGCTCACAGGAGCTGTAAAAGGTGTAGGCCTTTGTACAGATACTAAATAACTGAAGACAGGTTCCCTTTAAAGCTTACATTTTCAGTTGGCTGATACAGCCGGAATATAAACTGTTATTTTTCATGTATTCTCAAGAAGAAAAGAGGCTACCAGCATCTCATGATTGCTGAGGTAAAAGTCCCAGCCAATCTGCAAGCTGCATCTTCTGTTATCAGAGTAAGATTTCTGTCCGGAGATAATGAAGCAACTCTTTCATTCTGTAACTTACCGATTCCACCTCAACCAAAAGGAAATATTTTAGTAGATGCTAAATTTGTAAACATTTCTGTAACATAATGTTAGCAAAAATATTTTCTTATAGAAAAGGATCTGTTCAGCGTCTGTCAAATTATCATCAGCTAAATTCTCTTGAACAGGTGCTGTTCTGCAGAATATAGCAGTGGCTGCTACACACTGGAGTGGCACATTGCAGCTTCATTCAATGTACTTACATCTGGCAATCACAAAAGCTGATAAGTACAGATGAACAGATCGAGTCACAGAGGATTGCACTCAAGGAAAGTTTCCTGAAATTCACAGTTTTACGCAAATTCGAACACGTTAAAATTCAATTTGTGGTTTGCGAAGTAACACAAAAACTTGCCTGGCACCATTTCCCACAATGCTGAAGCATTAGAGAACAAGCTAATGTCTTTTTGTGTGGATGCGTGGGCCTCCCATGAATGATCATCAGCTAGAATATCTAGTGGATTGTCACATCTTTTCCAGTGGTGGTCAGCACCTGAGCCATCACAGACCAACAGTACCCAGTGGAGCACAGTTTGTATGGCAGAGTAATTTTCCATTTTCAGAGTCACTGGGTAAATGTTTCTCATCTGTAGTATGTAAGCTCTTATGGTCAGCAGGACCCTCTCTCTCTTGCCTGTAAAGTGTAAGCTCCTATGGTCAGCGAGATTCTTTCTATTTCTCTTTCCTCTCCCCTACATGTAATTTCTGAGCAATTACAAGCTTTCCAGTATTTAGATTCATAGAAATTTACTTGGCACAAAATACATTTTGGAATAAATTTCAGCCAAGCCATCAAACTCAAACTTCAAAACATTTGCTCATTTTTACTCATAACAGCTGATCGGTGGGGATGACAGGTGTTGGACCTGTGCTGATCTGATATTGATGTTCTATACTAGAGATCTGAGAACGCCTATAAAAAGTGACTGAACCTTGACTATTCTCTAGAAAACATCTGACACTAATATACAACCTGCCTAATATTTTGTAGGCGCCCTTCATGTCTGCAAAACAATTTTAACCATGGTAGCTTGATCTCAATATGTCTTCTATGTAGTGTGGGTCATCTTCTTGGTAAAGAAAAAGTGACAATTGCAGAAGTAAAAGATAAAAGAAGCTGAAAAGTTGATATTTGAGTATCCTTCATTTGAGATTAGTGATTTATCACCCTATATGCCTGAGGCTACAGTAGATTACAGGCTACATTAATACAAAAATAAGCAAAAGCTATGGTTACAGATTTCATTTATTGGGTTAAAATATATTCTGGGTGGGCATTTTCTTCTCACTTACATGCATTCTTCATTTTTGGGTTATAGTATTTTTGCAATATCTGACATTTCGACTTTTGAAGCTTCTTCCTTTTAGAGTTTGTAGCCAGCTGCAGAATAAGTTAACATTGAAATTTATCACAGGGCTTGCATGATAAAGAAGTTAGTAGCTCTTATATCTCTACTTCTGAATGATCTTCAAAGCTCAACTTGACTAAAATATAAAAAAGACATGCACTGTTGAATGCAGATAAAATCTGTTTATTTGGCATTATACGTTCTCCTCAGCTTCTGTAAGTTTTAATTGGATAAATTAATTTGATAATTTTCCAGATTGCCTCAATCATAAAATATTAAAGATCTTTGATCTTGCCTTGAATGTGTTAATATGGAGTGCAGACTAAGTCATAAACTTTACTTTTCTAGTTTAAAAGGGAGTTTCTCAGGGCGTAATTTATCTAATGTCTAATAAATATTGTTAATTTGCTGTCATGTGATAGTTTCTTCCAAGTGCTGGAATCTGGACAATGAACTCTGGATTTATATAAATTATAACCATTGTTTCTTTTTATTTCTAAAAGCAAAAAGTACAGCAAATTTCCTTGGTTTACCATTTCATTAGAGTTTTTTCATTGTGAAATAAGTTTTTCTTTTTGCTTTATATATTTATTATACAATACTGTGCAAACATTTTAGTTATGTGTTGAAAAAATGCTGCAGAGTAAGAATGTTCTCAATAAGGGTATGTTCCCACTGTTAGTAAACGCTGCGGCTTGGACACTGTGTACATCCATGTCCACTATGCGTCCACAGACACCCGCAACTCACCCGTCTTTCTAGACGGCATCATTTCAATTTATCTTGTGGAGATGCAAGAGAAATGTCACCCATACAATGTGTTGGACACGGTGATTGTACACGGTTCAATGAACACATGCGGAAGCACCTGCGTTCAAAAGTTGGCAGCACTTTAGACGCAGTAGACATGTACTGCGTTCAAAGCGCTGCCAATTCCTGACCGTGTGCACTTACTCTAATAGATATGTTAAACGTTTATTTTTATCAATTAATAAAAAGCAAAGTAAATGAACAAAAGAGAAATGTAAATAAAATAGGGAACATCCACCATACTTCCCTTTTGCAGACTCATTATTGTCTGATTCTCCTGCACTTTGGAAACAAATTGCCTTCTGTAATGGCAAAATATTTCACATTTTGACTCTTTAGTTCAGAGCAGTTGTTGCCATTTTGCTGCACCACATTTCCATGGTTTTCGTGCATAGTTGAGCCACTTGGCCTTGTTACCATGTCATAGATATGGTTTTTGGATTCTGTTTGTTGATGAAGACCAATTCTTGGCCATTTTTTTCCATACAGGAAATGGATGTACCTGAGTCCCATTTGTTGCTGCCAGTTCTGAGCTGATGGCAGTGCCGGACATCTTCTGATTTCAAAGGGAAACATAATATGTCTCTTATCTGCTGCACAAGCTTTTCTTAGCCAACCACTGTAGTTATAGTCCTAAAAATTTTCCATTTCTTGGTGCCCTCAAGGCTGTAATAAAGGCAGATGCTTATGCATCATGCAGTATATTCTGGGAAATGTCAGTTGGTTCCAATATTATTCTGCAGGAGGACAACAACACCAAACAAGTAGCCAATGTTATTAAATACAATCGTCAGCATAAAGAACAACGAGTCCTGGAAGTACTTTTATTGCCCTTATATAGCCTTGATCTCAACTTCATCAAGTCTGTAATGGATGTCATGAAAAGACGGTTCCTTCTCCAAGATGTTTGGAACAACCTCCTTGTTGAGTTCCTTCAAAACTGTGTGTGAATAGTTAGAATAATTGATGCTTTGATGCTGCTGTGAAGACAAAGGGTGATCACACTAAATATATTTTTTTCATTCACTTTGCATTTTGTTAATTGATAAATATAAACTATTACATTGAAAGCATTCTTGCTTGACAGCATTTTCCACACCTTCCTAAAGCTTTTGCACAGTTGTGTATGTTTCTCAAAATTACTTAGAAGGATCTGTACATCTACCTTACAAAAAATAAGAAGGCATTCTTTATTTTGATATGCAAGGTGTAAAGTGGATCAGAAATGAGTGAGCCTTTCAAGGTTCAGTTTGGTTTGGCGAATGTCCCGATGTTCACTGAAGAGTTAGAACATACACAACCTTATTGAATTCAATGAGAAGCAAAACCAAACACATAGGCAACACCTTAAGGGGTGCCAAAAAGCTTCCCAAACAGCTCAAATTTGGGGCACACACCAGGAAAAGTGGCATCAATTGACCCAGAGTACAAATAGTATAATTGCACAGCATGGATCCATGGGACAGAGCTTGGACCATCATGTCTAGCTTGAAACATTGATAAGTAATAGGTGGATGGGTGACAAGTGTAGGCCTTGTGCTCTGAGAGACCTGACAAATTCAGGCAACAGACATGAAGGAGGCCCAACTTGGAGTCCAAACATTTCCAAAATTAGGGGCAGAAAACAGGAAAAGCGGCATCAAATGACTGACAGTAGAAATTTGATATCTCAAGCAGCAGCTCAAACTGCTTTTTTGCTCAGCCACATTCAGGTGGCACAAATAACAGCTTTCTAGACAGCTAATGTTTGAAAAGTGTAAGGATAGTAGCACAGGTAGTGAGTGACTGATGATCAATTGACCCACAGTAGAAATTTGATAGTGGCACAGCAGCAGTCAGTCATGGGCCATGCATGAGGTATAATAATAATAATAATAATAATAATAATAATAAATTTTATTTCTATAGCACCGACATATTCCGCAGCACTTTACATTTCAGAGGGGACTTGTACAGACAATAGACATTACAGCATAACATTAATCACATAGATCATAACTGATACCAAGAGGAATGAGGGCCCTGTTTGCAAGCTTACAATCTATGAGGAAAAAGGTAGACACGAAAGGTGGGTGGTAACAATTGCCCTGATTGTATGGACCAGCCATAATGCTTAGTGTGTAACAGTACAGACACAGAGGGTTAATGGATGCATAAAGCATGTGGGAACATGATGCTGGGAACCTGGTTATGGTAAAACTTTTGTCTGTGCCACACAGGGATAGATTAGGTTAATGCGTTGAGGCGATAGGCCAGTCTGAATAAATGCGTTTTCAGGGCACGCTTAAAATTGTGGGGATTGGGGACTAATCGTATTGACCTGGGAAGTGCATTCCAAAGAATTGGCGCAGCACGTGTATAGTCTTGGAGACGGGAGTGGGAGGTTCTGATTATTGAGGATGCTAACCTCAGGTCATCAGCAGAACGGAGGGCACGGGTAGGGTGGTATACTGAAACAAGGGAGGAGATGTAGGGTGGTGCTGAGCCATGGAGAGCTTTGTGGGTGAGGGTAATAAGTTTGTACTGGATTCTGGAGTGGATGGGTAGCACTAGCCAGTGTAATGACTTGCACAAGGTAGAGGCGTCGGTGTAACCATTTGCGAGGAATATGATCCTGGCTGCAGCATTCAAGACAGATTGGAGGGGGGAGAGTTTGGTAAGAGGGAGACCGATTAGTAAAGAGTTATAATATTCAAGACGAGAATGAATAAGAGAAACAGTAAGAGTTTTTGCAGAGTCAAAAGTAAGAAAAGGTTGAATTCTAGAAATGTTTTTGAGGTGCAGATAACAAGAGCGAGCCAGTGATTGTATGTGGGGGGCAAAGGAAAGCTCGGAGTCATGTATGACTCCAAGACAGCAGGCACGTTGCTGGGGAGTAATAGTGGAACCACATATGGAAATGGCAATGTCAGGTATAGGTACATTAGTAGCGGGAGGAAACACAAGGCGTTCAGTCTTTGACAGGTTCAGTTTCAGATATAGTGAGGACATGATGTTAGACACAGCATTTAGACAATCGCTAGTGTTTTCTAGAAAGGCAGACGTGATGTCAGGAGAAGAAGCATATAATTGGGTGTCATCAGCATAGAGATGGTACTGGAAACCAAATCTACTGATTGTTTAACCAATAGGGGCAGTGTACAAAGAGAAGCGGAGGGGGTCTAGGACTGATCCTTGAGGAACCCCAACAGTAAGGGGAAGATGAGAGGAGGAGGAACCAGCAAAAGATACAGTAAAGGAGCGGTCAGAGAGATAGGAGGAGAACCAGGAGAGAACGGTGTCCTTGAGGCCAATGGAATGGAGCATAGTTAGGAGGAGCTGATGATCCACAGTGTCGACTGCTGCAGAGAGATCAAAGAGAATTAGCATGGAGTAATGACCATTCGATTTAGCTGTTAGTAGATCATTAGAGACTTTAGTGAGGGCAGTTTCAGTAGAGTGTAAAGAGCAGAAACCAGATTGGAGAGGGTCGAGAAGAGAGTCATCAATGAGATAGTGGATAAGACGGGAGTGGACCAGGCATTCCAGGAGTTTAGAGATGAAGGGAAGATTAGAGACAGGTCTATAGTTAGCGGCACAGTTTTGGTCAAGGGATGGTTTTTTAAGTAGTGGATGTATGATGGCATGCTTAAATGAGGAGGGAAAGATACCAGAAGAGAGAGAGGTTAAATATTTTAGTTAGGTGAGGGGTGACAACAGGGGAAAGGGACTGGATGAGATGTGATGGAAATGGGTCACTGGTGCAAGTGGTTGGGCGAGAAGATGCAAGGAGCCTGCTTACTTATTCTTCTGTGAAATCAGAGAGTGAGCTAGATGCAGTGGGGGAGGGAGGACAGTGCATAGTATGAGGTGATTGGGAGATAATTTCCTATCGGATCTGGTCAATTTCTTGTTTGAAGTAATTGGCCAGATCGTCAATTTGAAGCTCCGTGGTTGGGGCCTGTACTCTTGGGTTGAGTAGAGAATGAAAAGTGTCAAAGAGACGTTTAGGGTTATTGGACAGTGAGGTGATGAGGGTGTTGAAATAGGTTTGTTTTGAGAGGTGAAGGGCAGTGTTGTATGTTCTAAGCATAAACTTATAATGGATGAAATCTTTGTGTAGATTGGATTTTCTCCACAGACGTTCGGCGCACCTGGAGCACCGCTGCAGGAAACGTGTTTACAGGGTGTGCCAAGGTTGTTGCCATCTGTGTTGTGGTGTTCTCATTATAGGAGGTGCAAATTCATCCATGGCACTTTGAAGTGTTTCATTGTAATGCTTCAATGCAGAATCAGGACATGAGAGGGAGGAGTTAGGGGCCAATGAAGACTGCAAGTTCTTCATAAGTTTCTGGGTGTTAATGGCCTGTATGTTTATATAAGTATGGACAGTGGGGTGACCTGAGCGGCCTGGCAGTTCTTGATAGAGAATGAAAGAAGGTTGTGGTCAGAGAGCGGGAGAAGGGAGTTTGCAAAATCATCCACTGCACAAAGTCGAGAGAAGACCAAGTCGAGGGAGTTTCCGTCTTCATGCGTTGGAGAATTAGTAAGCTGCGAAAGGCCAAATGAGGAGGTTAGAGACAAAAGGTGAGTAGCAGATGGGGAGAGGGGAAGAGCAATGGGGATGTTGAAATCGCCCATGATGAGGTTAGGGATGTCACAGGAGAAAATGTGGAAGCCAAGTGGCAAAATGATCCAGGAACTGATGGGAGTGGCCGGGAGGACGATGCACCACCGCCACTTGTATGGAGAAGGGGGTGTAGAGTCTGACGGCATGGACCTCAAAAGAAGGGAAGACAAGTGAGGGTACTTAAGGGATAACCTGAAAGGTACATTTTGGTGATAGGAGCAGACCAATGCCTCCACCTGCTCTATTGTCTGATTCTGCTGGTGCGGTAACTGAACCTGCGTATGAGATATAGGTTCAGTTACTTTATTGCCTTGTGGGCCCATTTGTGTCCGCACGGCAATAGTTAAAGCGTCAAGCCAATCAGAGGTTGGCATCTGACATCAGCATGCACATTGCCGGCGTATGACGTCATTGTCTTTCGCCGTCAAGTGCGCGCTTGAAATGCCTGGAGGGATCATCCCCGCAGGAGTGTGGCCAGGTAAGGATTTTTATTAAAAGCGACAAGCCACAATATGTTTCACCAGCAGGATGGAGACACATGGACCATGTGTCTCCATCCTGTCTGGGGCAGAATGAAGACATTGGGGCAGAATGGACACAAGAGGGCACAATGGGAGACATAGAGGCAAAATGGGAGACACAAGTGCAGAATGGAGACAAGGGGCAGAAAGGAGACAGGAGTAGGATTGGAGACATGGGGCAGGACTAAAGACACAGGGGCAGAATGAAGACACGTGGCAGAATAGAGACACAGGGGCAGGATTGGAAACACAGGGGGCAGGATGGAGACATGGTGCAGATTGGAGACAGATGGGGCAAGAATATGGGGCAGGATGGAGACAGATGATGCAGGACCATAATGCAGAATGAAGACAGATGGTGCAGGATGGAGACAGATGGGTGTTATGAATGAGTCACCGAAGGAGGAAAAAACAAAAATACAAGCTAAGTCCAGAAAACCGGAGAGGTTGGTAGCTATCGGATTGCAGACCCCTGATCCTATTCACACAACTAACAGTAGCTGTGGGGGGTTCCTACGGTGCCCTAGACCCCTCTTTCATAGCCGGAGAACTAAATAAGCCTAAAGAAAGAAAGGGGAAATCTAAACTGCCCCAGAGCAGACCCCAAAGCAATAGACAGCCCCCAACATGTATTGTCGGTGAAAAGCAGATGAAAACACAAACACAGACTGAAAGACAGGTTGAGCAAACGATGGGGCCCAACTAACTAAATAGGAAAGGACAGAAAAGATGCTGGCTGCAATCCGCAAAAATTCTGCCAAAATAATGTCCAACACATCTGATAGAAAAAAGGCCCTGAAGTCACTAGACTTCAAAAACCACTATATCAGCACTCAGGTATATTCTGAAGACTGAGCAAAAGATCAACTTGACCAGAGACAAAAATGGAGCTCAGCCTGTACCAACAAGGGCAGGCAGAACACAAACACTAAGTAAACAGACAATATCTCATGAAAAAATAAGAGAGCAAATTCTTAGCTTTCAGAAGACAGGTACTGAACTGGTTTGCAAGAGCTCAGAGCAGAAAGGATCACCAGCACCCCTGTAGGGCGTAGGCTGCCTTATATCCACTCAGTGATTCCGGGTGTCCAATCAGGCTCCACCTGTTCAGATGACAGCTTCTTCCCAACCCAATCAATTTCACTACCTCTCTTCACCAGCAGAGGGAGTTCATCAGACATCAACGGTGAAGGGGAAAATGAACTCACAACAGATGGGGCAGGATCATGGGGCAGGATGGATACAAAGGAGACAGATGGGGCAGGATCATGGTGCAGATGAGGCAGGATCATGGGACTGATGGGCGGCAGGATGGGGAGATCATATTGGGCAGGATGGGACATCACATGTGGGCAGGATGCGAGAACATATGGCTGGAACCAGGAATAAGACACACAGGGGCCAGGATGGGGGATATTATTACCATAGGGGCTAATTAAGGGATATTATTACTGCAGTGATGCATTTATTTTATTTTTTGAGGATACTGTTTAGATTTGGGGGAATTGGTCCTATTACTGTGCAGAGTAACACTGTCGCCTTTTTTTCTTCATCTGGTGTAGTTTATAATTTGGGAAAAAATAAGTAATGTGTTTTGCTCTAGATAACTGTGTTATTTCCTGCAGAGATGAGCCCTGGCTGGAAGAAGTGACGGTAGTCTGTGCTGGATGAAGATGAAAAGAGAAGATGAAGGACTTCACCTAGAGATGTCACTGGTGAGTCAGTGTGTTACCTGTACACTGACACTATACACTGTATACTATATACATGTCCTGTGTACAATGTCGACAGTGATCACTGTATTACCTTTGCACTATACACATATTCAGAGCTCCTGTGTATAATAACACTGGTGATCACTGTATTACCTGTACACAGACACTGTATACTAAGTACAGATCTCCTTTGTATAATGGCACTTATGGTGATATTAGTATTGTGTTTTATTATTACTGATCAGTATTGTAGTATTTAGTCACTATATGATAATATGGTATATATATATATATATATATATGATCTATGATAATATGTTGTCCGGCCATGGTGTGGCAGTATTTGTTCCTTTTATGTGCTATTATTCAGTCACTGTGGTGAAAATATGTGGTTTGGACGTGGTGTGTGGTATTTGTTCCTTGTATGTGGTATTATAGGTCACTATGTGATAGTAATATGGTGTCTGGTCATGGTGAGGTAGTATTTGTCCCCTGTATGTAATATTATTAATCATTTTAAAAATTGTTTAATAGGTTAGAGTAGAGTAAGGCCCGTCCAAAAGAGTCTACCTTGTCATGGTGGCGGTTTAAAAATCTTTTGACTGTGCACAGTTCGAGGGGTGGAGGTGGGGCTGAGGTGGAGCCTGGGCAGAGTTTCAAGGGGGCCCTGAAAACTTTGCCAGTATGGGGCCCCATGAAATTTCTAGTGGCAGCCCTGCTCCAGGGTCTTAAATGATCCCAGAGCATAATGGAGGATGTTAAATTTGTGGAGAGTAACTTCTCTGCTAATTGAATTTTTTTGAAAATCACTCAAACAGACAAATTCAAATTTTGCCTGATCCACTCATGTCTATCTGTAATAGATTATTCAGTGTGCATAGGCTGCCATTATCTAGGCAGGGCAGGGTCTCTTGGGTAAACCAAGTGATCATTCCACCCAGAGAACAGTCATTTTGTTCGTTTTCGTTGGGTAAAGGCCCCGTTACATTTAGCGATACACCAGCAATCCCGACCACGATATGATCCGGTCAGGATCACTGGTGCATTGCTAAATGGTCGCTAGTGAGCTGCCAAACAGGCAGATCTCACCAGCGATGCAGCAATGCTCGGCGGTCGTTACTCATCTGTCAGACGCAGCGATGGTGACCGTCTTCCACCCACGTCCACGACTCGCTCGCTGGCGCCAGCAGGAAGCCGATGATGAGAAGTGGACGAGGATGATCTCGCGCGATCAGCGATAGCCAGTGGGGGGGCCGGTCGGAGGTGAGTGTCACATGTAGCGATATCGCTAGCGATATTGCTGCTGCGTCACCAAATCTGTGACGCTTTAGCGATATCGCTAGCGATATCGCTATGTGTAAAAGGCCCTTTAGACAGCACAATTATTGTGAAATGAGCTTTCCTAGAAACACTAGTCTCATGATAACCATGCAGTGCAAAATGCACTTTTAAGCCCCCGTTACACACTGCGATATCGCTAGCAATATCGCTGTAAAGTCACCGATTTTGTGACGTTGCAGCGATATTGCTAGCGATATCGCTGCATGTGATACTTACCTCCAACTGGCTCCCCCACTGGTAATCGCTGATCGCGCGAGAAGCTGCTGGACCATTCCTCGTCGGTCACTTCCTGTGGCGCTTCCTGCTGTGACGACGAGAGACGCGTGGAGCCGGGCGGGAGGACGCAGGATCGCCGCGTCTGACAGGTATGTTGCGATCCCCGTCCCCAGCGATGTCGCTGGTGAGATCTGCCTGAGTCGCTGGTGCATCGCTAGGTGTAACGGTACCCTTAGTCTACAGCAAATCAGCTAAATAAGATTCCACTAAAACAATTGTATGTACATATAACAAAATAAATGCATAACATTAAATTGTATGGCGTTTACAGATATAAAAGCAAATGCACAGATACACTTACATTTGCCAGTGTCTGACAGCCAATTTGTGTGCCCTATTAAGGCTATGGTCCCACGACCATATTTTCTCTCATGTGAGAAATTCGATCAAGTTATGCTAATCACACTCTTATCAAACTCTCATCAGCGTGTAATCAAAGTGTGATCATAGTATGCTTCTATTCTCTTGGATGAGGTGATGGCAAAAAAAACATTTCTCCATCTTCTCCATTCATGATAATCAGACTGTACTCAAATGCTATCCTTGTGCAGTCCAATGTTTACCACGGACTCATTGACTTGCATTGCTGTCTGCGAACGGAATATCGGATGCAACTCCTGCATGCTGCGATTTTTTTCCTTAGCCTTCCTCTAGTGTTAGGGTCGTGACCGACCCGTTTTAGATTTTAAATGCATACAAATTCTACATACATTTGTTTATTGCATCAATACTTTTTGACTTTTTCAGGAACTTATTTTTAAACAAAATACAATAAAATAAAACTATTTTACTAAGTTGTAAAATGCTCTTATTAAAATTATAACATTGTGTTGTTGGGGTCAATTTCGACCCAGGTCTAATATAAGAGTAAAAAAACAATAATAAGTCCCAAAACTGAACTCATAAACACAATATAAACCAATAGCCCACAGCCATCTCTACCTCCAACAACTTGAGTTAGGGACATGTCCAGGCATGTATGGCCAAATCAGCTTAGAGTTGGTACTTTGCAGAGTATACATCTCCAGTTTACACATGCAACAATGAGGAGAAGATTTGATGTAAGCCAAATTCTGTATTATATCTTAGATGATAATGAATCAGAGGGCATACAGCAGCAAACTGATACAGATGAACAGGTTTCTGAGGAGGAAGATGATGTGGAGTATCAACCGGAAGACACAGACAGTTCTGATCAGTCTGATGAGGAGGTCACTGGTGCTGAAGTTGCTCCCGCTGAAAGATTCAAATCCAAAAGTGGCAAGATCAGTTGGAGCTCAGTACCTCCAGATGTACATGGCAGGGCAGATGCTGCAAATGTCATAAAAATGACCCCTGGGATCACAAGGTTTGCTGTGACAAGAGTAAGTGACATCAAGATATGTTTTGATCTGTTTATGCCATTGTCAATAAAAAAAGTCATTATTGCTATGACAAACCTTGAAGGAAAAAAATTCCACGGCAACATGTGGAATGACCTTCATGATGATGTCCTGGATGCCTACATTGGTGTTCTTCTCCTTGCTGGAGTGTACAAATCCTGCAATGAGACCACTGATAGTCTCTGGGACGCATTGACAGGCAGGAATATTTTCCGGGCAACAATGTCACTTCAAATGTTTCAAATGATATCAAGAGTCCTCAGATTTGACAACAGAGACACCAGAACAAAATCTGACAAACTTGCTCCCATCAGGGATGTTTGGGAGAAATGGGTGCAGCTCCTTCCACTGATGTTCAACCCAGGGCCAGAGGTGACAGTAGACGAAAGTTTTCTCCCTTTCCGCGGAAAATGCCCCTTCCGGCAATACATGCCAAGTAAGCCAGGCAAATACGGCATAAAAATCTGGGCAGCCTGTGATGCAAAAACTAGCTATGCATGGAATCTACAGATTTAGACAGGCAAGTCTGCAAGTGGCATCCCTGAAAAAAAACAAGGAAAACGTGTAGTCCTCGATATGACTACTGGACTGCAGGGTCACAACATTACTTGTGACAATTTTTTTACCAGCTATGACCTTGGACAAGAACTTCTCAGGAGGAAAAACACCATGGTGGGCACAGTGAAAAAAAACAAACCTGAGCTGCCCGCTGAATTGTTGCTGATGAAGGACAGGGCTCCACTTTCCTCAAAGTTTGTTTTTACAGACACCACCACTGCTGTTTCATACTGCCTCAAAAAACGACGGAATATGGTACTGATGTCCACACTTCACAAAGATGCAGCTGTGTCATCAGGAAGTGACAAAAAGCCCAGAATCATCCTGGACTATAACAAAAACAAAGGAGGAGTGGACAACCTGGACAAGCTGATTGCCACCTACACTTGCCAACGAATGACTAGGAGATGGCCAATGGTTGTATTTTACAACATCCTTGATGTGTCAGCATGCAATTCATTTGTGTTGTGGACCCACATTCACCAAGCATGGAATTCAAAGAAAAAAACAAGCGGAGGATGTTTCTTGAGGAACTAGGAAGATCCCTTGTCAAGGCGCACATTGACCAAAAGGAACGAGTGCCCTGAGACCCAGCAGCTGCAGCCTTGGTCCGACAACTCCAGAGCTCAACAAGTGCTTTGTCCACACCCACAGCAACACAAAGAGCATCATCACCAGCATCCTCCTCAACCAGGCCTGCCTCAATATCAACCACAGCAGCCACAACCCCAGTGAGACCACCTGATTCTAAAAGAAAGAGGTGTCAGGTCTGCCCTAGCAATAAGGACAGAAAGACAAACACATCGTGCTTCGCCTGCAAAAATACCTCTGCAAAGAACACACAAAAAGTGTCACTTTTTGCCACACATGCATCTAAATACTAATGCATCTAAAAACTAGTACTTGATTTCTGTTGATTTGATTTGCTTGATTGATTGTTGTTTGTTTGTTTGACCTAGAAAAGCTACTTTGTATTATTATTGCTATTAATGTTAATATAATTTTCATCTTTTATTTGTATTAAAGTTCTATAAAAAAAATCAGTAATAGTCAGGTAGTATAACAAACTTTTTAAGTTTATGTTATTCTCTTGAGGTTCATTCGACAATATTTTTATATTGAAAATGAAGGGTATGCTCTCAAATGAAAGGCCCAGGGGGCCACAACAAAAATATTAAAATCAATCCTTCCATGGATGAGAAACCCTAACAAGGAAACTAAGAGGTAAGAAACAAATTGGATCATAAATAACTGTTTTTAGGGTATCCTAGGGGTGATTTAAGACACGGGTCAAAACCGACCCGTTAACATAAGAAAGAGTAACAGAAAGCTAACACTAGAGGAAGGTTAGAGTGACTCGGTCCGAGGAAAAAAATCAGACATGTGAACAGCCCCATAGAATAACATAAAATACAGTCATGAACGTGTAATAAACATGGACTTTCACAGTTATTGTTGTAAAGGAAAGAATGGCTAATTAAATCAATTATTAACCTTACATAAGCTAGTTCAAATGTGGTGTGGCAAGATGGGCTCTGCATCCTGGAACTACGCCCTGGAAGAAATCCTTGGAATGTGAAGAAGATACACTGAAGACCATATATGGAACAGTTATACCAAAAACAATTCCACATGGCCAAGTGGAAACACTTCTAGGCCCGAAATAAATACCAAAAAAACAAAAAACAAAACAGTAACAAAACTAAGAAATATCTGCGTGACCTTGAGGATTATCAACTTAGTAAAGTTTATCAGTGGCACTCCAAGCAATCCAATAATCACTCCAAAATACCATCCAGGTCTCAATCAAGTTCTATTATCTCTACTACTTCAGAAGGAGCATGTGGAGATCATTTTTTAGACAAAAGAACTTGACCTACCGAGGGTGGCGGTCCAATAAACAATCATCATCAGTATCCTTATACACCAGTGACTAAAAAGAAAAAATATCCCTACAATATGAGGGACAAAAAGGAAAGAGACTTTAAAGGTAATTAACCTGTCACAACATAGGCTCTCTCCTTCACAAACAGAGGTACTATCTAAAGGTCTCTCTTTTGCACTGGTGGAGGGTTCCGATCATTTCACACTTATTAAAGATCATGAACTTTTTGCGCCCAAACTTATTCTTAAAAATTTTTTTTCCCCAAAATCGGATCCCTCTATGTCTGCAACGGAGTTGCATGCATTAAGTGATCTTGAATCCCTGGAAGCAGAGAACCTGCAGACTGAGACTTCCTCCTCTCCTGTGCATCTCTATCGTCGGTCACAGATTTCTCCCCCCCTGTCTGCCTGTCCTCAAGTTGAAATTTTTGTCAAATTAGTCAAAGAGGAGACATGCAAATTAAACACGCATATCACTAATGACAATCTCTCTCGACCTCAGAGACTAGCGATTAAGTCATTAAAAGAGATGAATGACATAGTGATCAAACGGGCAGACAAGGGGGGTAACGTAGTTCTTTGGCCAACTGAGATGTACGAGGTGGAGGCTTTTAAACAACTCACTAATAAGAACTGTTACAAATGTCTTGATTCAATACCACTAGTAGGATTCAAAAACGAACTTGCTCATGTTCTTGATGATGGAGTTGAGAATGCTGTTATCTCTAATAAGATGAAGGAAGCATTACTGCCAGATTATCCAATTATTCCTACTTTTTATTTGCTTCCTAAAGTTCACAAAGACCCCCTATGCCCACCAAGCAGGCCAGTTGTTTCCGGCATGGGGGGTCTTTGTGAACCAGCTTGCAAATTTATCGATTTCCATCTCAAGAAATGCATAGAGACTCTTCCTTCTTTTGGCCAGGACATGACCGATGTCCTCAAGAGACTGGACGGTCTCGTCCTGGACGGCGACCTGTGGCTTGTTACTTGCGACGTGGAGTCCTTATATACATCGATAGATCACAGCCACGGGATACGGGCTGCCAAATACTTTCGTCAGATGACTAATCTAGAACCTAAACTGATCCAATTCATTCTGGATTTATTATTGTTTATTTTGACTCACAATTTTTTCGTGTTCTAGGACCGCCCCTTCCTACAGCTCCAGGGAACCGCTATGGGGGCTGCTTGTGCACTCTCATATGCTAACCTTTTCCTGGGGCTGTGGGAGAGGGATGTGGTCCTTGACACACCTGGTTATAACCATGTCATCTTGTGGCTGCGTCATATCGATGACATTTTGTTTATTTGGCAGGGCTCCACGTCGCAACTTAAAACATTCTTAAGCCGCCTCAATATCAATAAGTCCAATATTAGACTGACTTGGAAATACAGTCAAAATTCCATTGACTTTTTGGATCTCTTCATCTCCAGGGCTTCCGACGGTACACTTTGTAACGATATATTTCGTAAAAGTACAGCAACTAATGCACTGCTTCATTACACATGTTCTCACCTCCCACAATTAAAGAGTTCCATACCTATTGGCCAGTTCTTACAAGCACAACATATCTGCTCAGATGAGGCCATTTTCAATCATCAAGGGGGTGAATTGTTTCGCTGTTTCAGAGATAGAGGGTATAATATCAAAGATATCCATAGAGGTTTCTCACGAGCGGCCCATTCCGACAGACACACGCTCTTGCGTAAACAATCTAAGACTAAACAAAAGCACCGGTTCTACACCTCGGTTCATTACCAAATTTAACTCTAATTGGGAGGACATTAATGATATCCTCAAAAGACACTGGTCAATACTATTGACCAATAAGGATTTGCGTCATCATCTGACACTACTGTACATCCATCTATTACATGGCGCAAATCACGTTCTCTATGCGACATCTTATGTTGTAGCCATTATGTTCCACCTAAGACTAATTTCTTTTCATCTTCCAATAAGGGTCCTCCCTGGGGATGTTTTCCGTGCGGGGAATGCTCGACTTGCCCAAATATCTTACGAACTAAGGAATTTTTTGATTCATCCAAAATGAAAAAATTCAATATAGTTCACCAAATCTCCTGTAACACAGAGGCAGTGATATATTATGCAAGCTGCCCCTGTGAGCTTATCTATATAGGCATGACCACGAGAGCCATAGAAAATTGCATGCAGGAACATATTAGGGACATCAAAAACGCGTCAGAATGCCTCGAACCCCATCTCCTTAAAACTATCCCTAAACATTTTTTTGACAAACATAACTGTAATCCTAAAGGTTTTACAGTTCGGGCATTGATCATGTATATATGGGAATTCGGGTGGCAATCTCAAGCAGAGGTTGCTACAAAAAGAAACTCGGTGGGTGACAGTTCTTAACACTTTGGCCCCCAAAGGTCTCAATGAAGCCATCAGCTTCAAGCCTTTTCTTTAAGACTTTGTCTTAATTTTAATCTTTGGTCGCTTTTATTCATGTCTGGGTATATTTTTAGCTTTTTCAGTTGTAATTTCTTCTATTTACTTTTTTCTTTTGTATCTACCCTTATTTAGTGTCATAAGGTTTCTTCTGCTGGACGGCTATCCGTGTCATGGAGTTGGTCCATCTTGTCAAGCATCTGGAGGAGTTCCCCTTTGTTGGAAATTTTTCCTCAACATCTCTTCATTTCCAGATTAAGATTTCTATAAATGTTATGTATGTATTTATGTATTCATAAATATTTTTTTCTTTGGCATATGTTTTGTATAAATACTCTGTGACAGGGCATGTACTTTGTTTGCATGTCTTGCATAGTAATTACATTTTATAGTGCAGGATTTATGCAATTATTATATTATATATGTTCCATATTATGCTTCAAATGTTGCTTATTTAATGTATATTTAATAGCCTTTTATTTATGCATTCATTTTGGATACCTACTTGTTTATATTTCAAGGCTATTTATCTAAATGACTATTGGTAATTATTATCTTTCATGCATCTTAATATACATTGTGGAGCTATTGATTCATATCAGTTTTAGCAACGGAACTGCTCTTTACCATCATTTTTTAATTTTTTTATATTTATCTAATCACTGTACAACGTATATATTTAGATCTATATTTGCCCTCCATTGGCAACAACTCCTGGAACAGACGCACTCCATGTGTGCGCTGCGATCCTGCTGTGGTGTCGGGATGACGTGTGCGTTGCCTGGGAAATGGTTAGTGATGACCCACGGTCCTCCTTCCCATTGCTTCAGGCGTGTGTGCGCTCCCCCCCACCCACAAGTGGGCACATCACACAGGCTGCGCGCCAATTTGCCGAAGCCTCTCACTGCTTAGGCCTGTTTCATACATCAGTTTTTTCAAATCAGTCAAAATCCGCCAAAAAGTGAAAATGGCGGATCCGCTAAAAATGTGTAAAAACTGATGCAAGCGGATGGTATGGATCCGTTTTTTGATGGATCCGCTATACGGATTTTTGTATGGATCCATCAAAAACCGGATCCGTTCCATCCGCTGGCATCCGTTTTTGCCATCCGTTGTGTCCGTTTTCTGACGGATCCGTTTTTCCACACCTCCAAAATGGGATGCTCCCAAATATGATTGGCTCTTGGAAAATGCTCCCAAATGTGATTGGATCCTGGAAACTAGGGAAAACTATATCCATGGTGTTCTAAAACAATATCTAAGGTTGTAGAGCTAGTGGCAGCGATGGAAGGAGTTATTGCGAGTATTAACAGCTTCTGTGTGGAATTTGATCTTCACTGCAATTGGTTGGCAATTATTGCTCTCCAGAGGGAGAAAAGAAGACTGCAAATCCTGCGTTGGAGAAGGAAGAGACGACGGCAGTGGATTCATCCGATAAATGCACAGAGGCTTACCCTTGGCGTGTTTTCTACACTGTATCTTGAATTGAGGGATAATCCGGACAAGTTCTTCAACTATGTGCGCATAAGACAGGACCTGTTCGAGATATTGGCAGAGCGTGTTGGAGCGCAAATCCGGAGACGGGATACCTACATGCGCTTTTCTATTTCACCGGCGGAGCGTTTGATGGTGGCCCTTCGGTAAGTAATCTATTTTTTAAAATGTTTCAGATTCTGCAGACTTTTATTGTTATGTTATGGCTTGTAGTTTGTATTAATTTTACTTTTTTCACTTTTTTTACCAAATTCCTGGCAACTGGAGAATCCTTCACCTCCCTCCATTACCAGTTCCGGCTTGGGATTTCAACAATATCTGGAATTGTCCAACAGACCTGCCGGGCGTTGTGGGATTGTCTACACGAGGAGTTCATCCCACAGCCAACGCAGGAAAGGTGGCTGGAGTTTGCGGACAACTTTGAACAAATCTGCCAGTTTCCAAATTGCATTGGTGCCATGGATGGGAAGCATATTAGGATTGTGAAACCCATTGGATCTGGATCAGAATTTTTCAACTACAAGAAATTCTTTTCAATTGTACTTATGGCCATTGCAGACGCCAAATGCAAATTTATTGCCGTGGACATTGGTGCGTATGGTCATTCAAATGATTCTCAGGTCTTCAAGATGTCCGCAATGGGCCGTCGTTTGTTTGGAGACAATTTTGATTTCCCACCTCCAAGACTACTCCCTGGAACAACAGGCCCACCAACGCCATTAGTGTGTGTTGGTGACGACACATTTCAGCTGTCCAAACATCTTCTCAAGCCATATGGTAGTCATGGATGACACACAGCAAAAAAATATTTAACTATCGATTGACCAGAGCGCGAAGAGTGGTGGAGTGCGCTTTTGGAATTTTAACTGCAAAATGGAGAGTGCTGTTGATGGCCATAAAAATGAAAGCTGACACTGTGGATGAGGTGGTGAAGGCATGTGTCATCCTGCACAACTTTGTACTTTCAAAGGAACCTGTTTCCATGGCAGAAAATGTTTGTGAAACAACCTTGTGGGATTATCAGCAGCCAACTGTTCGGAGTACTGGGTCAGTGTCAAGAATGAGGGACACATTTGCGGATTATTTTCTGTCACCAGAAGGAAGATTGGAGTGGCAAGATGACAAGGTATAATTTTTTTTTTTTTTTTTTTTTTTACCAAGGTTCCTTTTTTGGATAAGAAAAACTTTAGTAATTTTTCCTTTTTAGTTTTGATACCTTTACAGAAATTTTTTTCCTTTTTTAGTTTTGATACCTTTACACAAATTGTTTTCTTTTTTAGTTTTGATACCTTTACACAAATTTTTTTCCTTTTTTAGTTTTGATACCTTTACACAAATTTTGGGTAATAACAGTATTGTGTTTTATTACCTGTACACCACCAGTGTAATTTACCAAGTGTTGTGTATTTGTATCTGTACACCACCGGTGTACTTTGAAATGTTACCATGTGTTGTGTATTTGTATCTGTATACCACCGGTGTATTGTCAACCTTTTTCCAAGAACTTAAGAAAGAAAGGAAAATACACAATAAAATTCTTTTGAAACAGAAACATGTTTATTTTGCAATTTTTTTTTCAAAATTATAGACTGTTTTATTATTTTGGAGAAAACTGTTAATTTTTTTTCAGAAAGCTGTTTTAATTTTTTAAATAAAATTACATAT
Source organism: Dendrobates tinctorius (assembly GCF_039654945.1). Taxonomy (NCBI): domain Eukaryota; kingdom Metazoa; phylum Chordata; class Amphibia; order Anura; family Dendrobatidae; genus Dendrobates; species Dendrobates tinctorius. The sequence goes on along the minus strand of NW_027361738.1, from coordinate 19,528,544 downwards.
ATAACATTATTTAAGATTGCAGATGCCAATATTGTTGGGTGGAGATATCAGCGGAGGGGTTAACAGGGTTGACCACATCGAGGGGGGGTGGAGGACTGGGAAGGGAGTTGCTGAGGATCAGAAGTGGAATGGGGGTTGAAAACATGAGGTTGGGACGGGAGTTGATGGACAGAGGAGGTTTGTGGGAACATTGAAGGTGTGTGTGGGGGTGGGTATGGAGAAGTGTTATGATTGAGTCACCGTAGGAGGCAAAAATAGAAATGCTAGCTAAGTCCAGAAAACCAGAGAAGTTGGCAGCTATCGGATTGCAGACCCCTGAACCTATCAACACAACTAGCAGTAGCCGTGGGGGGCTCCTACGATGCCCTAGGCCCCTCGATCACAGCCGGAGGACTACATAGCCTAAAGACAGAAAGGGAAATCTAAACTGCCCCAGAGCAGACCCCAAAGCAAAAGGCAGCCCCCAACATATAATGACGGTGAAGCAAGAAGAAAGAACAAAACACAGACAGAAAGATAGACTGAGCAAAGATGGGGCCCCAGCTAGCTTAGATAGGAAAGGACAGGAAGGCTGCTGTCTGCAATCCGTGAAAAACCCTATGAAAATAAGAGCCAACAACTGACAGTAAAAAAGGCCCTGAAGATGCTAGGCTTCAAAAAAGCTATGTCAGTACTCAGGAATATTCTGAAGACAGAGCAACAGGCAAAAGGAGATTCAGCTCACCCCAGCAGGGAATGGCAGAATCCAGAAAAGCAAGGAAAACAAAACACTAATGCAAAAAGGCAAAGCAGAAATCTTAGCTTTAGATGAGCAGGAATCAGACTGGTTTCCTAGAAGTCCACAGAGAAATCACCCGCAGGCCAGAAGGGCGTCGGCAGCCTTATATCAAGTCATTAACTCCACTCAGCCAGTCATCATCATCAGCCCCAGGTGTTTGACAATCAGGCTCACTACCTTTCTTCACCAGAAGAGGGAGTTCCTCGGGCCTCAGTAGTGAAGGGGAAAATGAACTCACAACAGAACCTCCCCCTTGAGGAGGGGTCACCGAACCCTCAACCACGCCACCAGGGCGATCAGGGTGAGCCCGATGAAAGGCACGCACCAATCTTTTGGCATGAATATCAGAGGCAGAGACCCAGGAATTATCCTCCTGACCATAACCCTTCCACTAAACCAAATACTGGAGTCTCCTTCTAGCCAGACGGGAATCCAGTACTTTCTCTACCTCATATTCCATGTTACCTTCAACCAATACAGGGTCTGGAGGTGCAACCCCAGGAACAACAGGTTCAACAAACCTCTTCAACAAGGATTTATGGAACACATTATGGATTTTAAATGTGACAGGAAGAGCCAAACGAAAAGAGACCGGATTAATAATCTCCAAAATCTTGTAAGGTCCAATAAATCTAGGCTTAAACTTAGGAGAAGCCACCTTCATAGCAATATTTTTTGATGATAACCACACCATATCACCAACCTTAAACTCGGGAGTCGGGACCAATGGCCCTATGTCGGTTGGAAAACCGCTGGGCCTTTTCCTGGGAGAGAGATAACTTATCCACCACTTGGTCCCAGATCTGGTGCATTCTCTCCACCACAGTGTCAACACCTGGGCAGGGAGAGGGCTCCACCTGCCCTGAAGAAAATCGAGGATGAAACCCAAAGTTACAAAAAAAAAGGTGACATCAAAGTGGCAGAACTAGCTCTATTATTTAAAGCAAATTCGGCCAAGGGCAAAAATGAAACCCAATCATCCTGATCAGCAGAAATAAAACATCTCAAATATGACTCCAAGGTCTGGTTTGTTCTCTTTGTCTGCCCATTGGTCTGAGGGTGAAAAGCAGAGGAGAAGGACAACTGAATTCCCAGCTTGGAACAGAAAGTTCTCCAAAATCTAGACACAAACTGGACTCCTCTGTCAGATACAATGTTCTCAGGAATCCCGTGCAAGCGAACCACCTGTTGTAAAAACAGGGGCACCAATTCAGAGGAAGACGGCAACTTAGGGAGTGGTACAAGATGAACCATCTTAGAGAACCTATCACAAATCACCCAAATAACAGTCATCCTTTGAGAGACAGGCATATCAGAGATGAAATCCATTGAAATATGGGTCCATGGCCTCTTGGGGACAGGCTAAGGCATCAACAACCCACTAGAGCGAGAACACGATTTAGACCGGGAGCACGTCCCACAGGACTGCACATAATTCCTGACATCACGAGACAAGGAGGGCCACCAAAAAGACCGACTCACCAGATCTCTAGTACCAAAAATACCTGGATGACCAGCCAAAGCAGAGCAATGAACTTCAGACATCACTCTCTTCTTCCACTGGTCAGGAACATACAGCTTTCCACTGGGACAACGCTCAGGTTTGTCCTCCTGGAACTCTTCCAGAGCATGTCTCAAATCGGGCGAGATGGCAGAAAGAACTACCCCTTCGCCTAAGATGGTAGCAGACTTGGTCACCACAGGAGAATCAGCAAAGAAGCTCCTAGAGAGGGCGTCAGCCTTGTCATTCTTAGTTCCAGGAAGAAAAAAAAACACAAAATCAAAACGTGTAAAAAACAAGGCCCACCTAGCCTGTCTAGGGTACAAGCGCTTAGCCGGCTCTAGGTAAATCAAATTCTTGTGGTCAGTGAGGACCACGACTTGATGCTTAGCTCCCTCCAACCAATGTCTCCACTCCTCAAATGCCCATTTCATGGCTAACAGTTCCCGATTCCCCACATCATAGTTACGTTCAGATGGAGAGAACTTTTGGGAAAAGAAAGCAGAGGGATTCATTTTAGATGTTACAGGATCCTTTTGGGACAAAACAGCTCCTGCACCAATCTCAGAAGCATCCACCTCTACCTGGAACGGAAGTGAGACATCAGGTTGCCGCAAAACCGGGGCGGAGGTGAATCTTCGCTTCAACTCCTGAAGGGAAGAAACAGCTTCCAGAGACCAATTTAACACATCAGCACCCTTCTTAGTCAAATCAGTCAATGGCTTGGCAATACTGGAAAATTTTGCTATAAATTTCCGATAAAAATTAGCAAAACCCAAAAACTTCTGGAGGGCCTTCAAAGAAGTGGGCTGAACCCAATCGTAAATGGCCTGTACCTTGGCCGGGTCCATTTCAATAGTTGATGGGGACAAAATAAATCCCAAAAATGAAATCCTCTGTACTCCAAAAAGGCATTTAGATCCTTTGACATACAGGGAATTCTCCCTCAAGATCCAGAACACAGTCCGAATATGTTCCACATGAGAATCCCAATCCTTGGAGAAGATCAAAATATCATCCAGATAGATAATCAAAAATTTATCGACAAAATCTCGGAAAATATCGTTCATGAAGCACTGGAAGACAGAAGGGGCATTAGTGAGCCCAAAAGGCATCACCAGGTACTCAAAATGTCCCTCCGGAGTATTAAACGCCGTCTTCCATTCATCCCCATGCTTAATGCGAATAAGATTATACGCCCCCCTGAGGTCAAGCTTGGTAAACCAGCAAGCACCTTTAACTCTGGAGAATAGATCAGAAATCAGGGGTAACGGATACTGATATTTAACAGTAATTTTGTTGAGAGCACGATAATCAATACAAGGTCTTAATGATCCATCCTTTTTGGCTACAAAAAAAAACCTGGCACCTAAGGGTGACGAGGATGGTCTAATATGACCCTTCTCCAAAGCCTCCTTAATATAGGATCGCATTGCCTCGTGCTCGGGTACAGATAAATTGAAGAGCCGACCCTTGGGAAATTTACACCCCGGGCTCAGTTCAATTGCACAGTCATAACTCCTATGAGGAGGCAGAGACGCAGACTCATTCTCACTAAATACATCATAAAAGTCCGCCAAATAATCAGGAACATCATGCGACTGAGGAGAGGTAGAAAACACCGGAGCCTCACTAAAGGCACACCGACAACCCCAACTCACCACAGACACAGATTTCCAATCCAAAACTGGATTATGAATTTGTAACCAGGGAAACCCCAGAACAATAGTATTATGCAGATTATGTAACACCAAAAACCTCCAATTTTCTTGATGGTCTGGGGCGACCCGCATTACCACCTGGGTCCAAAACTGAGGTTTATTTTTAGCCAAAGGAGTAGCATCAATCCCCCTCAAAGGGATAGGCGTCTGCAGAGGTGTCATCGGAAATCCACAACGTTTAGCAAAATCCAAGTCCATTAGGTTTAGAGCTGCTCCCGAATCCACAAAAGCCTTGGCGGAAAATGTGGACAGGGAGCAGATCAGAGTAATAGCCAGAAGAAACTTAGGTTGAACACCACTAAAAGAAAACGTGTGTGCAAGGCGTTTCTCGCGTTTAGGACAGACAGAAATAATATGCGAGGCATCTCCACGGAAAAAACACAACTTATTACGCCTTCTGAACTCCTGACGCTGCTCTCTGGAAAAAACTCTATCACATTGCATAGGTTCAGACATCTGTTCAACAGGTGGCAACACCTCTCGTGCAGCTCTGCGTTCGCGCAAACGCTGATCAACCTGTATGGCTAAAGACATAGAATCGTCAAGACCAGAGGGAACAGGAAATCCCACCATAGTATCTTTTACGGCTTCTGACAACCCCTTCCGAAAGAGAGCAGCCAAGGCATTATCATTCCAGGTAGTAAGTACTGCCCACTTTCGGAATTTTTGACAGTACAATTCTGCAGAATCACGACCCTGGTTCAATGCCAGCAGGGTCTTTTCAGCCTCATCAATGGAATTAGGTTCGTCATACAACAACCCCAAGGCCTGAAAAAATGCGTTCACATTAGTCAGAATAGGATCATCTGGTTTCAACGAAAACGCCCAATCCTGGGGATCGCCACGCAGCAAAGAGATGACAATTTTAACCTGCTGCGTGGAGCTCCCTGACGAGTTAGGCTTCAAGGCAAAAAATAATTTACAATTATTTTTGAAATTAAAAAATTTAGACCGATCCCCAAAAAATACATCAGGTGTAGGAATCTTTGGTTCAGCAGCATGTGAATGAGCAAGGTAGGCGGAAATTCCCCGCACTTCTACAGCGAGCTGCTCCACACGATCAGACAATTGCTTTATCTCCATTGAGAGAAAAAAAAATTCTCTCTACGGCCTCAGAGATATAGAGGAAAAAATATACACTTTTTTTTTTTTTTTTATACAATTCTTTCCTGCAATTGAGTACCCTAGGATCTGCGGTATGGCGGGTAATTCTGTTATGATTGAGTCACCGTAGGAGGCAAAAATAGAAATGCTAGCTAAGTCCAGGAAACCAGAGAAGTTGGCAGCTATCGGATTGCAGACCCCTGAACCTATCAACACAACTAGCAGTAGCCGTGGGGGGCTCCTACGATGCCCTAGGCCCCTCGATCACAGCCGGAGGACTACATAGCCTAAAGACAGAAAGGGAAATCTAAACTGCCCCAGAGCAGACCCCAAAGCAAAAGGCAGCCCCCAACATATAATGACGGTGAAGCAAGAAGAAAGAACAAAACACAGACAGAAAGATAGACTGAGCAAAGATGGGGCCCCAGCAAGCTTAGATAGGAAAGGACAGGAAGGCTGCTGTCTGCAATCCGTGAAAAACCCTATGAAAATAAGAGCCAACAACTGACAGTAAAAAAGGCACTGAAGACGCTAGGCTTCAAAAAAGCTATGTCAGTACTCAGGAATATTCTGAAGACAGAGCAACAGGCAAAAGGAGATTCAGCTCACCCCAGCAGGGAATGGCAGAATCCAGAAAAGCAAGGAAAACAAAACACTAATGCAAAAAGACAAAGCAGAAATCTTAGCTTTAGATGAGCAGGAATCAGACTGGTTTCCTAGAAGTCCACAGAGAAATCACCCGCAGGCCAGAAGGGCATCGGCAGCCTTATATCCAGTCATCAACTCCACTCAGCCAGTCATCATCATCAGCCCCAGGTGTTTGACAATCAGGCTCACTACCTTTCTTCACCAGAAGAGGGAGTTCCTCGGGCCTCAGTAGTGAAGGGGAAAATGAACTCACAACAGAGAGGGCATTGGTGTTATAATGCAATGGGGAAGGAGAATGGGGAACTAGAGAAAGGAGAGGGAGTGGTAGGAGGATGGATGGTGGTAGGATGATGGATGGTGGTGGAAGGATGGATGGTGGAAGGATGGACAGAGGGAGGATGGACAGAGGGAGGATGGACAGAGCGAGGATGTGATGGAATAGGTGCATGGGTAGAATGGGATGCTTCGGAGAGTACAGCCACTAGAGCATTGTGACAGGCTTGCATCACATGCATCTGCTGGTGAGTACTTAAACCTTCCATTTCCCGGACAACTGACTGAAAAAAAATATGTCTCAGTGTCTGGTTTGACTCTGCATTCATCCGTTCCATGTAGCTTCTGAGTTCCATGATACTTTGATTTATCATGTTCAACCCAAAAGCTAACTGTTGTCCATAAATGTGGAAACCATTCTGGATGGATGAGTTCAGACTCAAACAGTCAGACAAGGTCATCCTTTCCTGACCTCTCAGACGCTGCCTGCCAGAACCAAAAGTTGGTCGAGATGTTGCGGCAGTGTCAGAGGGGTGGGGTAAAGGGTACTGTAAGTTGTCACCAACAGCTTCATGTGATGAAGTCTGCCCTGCTTCTCCAGTGCTGGTGGAGGGGATAGAGGGACGAGAAAAGAGGGAAGGTAGAGAGGGGTCGGATACCTCTATGTGGTTACCGGTGGCGGTCTCGGAAGGAATCCCTCCAGAGGGAGGCAACTCAGAAGCAGGCTCCCGAGTGCTGGAGACGGTGCTAAAAAAAAGAAAAAAATATATATTAATATATTTATATTTCATTTAACTTTGCTGAAAAAAAAATTGGTTAAACATGTAAACATTTGTACTACAGAAATGGTGTGTGGAATATTTACCTTCTGCTCACCATCGTTGACCGGAGGAACGACAGGGCTTGGTAATGTTTATACTGGGTGCTCCTGCGTCTTCCCGATCCACTCGGGGCCTGCATCTCCTTGTTGAAGTCCCTCTTGAAGCGATCCTTGAGCGACCGCCACCGTATGATAACCCTGTCACCTGTAAAGGAAAAAAAAAAAATTGGTTAGTATTCAACACTTCACATGCTGTAATATAAGTTGCTGAAATTGGAATACTTATGCACAAAATCCCTGGCCCTCGCATCGAGCTCCTCCCAGTTCTCTACAACCTCCGAACACACCTCATCCCATAGCCGTCAGATGGTTAGTTGGTTGACATGTAAGCGATTTGCCATGTTCCACAGCGGCTCCCGTGGATGCACAATCTCAATGAGGGCGTCCACATCAATAATGATTCCCTCTTCTACTGCTCTGTGGGGAGCATGTTGTGAAACCCGTGAAGAAAAAAAAAAAAAAATGATTACATTCAAACACATGAGGTTCATTAATCAATCACCCAAATAAAGGGTTACTTACCATTCGCCGACCACCAGATGCAGCACCTCGACGACACTGGGATGTCCTGGGAGTCGCTCTAGTGCAGGCACCGGATTCTGAAGACTGTAAAAAAAATAAATACATTTTTTGGTTGGATGGATGCGTAGTTATTGTGTGTGCTGTGATGAATGTTTGTGTTGGGTGTAGCATTATGTATGTATGTATGAATGTGAGTTTTTGTATGTGCTAAACTTACACTCTGCACGCCCCCTCCTTGCATTTCTCCACCCTGCATGTCTCCTCCTGGAAGCTCCTCAGATTTAGCTTCCTGTGAAAACATAATACATGCATATATTGTTAAAAAAAAAATTTGGAAAATAACATTAAAAAAAAAATTATATTACCTCAGTTCGCTGATGCTGTGAGAGGGAGCTCCCAGAAGAAGACATATTAAACTGCTGCAGTTTTGCTGGCGGGTCTGCTGCGGAATTGCTGGCGGTTCTGCTGCAACCTTGCTGGCTGGATCTGTAAGTATAAAGACACTTGTTTAGCTACTATACAAAGTATTAAATAAGCTTTCAGGCCTTTATACTTACTTGGAAAACTGAAGTGTTTTCCTAGGATGCTCTGCTGCAATCTTGCTGGCGGGTCTGCTGCGCAATTGCTGGCAGTTCTGCTGCAACCTTGCTGGCTGGATCTGTAAGTATAAAGACACTTGTTTAGCTACTATACAAAGGATTAAATAAGCTTTCAGGCCTTTATACTTACTTTGAAAACTGAAGTGTTTTCCTAGGATGCTCTGCTGCAATCTTGCTGGCGGTTCTGCTGCAACCTTGCTGGCTGGATCTGCAAGTATAAAGAGAATTTTAGTTACATAAACATTTTTTTTTCATTGGTATTAATGTGTGTAATTCCCTGAAACTCTCATTGAGAGTATACCCAAGTGTTTGCATGTGTGTAATTCCCTGAACCTCTCACTGAGAGTATACCCAAGTGTTTGCATGTGTGTAATTCCCTGAACCTCTCACTGAGAGTATACCCAAGTGTTTGCATGTGTGTAATTCCCTGAAACTCTCACTGAGAGTATACCCGAGTGTTTGCATGTGTGTAATTCCCTGAAACTCTCACTGAGAGTATACCCGAGTGTTTGCATGTGTGTAATTCCCTGAAACTCTCACTGAGAGTATACCCAAGTGTTTGCATGTGTGTAATTCCCTGAAACTCTCACTGAGAGTATACCCAAGTGTTTGCCCTGAAACTCTCACTGAGAGTATACCCAAGTGTTTGCATGTGTGTAATTCTTTGAAACTCTCACTGAGAGTATACCCAAGTGTTTGCATGTGTAAATTCCCTTACAATCTCTCACTTGAGAGTATAACCACACTTGTATACCAAAAACCAACACTTAATGTAACCTTTTTTACACTTATACCCATACTTAATTTTACCTGGTTTTAAAATAATACAACGGACAGTTTTTAAAAACAGTTTTTATTATTTTTTTTTATATTTTTTTTCACAAGTTTACTCTGCTCTTTATTTTAAATATCACAATAAATGAAAAATAAAAAAACAGTAATATACAACAGAAACACCACATGCAACACCACAGTTACACCACATACAATACACAACACAATTGCAAATATGGAAATAAAATAGGAGCTACTCTGCGCTTTATTTTAAATACCACAATAAATGAAAAATAAAAAAAGTAATATACAACAGAAACACCACATACAACACCACAGTTACACCACATACAATACACAACGCAATTGCAAATCTGGAAATAAAATAGGAGCTACTCTGCTCTTTATTTTAAATACCACAATAAGTGAAAAATAAAAAAACAGTAATATACAACAGAAGCACCACATACAACACCACAGTTACACCACATACAATACACAACATAATTGCAAATATGGAAATAAAATTACAGTACTATTAAAATAAAATTCAGTACACATGCAACAGAAAAACAATTAAAGTATGAAAAAGAAGCATAATAAAAATACACACACACACAGAGATATGCAATGTTGGGAGGCCACGAACATACATGCAGGAAGGATGACCACACACACAGGCCACACAACACAATCACAGCACAATTGCAAATATGGAAATAAAATTACAGTACTATGAAAATAAAATTCAGTACACATGCCTCAGAAAAACAATTAAAGTATGAAAAAAAGGCATAATAAAAATACACACACACACAGACATGCAACACTGGGAAGCCACGAACATACATGCAGGAAAGCAGACCACACACACACACAAACACACAAACATGCATACCACACACACAGACAGACCACACACACACAAGCAGACAAGCCACAGACACACAGACATGCCCCACACAAATAGTTTAATACACAATTGCAGGCTTTGGTAGCAGGTCTCTCTGTCCTGGCTTGGTGCTGGGCAGCTGGGCAGGTGCTGTCAGGCCTCTTGCTCCAGTAGTCTTGCAGCTGGGGGTCTTGCTGCTGGGCAGGTTTTATAGCTCACTATCAGGCTCTGTCTCTCCTCAGCTGGGGGTCTTGCTGCTGGGCAGGTGCTGTCTGGCTGGCTCTGGCTCTATCTCTTCAGTCTGGCTGGTGCCGGATGTCTGGGCCCAATGATTAATTAGCCCACCTTATATAGTTTTTGGACTGTCTGGAAAAGTATCTTTTTTTCTGAGCATGCTCAGTGCGATTTAGCGGATTCCGCCGGCGGATTCCGCAAAATAGCGGTTTCCGGCAGATCCGCCGCCCATAGGCGCCCATTCTACCGCATGGCGGACGACGGCGGATCCGCCGTCTCCTGCCATTTTGACAGTGCCAAAAAACGTTGCAAAGTCTGTTCACCTCAGACAGAATCCGCCAGGAATCTGGCTGATCCGTCGAATAGCGGATGTAACGGACGACCATCCGCCAAAATCCGCCACTAATGTATCTCTATGGGAAAAAATGGTGGATCCACCACAAGAAAAGCGGATCCGCCATTTTCATATTTTGGCGGATTTTGACTGATTTGAAAAAACTGATGTGTGAAATATGCCTTACATAAATACCCATGACTCCCCTCATCTGACCACGCCTCCTGATGAAACCACAGGGAAGTGGTGAAGCGCACGTCGAGGCCAAGCGCGTCCCACATGTCTCCAGCTTCCATACTCCACCGCACCATGTCTGAAGGTAATTAATCATTTTGTTCACTTGCTTGTCTGACCAGCTTCTATTTATTCATCAAATTAGTCTCTGCCTTATAATGGGTTTGCTTACCTCTCACACTGGTCAAGACTCATTAGCATAGATGAGCATCACGACTGTATAGGGGCATTGTTTAATCCCTTATTATCCCTATTATCAGCTTATACTTTTTACTGCAGTCTGTATTTGCAGGTCTCACAGTGGGACTTCTTTTTCTCTGTCTGGTGTGTCAGATGTCACGCCACTAGCTTTTTTGCACTTTGGTTTCAGTGTCTCATACAAGATTTTGATTATATGCAGTCATATATTATATATGTATAGACGTACTCTGAATGACTTCATCTAATAGTTGTTGAAATACTGATTCAGTATTTTTAGTGCATTACTATATATTGGATATCATTATTTCCACACTCGTCTCCCTTTTCATCCATAGCCCCATTGTGTCTGTATACCCGCATAGTTTGTCTGTTCTTGTATTTCTTGATTAATAAACTTTGTAATAATTTTTGATATTCTGTTATCCTCTATTGCTTTATTTTGGGATTTTATAAATATCTTTAAATTTTAAAGTCACAAAGTCATTTATGAATCACAAGGAACCGTGTTACAACACTAGTGACTATCATGACTAGAGTTGAGCGAAACGGGTCGAAAAATTTCAAAAGTCTCCGACTTTTGGCAAAGTCGGGTTTCATGAAACGAAACCCGACCCTAGGATGAGGTCGGCCACGAGGTCGGCGACTTACGCGCCAAAGTCGCGTTTCAAAAGTTTGTTTTGCGCTCTTTTTCAGCCAATCAGGATCCACGGACACTGTGGGCAACGTGATGACATAGGCAGGGGTCACCACCATCTTTCAGAAGGGCATGCAAGTGATTGGCTTGCTTTGGTGGGCGTCACAGGGGGTATAAAAGGGCGTGCACGCCGACTGCCATCTTACTTCTGCCGATCTCAGTATAGGGAGAGGTTGCTGCTGATTCTGTAGGGAGAGCGTTAGGCAGGGAAGAAGACAAAAAAACTGCTTCTGCTGCTAGCGATTTGGCCTGCACAACACACCAGTCACTGTGTGTGCAGTGCAAGGGGAGGCTATATAGTGGTGTATCAGTGGTGTTGGTTGTTGGGCTGCCTTCTAAGGCTTCCTGAAATTCCTGCATTGCTGTTTACCCACTGCTCCGCAAACTGCTTTTTTAAAAGCAATCCCAATTTTTTTTTTTGTCCTGCTGAGAAGAAAAAAAAACTGCTTCTGCTGCTAGAAATTTGGCCTGCACAACACACCAGTCACTGTGTGTGCAGTGCAAGGGGAGGCTATATTGTGGTGTATCAGTGGTGTTGGTTGTTGGGCTGCCTTTTAAGGCTTCCTGACAGGCTGGCATTGCTGTTTACCCACTGCTCTGCAAACTGCTTTTTTAAAAGCAATCCAATCTCCCTTATCCTCTAGTCACTTTTGTCACAGCTGTGCCATCGAGCCTGTCACATAGCGCTCAGATATTCATTGGGCCTCACACAATCCAAAAGTGTCCAGTGTCCAAAAGTGTGTGCAGAGATTCAAAATCTCCCTTATCCTCTAGTCACTTTTGTCACAGCTGTGCCATCGAGCCTGTCACATAGCGCTCAGATATTCATTGGGCCTCACACAATCCAAAAGTGTCCAGTGTCCAAAAGTGTGTGCAGAGATTCAAAATCTCCCTTATCCTCTAGTCACTTTTGTCACAGCTGTGCCATCGAGCCTGTCACATAGCGCTCAGATATTCATTGGGCCTCACACAATCCAAAAGTGTCCAGTGTCCAAAAGTGTGTGCAGAGATTCAAAATCTCCCTTATCCTCTAGTCACTTTGGTCACAGCTGTGCCATCGAGCCTGTCACATAGCGCTCAGATATTCATTGGGCCTCACACAATCCAAAAGTGTCCAGTGTCCAAAAGTGTGTGCAGAGATTCAAAATCTCCCTTATCCTCTAGTCACTTTTGTCACAGCTGTGCCATCGAGCCTGTCACATAGCGCTCAGATATTCATTGGGCCTCACACAATCCAAAAGTGTCCAGTGTCCAAAAGTGTGTGCAGAGATTCAAAATCTCCCTTATCCTCTAGTCACTTTTGTCACAGCTGTGCCATCAAGCCTGTCACATAGCGCTCAGATATTCATTGGGCCTCACACAATCGAAAAGTGTCCAGTGTCCAAAAGTGTGTGCAGAGATTCAAAATCTCCCTTATCCTCTAGTCACTTTGGTCACAGCTGTGCCATCGAGCCTGTCACATAGCGCTCAGATATTCATTGGGCCTCACACAATCCAAAAGTGTCCAGTGTCCAAAAGTGTGTGCAGAGATTCAAAATCTCCCTTATCCTCTAGTCACTTTTGTCACAGCTGTGCCATCGAGCCTGTCACATAGCGCTCAGATATTCATTGGGCCTCACACAATCCAAAAGTGTCCAGTGTCCAAAAGTGTGTGCAAAGATTCAAAATCTCCCTTATCCTCTAGTCACTTTTGTCACAGCTGTGCCATCGAGCCTGTCACATAGCGCTCAGATATTCATTGGGCCTCACACAATCCAAAAGTGTCCAGTGTCCAAAAGTGTGTGCAGAGATTCAAAATCTCCCTTATCCTCTAGTCACTTTTGTCACAGCTGTGCCATCGAGCCTGTCACATAGCACTCAGATATTCATTGGGCCTCACACAATCCAAAAGTGTCCAGTGTCCAAAAGTGTGTGCAGAGATTCAAAATCTCCCTTATCCTCTAGTCACTTTTGTCACAGCTGTGCCATCGAGCCTGTCACATAGCGCTCAGATATTCATTGGGCCTCACACAATCCAAAAGTGTCCAGTGTCCAAAAGTGTGTGCAGAGATTCAAAATCTCCCTTATCCTCTAGTCACTTTGGTCATAGCTGTGCCATCGAGCCTGTCACATAGCGCTCAGATATTCATTGGGCCTCACACAATCTAAAAGTGTCCAGTGCCCAAAAGTGTGTGCAGAGATTCAAAATCTCCCTTATCCTCTAGTCACTTTGGTCACAGCTGTGCCATCGAGCCTGTCACATAGCGCTCAGATATTCATTGGGCCTCACACAATCCAAAAGTGTCCAGTGTCCAAAAGTGTGTGCGGAGATTCAAAATCTCCCTTATCCTCTAGTCACTTTTGTCACAGCTGTGCCATCGAGCCTGTCACATAGCGCTCAGATATCAGTGGGCCTCACACAATCCAAAAGTGTCCAGTGTCCACAAGTGTGTGCAGAAATTCAAAATCTCCCCTGTCCTATAGACACCTTGTACCTTGTTTTACATTACTATATAGTTTGTTGGATTTTGTCTACATTTCTACCAAAAATGAGGTAGGCTGGTGGAAGAGGCCGTGGAATTGGGCGGGGGTTGGCAGCTGGTAATGATGGTGTTGGTGGTGGATCTGATGGTAGTGGCAAGAGCAAAATAGGACCGAATGCAGGAGGTGTTGAGCCTGCGTCATCGTCTGGCTACATAAGGCCTCGAACGCTTAGTTTTCTAGGAGTTGGCAAACCGCTTTTAAAGCCAGAGCATCAGGAAAAAGTTTTGTCTTACATTGCTGACTCAGCCTCCAGCTCTATCGCCTCCTCTTCTTCAGTTGTAAAAAGTAAAAGCACTGAGTCGTCATTGGAGGCTCATGTTCATGAACCACACCTTTCCTTGTGTCCTTCACCCCAACCAAGATTGAAGGATGACGTAGGCCATACTACTGATTACTCCATGGAGCTGTTTTCACATACCATGCCTGGATTATCAAGTGAAATGGTGAATTACCCAGGCCAAGATGAATCTGACATGGAGTGCACTGATGCACAGCCGCTGATGGATGATTCTGCTGGTACATTCACTCAGAGCACTACATTGTCCTCGCAGTGTACAGAGCCAGATTCTGACTCTGATGAGACTCAGGTGCCCCTTCCCGCACACTATACCACCATACACGGTGACACAGAGGAAGGTGCACATGACATAGAAGAGGAGGTGATGGATGACCCAGTTGTTGACCCAGATTGGCATCCATTGGGGGAAGAGGGTGCTGCTTCCAATAGCTCAGATGAGGAGCATCCACAGCAGACATCGACATCGCAACAGCTGTTATCTGGCAGGCCCGGAGCACTCCAAATACAGGTTCCAAACATCAAAAGAGTTGCTGGACAGCTTGTCCAGAGGGTCAAAAGATCACAGCGTGCTAGGCCGCAAAATGTCTGCCAAAGTAGGAAGAGTGCAGTGTGGCACTTTTTTGAACAAAATCCTCATGATCAGGCCAAGATTATCTGTAAGAAGTGCGCAAAGACCTTTAGCCGAGGGAAAAATCTGAAAAATTTGAATACCAGTAGCATGCTTAGACATTTAACCAGCATGCACTTGCAAGCGTGGACACAACACCAAACCTCAAGTGCCACATGTGCAACTGATCACAACGAAGGTAGTCAGCAACGCTACATTGTTTCCCCCACTGTAAGCCCACCGGTTAGCACAGCAGCAAATGTTGAGGTGTCGTTGCAAGGCCACAGCAGTCAGGGAATCCCACTGTTATATCAACGAAAGACTGATTCTAGGCCATCAGAAAGAACACCAACTCCATCACCATCATCAACCCTCTCTCAGTCCGCCCTGTCCACCGCTACTTCCACCATATGCAGCTCTCAAGTCCAGCTCACCCTCCCAGACACTATGAGTAGGTAAAGAAAGTACTCAGTCTCTCATCCGCGTACACTGGGTTTGAACGCCCACATTGCCAAACTAATCTCGTTTGAGATGATGCCCTTTCGGTTGGTGGAAAGCACAGCTTTCCGCAAACTCATGGCCTATGCAGTACCACGCTATGACCTACCCAGTCGCCACTTCTTCTCTCGCAAAGCCATCCCAGCCCTCCACCATCATGTGAAAGACCGCATTGTCCATGCACTCAAGCAGTCACTGAGCGGAAAGGTGCACCTCACAACTGATGCATGGTCCAGTCGGCATGGCCAGGGCCGTTACGTGTCCATCACTGTGCACTGGGTTAATGTGGTGGATGCAGGGTCCACAGGGGACAGCGGTGGTGGGACAGTGCTGCCTAGCCCACGGTATAGGAAACAGTTGGCTGTAGGCGTTCGACCCTCCTCCTCCTCCTCCTCCAGAAGCGAAAGCTCGTCCACAGAGCGCAGTCGTACGAGCACTCCATCTGCAGCTGCCACTGTTACACACGATGTGTCCCCCTATCGAGCAGCTAGTGGAAAGCGTCAGCAGGCTGTGTTGCAGATGATGTGTTTGGGCAACAGACACACCGCCGAGGTGCTGGCCGAGTACTTGAAGCGACAAACTGAGTCATGGCTGGGCAGTGTACATCTTGAGGCAGGCAAGGTAGTTAGTGATAACGGCCGTAATTTTGTGGCAGCTATAGCCCTTTCAAAACTCAGCCATATACCTTGCTTGGCTCACACCTTGAACCTGGTGGTGCAGTGCTTCCTCAAAAATTATCCGGAGTTAACAGCCCTGCTCCAGAAGGTGCGAAGACTGTGCGCGCACATCCGCCGGTCGCCTGTACACTCCGTTCGTATGCAGAAGCTGCAGCGATTGCTCCACCTTCCCAACCACCGCCTCATTATCGACATTGCAACAAGGTGGAACTCCACCCTGCACATGGTGGAGCGGCTGTGCGAGCAGAGGCAGGCCATAATGCATTT
This sequence comes from Dendrobates tinctorius, assembly GCF_039654945.1. Taxonomy (NCBI): domain Eukaryota; kingdom Metazoa; phylum Chordata; class Amphibia; order Anura; family Dendrobatidae; genus Dendrobates; species Dendrobates tinctorius. The sequence continues at coordinate 19,512,285 of NW_027361738.1, read as the reverse complement.
GTGGGAGCATACACGGCCAGGCACTTTGAGAGCAAACATGGAGTTGACAGGTGTGCAGTGGTCGAAGCTGAAAGACCTCTGTAAAGTCCTTCAGTGTTTTGAGGAATGCACACGGCTGGTAAGCGCAGACGACGCCATCCTAAGCATGAACATCCCACTTATGCGTCTGCTCATGCAAACTTTGACGCACCTTAAGGAGCAGGCGTCTGCAGCCAATGTTGATGAGGAGGAAGAGGAGGAGGGAATCCTTGATGACATTCAGCCATTGTCTGCTCAGGGACCTCTCCTGGACGAGGTGGAGGAAGAAGAGGAGGAGGAGGATGATGGGGATGATTACTTAGGGGAGGAGGATGCATCTCGTGGGGCAAGTGAAAATGTTGGCGTGGCAAGGTCTGGTACAGGGTTTGTGCGTGACTGGAGGGATGTGGATTTGCCAGAAAGTGCTCCTCCAACCAGCACTCGCAGTGCATCATTGACACCGGGAACATTGGCCCACATGTCAGATTATGCCTTGCAGATCCTAAAAAGGGACCCACGCATTGCCAAAATGATGAACGATGACGACTACTGGTTGGCCAGCATCCTGGATCCACGCTATAAAGGCAAATTACAAAACATCATGCCACAGGAGAACCTTGACCTAATATTGGCTAATAAACAAGCAACTCTGGTAAATCGGTTGCTTGAGGCATTCCCAGCACACAGCAGCGGTGATGGTTCTCACACGAGCCGTACGGGCCGGGGGCAGCTTGGCAGAGGTGTTCGTGGTGCACACAGCAGAAGTGGCGTTGGAGACAGGGGTTTCATGACAATGTTGTGGACTGATTTTTCAAGTACCGCTCACACAACTGGTAATACTGCATCGATGGAAAGTGACAGGAGACAGCAGTTGTCAACTATGGTTACAAACTACTTTTCCTCCCATATCGATGTTCTCCCACACAGGTCATTCCCCTTTGACTATTGGGCCGCTAAACTGGACACCTGGCCTGAATTGGCACAATATGCCTTACAGGAGCTCGCTTGCCCAGCTGCAAGTGTGCTATCGGAAAGAGTCTTCAGTGCAGCTGGATCAATCCTGACAGAAAAAAGGACCCGTCTGTCAACCCAAAATGTGGATGATCTAACCTTCATTAAAATGAACCACGCATGGGTTTCCAAGGATTTTGTCCCACCTTCCTCTGATGACACATAGGGTGACAGAAAAATGGCTTGCTTTGGTCCACCTCTTCCTGGGACTTGACCTATTTCACCTTTTGCATCATCTGAATGTCCAACATCAACATATGCCACTTTCTAAAACTCCCTAACTGTGCTGCCTCCCCCCCCATGGCCGGGGTCACCACCTAGTGCACGACACCTTGCGAGTGCCGTTGCCCTGGACAGGTGGGTAGGCCGACTCTTGGGCGCGGGCACTGGTACAGGGTCCTTCATAGTGCAATCAAGTGTCTCTGACGGTGGTGGTGCACACCCGCCGTCAGACACACTGCCATACTATGAGGGGCCCAGTGCCAGTACCGACGCCCACGAGTGGGCCCCCCTTGCTTGGGCAGGGCCCCAGCATTTGCAATCTTTACCTCTCCCTGCTCCTCCGCTGTGTAGTCTGGGCCGTCAAATCCATACTGTGCCTGACACCGTCTGAGCCTGCCTCCTGAGACATATATTTTGAATGTGTACGCTATCCATACATGTTATCCGGGGATACGGTACCCTTTCTAACCTTTGTGCAATCACGTTCAATCCATACTGGGCCTAACACCATCTGAGCCTGCCTCCTGAGACATATATTTTGAATGTGTACGCTATCCATACATGTTATCTGGGGATACGGTACCCTTTCTCACCTTTGTGCAATCACGTGTAATCCATACTGGGCGTGAGAACGGCTGGCGAGCTGTTAAGCAAGCTACAGCACCTGTGGTTTGCACACGTAAGTTTTTCATTTTTTCAGGAATGACGGTTAGGCCTAATTCCGGAACTGCGGTTGACCTGCACTTACTGGGAAATCATTGTTCGCGGGTAATAATTGTAATCAGTGATCCCCATCACTAACGTTGTTCAGCGGGTTATCTGCACCTGTAAGCGACAAACGCTGGCCTTTTCAGTGTAGCGCACATGCAGCCACGGACATGTAAGGGCATGACACACCAGTTATTGGCCAATCTCATGTGCCAGAGCCTCACGTGTCCCTCTAGTAAGCCGGACTCGGACCGCGGGGCATGACGGAGTCTCGTTCGTTAACGGAATTAAGCTTGCAATGTGTGCATCTGTTCTGTAGCTGGCATGGTTGAGGTTTCCCAGGTGGAGTCGAATTTAACCGTAGGCTCCACTCCTGGTGGTGCCCTTCTGGACATTCCTTTAAGGTTCAGCTTTGCAACCATACTGCCCACGTAAAACAAACACTTTGCCTTCATGAACGCTGTTTGGAGGGTCATGACTCGTGGGAATAACGCCGCCCAATCAGTTAACCTGCTAGAGAGATCCTTCGTTGCTCCCAAGCATGACATCACACTCCCTAGGAAGAAGGTAATGCCACTGTGGCAACCGTACTCCTGGGGGCGACACAAGTGCACTGATGCCCAGCCACTGCTCGATGAATCTGCTGGTACATTGACCCAGACCACTACATTCCCCTCGCACGCTACACGACCTGAATCTGACCCTGATGAAACTCAGGTTACCCTTCCCATATACAGTTCCATCTTACACGGTGACAAAGAGGAAGCTGCAGATGAAAGTGCAGGTTCGGCCCACCCGCCATCAGACACACCACCGTACTATCAGGGGCCCTGTGCCAGTGCCGTCTCCAACGAGTGGGCCCCCCCCTGCTTGCTCAGGATCACAGCACTTGCAAAGTTGAAATACTGTGCAGTGAGATGGAAGATGGGGACGACGAGGAATCCAGACAAGTACAGGGATTCCCTAGCGAGGAGACCTATTTGATTGTTTTCAATGTTGGGACAGCAATTTTTGGGGAGCACTATACTCTGGAGAATGATAGATGGGGCCCACCATACACTGGAACATTCCAAAGGTGGACATCAGACACTGGAGCAGCATTTACAGGGCCCATTATACACTAGAGCATTAGAAATGGGGCCCATTATGTTTGGAGCATTATTTGGGCCCATAAGACAGTGGAGCTTCATCCATGGGGACCAACATATACTGTAGCATTATGTGGAGCTCATCATATACTGTTTAAAACATTATATGGGACCAATGATTCTGTATGGAGAAATAGATGGGCCTCGTCATGAGATGTAAAAAGTGAAGTATTTTTCATTGTACTATACCGCTATTTCTCTGCCGTATCGGAGCATGATGAGTTGTGGTATGTGTTAAAGGGGCGCTCTTTCGCCCAGGGCACATGAAAACCTGCAGCCAGCCCTCCCCCCCCACAACTTTAGCCAAATAACCCCCATTTTTCAGTGCGTAACTTGTATTATGAAGTTAATTAAGGTTGACAAGCTTAAGTAAGAAGAATTGATGCTTTTGGCATTCAAATGGGCACTGTAGGTGTGTTTCCTGTCCTCCTCTCACTGCCGACTTTTATTCCCCATTGACTTACATTGGGTTTCGTGTTTCGGGACGACCCCGACTTTTCCCTATAATCGGACGATCTTGCTCGACCCGACATTTGGAAAAGTCGGGTTTCACGAAACGAAACACGACCCTAAAAAACCAAAAGTCGCTCAACTCTAATCATGACTACTGTCACGTATGACTCTTCCTATCGTTAGCTTTGTTTTTTGTTTTTTTTGGTATTCATATATGGAACAGACCTAACATCGACCTATCACAGAATGACACCATGGCTGCTCAGAAGATGTGCAATGCCCTCTTCCTGCCTGCTATATGATATTTTGTTTTGTACTAATAAAATCAGTTTGGTGCCAGCTCTTGCCATGAGAGGTGCACGCATCTGACATTGAGTCCGATGTATTTCTTCTATGCATGTCAGGGGCAGGCAATCACTAAGCTCACACCTTAAGAGATCACCCAACCAATGCCTCTATAGCATTGCCAATCATATTACAGCAGGATATTCAGTTATCGTTTGTAAACCAATCCCAGTGACCCATAAGAATGCCAGACAGTGACCCTACTGTATAACATTTTTATTTATACTAGATTCTGAAATGACCAGAAAATAATGTGAGTGGTAAAATATCTGCTGTTCATCCTAAATGTTTTTTTGCAGCACATTCAATAAAATCTGTAACATATGATTTCATCCTCGCCTGAACAAATGTAGCAGGAGCAATCAAAAAGTACTAAAACTCTAAATGCAGGTTGTTCCCATCATATGAACCCTCTGCAGGTGCCACGAGTTGTCCCATGACTTCTCTTTTTTCTGTACTCCAGTGGCTTGCATCTGGGTTCTCCAATACACAATTTATTTCATTATGTTTTATTGATACATTTGCTCGCAGAAGTATGAAAGTTGATGTAGATATGTTATATGTTATTGTGTAATACCACCCCAACCTCCCGTCATCAGCTTCTTCACTTGTATGGCATAACTGCAGATCAAATTCACAATGAGGTCTGCGGTGACTTTAAAGAAATATAAGCTTCATCACTTCTCCCAGTGCTGGCTTACAGTGATTCCACTGTTGTAATGTTACACAGAGCCGCTGAAAGTTATTTTTTTCCACTCATTTATTGCCTGTGCAGGACTGCTGCCTAGAGTGTTATGCCCATTGTTTATGTTCCATGTGATCGGTGCCACCCAAGGAGCAGACAAGACATGTCTGAGGGTGCCTTTGGGGGATACACAATGAAGTCACACACAGGATATATCAGGGAAGACTTGGCACTTTACAAAGCGAACTCTTCTTCCATAGGCTCGCCAGCAGTCCTATAAAAATAAACAGGCAATCAGAATACGACACAAGAATACACAATGACATTGTAGGTTTTCATGCATAATCAAAGCTGATTTTTCAACTCTGTCGGATGTTTATTTGTGTTATTTAGTTATCTTTAAATAGAGTTTCATTTCTAGGAAGTATACATAAATCGAAGGAGGAAAAACATCTTAGGGCTAAACAGTCATTCGAAAATGTTCCTGTGTTTATATTAAAGAATAGCAGAATATTTCTATATCTTTGTACATACAAAGCCTGGGGTGATGGAAATCTGGAGGCTTTATCATAGGGTTACAGTAATGTAAACATGACATAGACAGTAGTCAGTCACGGGATGTTTACATTCATGATTTAGCGTCACTTTTGTGACCCGCTAGAAATTGTCAAATTATAATTGTAGATGTTAAATATTTTAGGACAGGACATCAGGGAATACTGTCTGGGCCAGAAAAAGACGCTCATCACCATGTAGTAGCTAACATCTGACACTACTGTGGTTCACTGCCTGACCACTATCGATGACAATAGCAATGTGAAGCATTTGAAATTACTATTTTCTATGTTTTTTTAAAAAATATTTAGCACCTGATGATGATAAGATACATCCAAATATAGACGGTTGAAAAGATTTGAAGAGTTCGAACTCTTGGAAAAATAAAAATATTTTAGTACAAGCTCATGTGTCTTATAGTTCGAATAAATATCTAATAATAGAAATTCTGCAATTAAAAGCAATGGAAATTGTGAATGATATCAAGGAGGTTATACTCCAAAGATGTTCATGGAGTCTTTATAAACTATTTTTAGATTTCTTTCCTGTATAACTTGACTCCGTCATAAACATGCATGGTTTACTTAAGGGGGTAGGGAGAGCTGTTTGGCCATTACGTGCACTGTGTTCCAATCTTGTTATGATTTATTCGGCCATCTCACTGTGCTCCAAAGAAAAGTGATTGCAATCAGATATGTGGGGGTTTGACATGTGACACTTCCACCCATCAGCTGTTCTCTACTCCAAGAGTGGTCAGATGTAAATAGTGCACAGAGCTGTAACTTCCCAACGCTGCATTTCAGTTCCTATTGCTATTTTTATGTAATTCATGAATTACCATAACACTTTTTACATTTATTTAACAGGTTGTTACTACTGTTGTGCAATTTTTATTTAATGTGTTTTTGCAACTTCTAACTTTCATGTTATTATTTATTTTGCATTGTCTTAATTTTATTAAGGAAGATGTATCTATATTTTATGGCTATATGGTCCAATGCCAGTATATTAAGACTATACATATTAAAATATAAGGACATCTGGTAAGGCATACCTAGAGTGTGAGTTTGTTGAGATCCATGTCAAAATCTAAAAACTTACCAAATGTCTGCAATATTAATAGTTCAGCTGTGATCTTATATATATGCATATAAATATATATAAATACTAGATTATGGCCCGATGCTATCGCATCAGGAGGATGCGATAGCATCACACCTCTGGCCATGTTAACCCTCAACACACACACTCCTCTCACCTTTCACCATCTCCACTCACTCTTTCACTCCACATACGACCCTTTCTCTCACTCCGTCTCTCATACTCACGCCGTCATCGCCACTGCTCCACGATCCCCAACATCTTCTTCCGCCGGCGCCATCCTGGATCCAGACGTTGTCCACGCCGGTGACATGTTCTTGCGGCGACGCCATCTTGAGTATCGCGGGATTTCGCCAATCCAAAATGGCGTCGCCGCAAGAACATGTCGCCGGCGTGGAGGACGTCTGGATCCAGGATGGCGCCGGCGGAAGAAGATGTCGGGGATCGTGGAGCAGCGGCGATGACGGCGTGAGTATGAGAGACGGAGTGAGAGAAAGGGTCATATATGGAGTGAAAGAGTGAGTGGAGATGGTGAAAGGTGAGAGGAGTGTGTGTGTTGAGGGTTAACATGGAAAGAGGTGTGCGGTGACGTCACCGGTTACAACTGGACGGAAGTTGTTACAACCGGGAGCTGCTTAGGGCACTTATTATTATAGATATATTTTTATATGAGAGGCAGTGTAGCCCTAGCCTTTCCTTGCCCGCTACAATCTGTAATCTGAAATTGCAGTTCCGATACAGCCAATGTTTCCCTTTCTCAGTTGCCCGCTGCTTTTCCTTTCTGTCAACCATTAGTTGTCAGACCCATCCTACAGTACATCGCTCCTCTAAACTCATCTATACACCATACCATACTGCAGTGGACTTTTGAACTCAGCCACAGCTGTAGGGATAGAGGAAGAAAGCCATTAAACACTAAAGACACTCTAAAGATAGTGTATAACAGCACATTGATGAACATAGTAACATAGTTAGCAAGGCCGAAAAAAGACATTTGTCTATTCAGTTCAGCCTATATTCTGTCAGAATAAATCCCCAGATCTACGTCCTTCTAAAGAACCTAACACCTATAAGATACAATATTGTTACACTCCAGGAAGTCACCCAGGCCAGAAGATTAAAGGAAAACAACGGGAAGTATCACTCATGCGCTGCTGAGATAGAATCCTTAAAATACAAATGTTTATTAGAACAGGTTAACAAGTCAACACGTTTCGAGGTCACACCAGACCTGTCATCAGGACAAACCAGTTTTGTGATCTAGCACATCAGAGGAGAAATGGGGTTCCCCATACCCCCGGTACCTAGGGTGTCCCTGGACCCTCCTGCATCCCCCAATCCTGTCCTCCAGCCATCATTGTCTTCTCGGAAGAAAATGGCGGGCACATGTGCAATGCATCCGCTGAGATCTGCCAGCCTGCACCCGGCATCAATAGGTGACCCTATCACCGTGATTAAAATAAAAAACAGTATATCAAACCCCCTTTATCATCCCCTTAGACAAAAAGAATAACATAAAAAATTATTTATTTCCATTTTTCCATTAGGGTTAGGGTTGGGCTAGGGTTAGGGTTGGTCTAGGATTAGGGCTAAGGTTAAGGTTGGATTAGGGTTAGGCTAGGGTTAGGGTTTGGCTACGGTTAGGGTTGGGCTGGGGCTAGGGTTAGGGTTGGGGCTAGAGCTAGAGCTAGGGATAGGGTTAGACTAGGGCTAGGATTGGGCTAGGATTAGGTTTGGGGCTAGAATTAGATTTGGGACTAGAGCTAGGGTTAGGGTTAAGGTTGTGGTTAGGGTTATGTTTGGGATCACTGCATTTGCCCACATATGAAGTATCGGCGTACACAGGAGAAATTGCACAACAAATTTTGTGGTCCATTTTCTCCTGATACCCTTGTAAAAATTAAAAAAAAATTGGTTTCAAAGTAAATTTTTTGTGAAAAAAGTAAAATGTTCATTTTTACCTTCCATATTGCTTTAGTTCTCGTCAGGCAACTGAAGGGTTAATAAACTTCTTGAATGTGGTTTTTCGCACCTTGAAGGGTGCAGTTTTTAGAATGGTGTCACTTTTGGGTATTTTCTGTTGCATTGACCCCGCCAAACTCACTTCAAATGTGATCCCTAAAAAAATGGTTTTGTAAATTTTGTTGGAAAAAGGAGAAATCACTGGTCATCTTTTAACCCTTATAACATCCTAAGAAAAAAAATTATGTTTCCAAAATTGTGCTGATGTAAAATAGACATGGGGAAATGTTATTTATTAACTATTTTGTGTAACACCACACTCTGATTTAAGGGTACAAAAATTAAAAGTTTGAAAATTACAAAATGTTCAAAATTTTAGCGAAATTTCAGTTTTTCATAAATAAATGCAAGTTATATCGAAGAATTTTTTACACTAACTTAAAGTACAATATGTCACGAAAAACATTCTCAGAATCAGTGGGATACGTTGAAGCGTTCCAGAGCTATAACTTCACAAAGTGACAGTGGTCAGAATTGTAAAAATTGGCTTGGTCATTAAGTACCAAATTGGCTTTGTCACTAAGGGGTTAAAGACTAGACCTAATTTGGTCCCAATTTTCACACATTTTGTTTTCATTGTCAAGTTCTAGGAGCCATAACCCATAAGTTTTTAATTTTTTAGACATAACTTTATATGATATTTTTTTTTTACAGAAAAAGTTGTATTTGTCAGTGGCAATATTTTGAAACACAGACAACCTAATACATAACTTTTAGGAACCCTTTATGGGTAGAAATATGGGTAGAAATATGAAAAAACTCACCAGTTCTGCAGGTTTTTTTTACATTTTCTATTGCATTTTATATTATATTTTCAATTGATGCATAAATAAAATGTTTACTTTATTCTATGGTTCATCACTATTATGAAGGAAATTTATGTTGCTTTAATTATATATTTTAATTATGTATTTTATTACTTTTGTACAATAAATACTTCTAGTTTTTTTGTATTGCCAAGTTCTGAGAGTGAGAACTTATACTTTTCCAGCAGCAGAGCTGTGTGAGGGTTTCAGTTTTCACTGGTACTATTTTGGGATACATATCACTTTTTGATTAATTCGTATTTAATTCTTTTTGTAGGGAAGTGAACTAAAAACTGTATTTCTGGTGTTTTTGTCTTTAATCTTTTTTTTAATTTGCATTTTCCAGGCAAAACAAATAGATAGCTTCATAGTACAGGTCAATACAACTTACAACTTTTTTATTTTTTACAACATTTGAACAAGAAATCCATATTTAAATGCATCATATTCAGAGAGCCGTAATGTTGTCATTTTTCCAAGTACAAAGCTCTATAGGATCTTGCCTTTTCATAACAAGCTGTAGTTTTTAACTTTACCATTTTGGGGTGCATGCATATTTATTATAATTTTTTATTTCGTTTAGAGGCATAAATAATAGAAATGGCAATTCTACTCTAGTTTTTCATTTTAATTTTTTTGAACTGCTCACCATGTGGGATAAATAATGATATATTTTTATTGTACTGGTCATTATGATTGCATTGATATTAGATGTGAATCCTTTTTAGGTGCTTGTTTTTATTAGAATAAATGACTTGTTATTCTGAAAAAAATTATTTGTTAATGTTTTATTTCTTACACTTAGGCTAAGTTCACATTAGCGTATTATCTGCATGCGCAAATGCATGTTTACACAGCGTTTTTTATCCACATCATCTTACGCATGATGGCAAAAAACGCTGCGTGTGCATGTGTTTGTATGCGTTTTTGCATGCGTTTGCATTGTTTATGCACATGCATTCGATATTTCCAAATTTTTTCCAGTAGAGTTCCCGTGACACCAGACACTCAATGGGCATGTCTCATGGGATTTCTATATACAGACACACTGCACAGATGAAATCCTCATCTTTTGCTGCTGTATCCAGCTGCAAGATGGATCTTAGCATGGAGAGCTTCCTTATTACTCTTGATCTGCAATTGATATTGGCTGTTGCCTTTGCTGTGACTTGTGAAGAAGAAAGAAGAAAAATATGAAGAAGTCGTCGTCACTATTGGCAGCACACCATTATTGAAGTCCGAGAGAGCCATGGAACCTACCACTCGTTGTACACAGAGCTGTGATAAAAACCCACAAAAGTTTTTCGACTACACGAGGATGTCGGAACAGAGCTTCGATGACTTGCTGCAACATGTCCGAGGATCTATCACCAGGCAGGACACACAACTATATTGAGCAATTCCTGCAGAGGAACGTCTGTTGGTGACTCTGAGATACGTAATTTTGAAAAACAAACATGTCATTAGTATTATTGTTTGAAAAGCCATGCACTTATTTTTTTCCCCATTTTCTGTTCGGCAGATTCCTGGTTACCGGGGAGATCTTATCATCTCTACATTTTCAATTCAGGATTGGAGTGTCCACCCTTTCTGGGATTGTTGGAGACACCTGCCATGCTTTATGTAACGTTCTGCATGAAGAATTCCTCCCCCAATCTACAACTGAACTCTGGCTGGAAAATGCTGCAAAATTTCTGGACATTTGCAATTTTCCAAACTGTTTGGGGGCTGTGGATGGCAATCATATTCAGATTATGAAACCAGCTGGAAGCGGATCTGAGTATTTCAATTACAAAAAATACTTTTCAATTGTTCTCATGGCAATTGCAGATGCTGACCGTCAATTTGTCGTCGTGGATGTTGGCTCATTTGGAAGAGGAAATGACTCCCAGACTTTCAAAAACTTAGTCATGGGCCAATGTTTGTATGGTAATGATTTCATTTTTCCCCAGCCATGACCTCTTCCGAACACTGAAGGACCACCAATGCCGTTTGATGTGGTTGGGGATGAGGCGCTTCAAGTTTGTGCCAAACTTATAAAACCATACTCAAGTTGGGACTACAATCATACTAAATGGATTTACAACTACCTACTGACAAGGGCATGAAGAACCATGGAGTGTGCCTTTGGATTGCTGGCATCTAAATGGCGCATTTTGGGTACAGCTATCAATCTTAAAATTGAGACAATTGATGAGATTGTGAAAGCATGTGTTGTTATGCACAATTGCATCCTGGCAAAAGAGCCACCCAACTTAGAACTAGAGGAACCTGTTAATACTACATTGCAGGGTTACCAAGATCACCTCTGAGGACTACAGTGGAAGTTGCCCAAATGAGGGACAAATTTGCTACCTATTTTTTTTCGGATATTGGATGTGTGGCATGGCAAGATGAAGTGATTTAAGCCGCTAAGTAAATGGTACCTGTAATGTTATGTACCTGTACTGTTTGCTGTAACAATTGTTAGTACTACACTCAACAATACACACATGTTTAAATAAAGAGATAAAGAAAACACAGGGAGACAGGTATTGTGAAACAAAAGAATTTTTAATAACAAAAATAAAAACAGTTTGAAATTTTAACAAATAAATAAAAAATAAGAAAAATAATGGTATTTACTTTCGGGGTCTGTGGAATGGAGTTACATTGTGGCCCTGGGGATGTCGGACTGTGATGGTAGGTTAGGAGTGGTTGGGAAAGTTGTTACAGGGGAAGTAGCAGTCAATTGGAGGATTGGCAGCACCAGGAAGTCAGCACCAGGACAGCAACACCAGGAAGGCAGCACCAGGATGGTAGTCCGGGACCGGAGCAGCAAACAGTCTACAAGGAACAGAAAAAAAAATTAGTACAGAGTACAGACTGCGACGACAGACAGACATTTTCAAAGCTACTATACTTACATCCAAAGTCTTGTGCTTGCATCCAGAGTCTTGAGAGTAATAAACTTGCTGTGTCCTCACCCCCTTTTATACCCCTTTGTTTTATGAGTGGCTGAAACCATTTCCTGGACATGTTCAGTTTGAAGTGCGCATTCATATCAAATGCATGCGCACGCATGTCCTTGCCTAACAATGCATTCCCATAGACAATAATGGTTGTTTTGATGCACTCAATCCGCAATCATCTGCATGTGCATGGCTGCGCATAATTGATGCCTCAAAAAATGCAACATGCTGCGTTCACCACACACCACCGCACACCTCGAAACGATGCATGCGTAGGCATCCGCATGCAAACGCATGTCCCTGCCTACAACATGTTAAAGATATGTACGCATGCGGATCTATGGGGATCATACGTTGCGCACAGATACGCTAATGTGAAACCAGCTTAAAATACATTATTTTTTTCATTATGTATGAGCTCTACAAGGGAGCTTGAAAGCACGATGTCTTGATCACACTAGTAATTTTCTGCACTAAACATGTAGTGTAGAGCATTGTCCAGTCTGTCAGTGTTATACTGGCCATTGTATGATCTCTGGTTGACATTGAATTTGTCACCACTGCCACCCCACAATCATGCTGCAGGGAGCTGATGAAGCAACAAGAAGGAGTTAACTCACTCTATCGCACTCAATACTTGCTGTGGTTTCTTTGACCAAGTCAAGAAAAAAGTTAATTGTCTAAGTGCTAGGGCATGCTTATATCCGCTGCTCACAGTGCTGTGAGAGGTGTATGTAGCCTCCCAATCACACCTGTATAACTGAAAGCTAGTGGCTCCCACGAAGAATGAAGTACATTTTTTCCTGGGAGCCACACCTTTAGTGAGTTGGTGGGGCACTTTTCTAATGCTATTTGGTTGCACCCTATACTGTATATGCAGGTGCATAGTGTTATCCGATGCGGCAGGTTAATTTTAGGAGAACGCTATAGATGAAAGTTGCCTGATTTCATATAATGGCTCCAGTTATTGAGCTTATTTAATTTCCTTTAACAACTTATTATTATAATGAAGGTAAATGGACATTTATCATCTTTAGGGATATGGCCATTTCTCTAATATAATTTCACTTGGCTGCTCTTTGTGAGCAAGAATTTTTCCATCAGATTGTCGATCCTTCTGTGAGTGACACAATGTTTACTTGAATTGCAGTTCTCTCATTTGACTTCACTTACTCATTACTTAAACGTGATTCACTCCGCTCTCATCCTTCACTCTACAAACGTCCCAATTAGTCACAGGAATTGAGATCAAATATTTATTTTCATCCATAATTTGGCAGCTAGTGACATAATGGTAAAGTCAAATTATTGTATTTACAAAAAGAAATACTTTGTCCATGTCAGGCAAGATGCCAGGTCCTCTACAGCAAAATATGCTTCTCTCCTCTCTAACTTCTGTCTAATAGATGATGAGGCTGAATGTGGGGACCACGCTATTAAGGGGTTTGAGCAGATCATATTTTCTGGACAGAACTAGCTCCCAGTCTAGTGGCTTACTGTTTTCTGGGGGCAACTTCTCCTGCATCATTGATTTTTAGATCCAGTAGTGTGGTCCAAACTATGTGCTCTCAGATGCTTCTATATTAGGCAAGCTAATATGTATTCTAATAACAGATGTACCGGCCTCTAAGAGTCCATTTGTTCTGTGCAATGAGCAGCAATAAATGACCGCTGACTGGCAACATATTTACCGGTTGAGAGTGGTTTCATACAGGCCAACCCTACTTTAGATGCGCACTGAATGATGAATGAATTAATTAATTAATAAAGTTGTGTGCAAAAGTGTTTATCTCCTTCATGCAGGACCCTGTAGGTTTGGATTTATTTTTCCACTAATAATAAAGACATTCATTTAAAAATTCCATCATGTGTTTACTTGTGTTATCTTTGCCATATATTTAAATTTGTTAGGTAATGTGAAATATTTAAGTGTGACAAACATGCAAGAATAGGAAATCAGGAAGGGGCAAACACTTTTTCACACAACTGTATATAGTTCAGTGTGAAAATGCTGTCATTGTCCTTGGCAGCACAGGGCCTGTTTACACAGGATGATATGCAGCCCAGAACGATGATCATTAAAGAGGCTGTCCACAACTTTATCATTGATGAAATATGGGTCACCCTCCCAGGGCTGTGGGGTACTCGGTACCGGGCCCAATGAGCCTTAATGGGAGATGTCACGGCATCTGGGACCTGGCCTGTGGCCCTGGGCGCCCATTGTAAAAAGGGGGAAATGTCCAGTGTGCTTATGATGATTAGAATGAATGAGTCGTGATGCCACCTGTGGTGTTCGGCAATGAAGATGTTAAGCCAACACTGCAGACAGATCCTCTGGGACAGATGGTGTGGTGCAGCAGTGATGTTATAGCCCTCCACAGGCAGGGCTGTAGTCCCAGGGCAGAATAGATGAAGTGACACTTAGATGGTGTAGTGTCGGGCGCAGGGGATGTAGCAGTGCCGGGCAGGTTGACGCAGGAATAAGTGGAGGACACAAGGGCATGAAGTTCCAAAGCTTTGCTCACAGTCTTTTGTGGCACAAGAGCCCGCATCCGTGCCGTGTCCTCCGGGTCAGGAGCTCAGCCAACTTCCAGGCAAGATGAAGTACTCCTTTCCAAAACTCCGCCAACATATGTGCCTTTTCTGAGCTTCTCCCTAGTGAAGTATTCACAGTACTGAGTTACACTGGAGTTCCTCCTGTCAGATGTTCCTATGAACTCTACTTGTACAGCAGACAGCTGTAGCCTGCTTCGGGGACTCCTTACTACCTAGTCCCGGCTCACTATAGATGCTGTTGTGCCCCCAAATCTTGGGTGGGAATAAAGTGGTGACAACTTCTATTCCTCCAGTGTCTGCTGCAGGACCATTAGTATCCATACAACCTCAAGGACCGGACCCCAGCCTTGCGCTTAGAACTTGAGAAGGGTTCTCCTCTAACCCTAATCCTTAGTTCTCTTCTTCTCCTCACGTTCCGTACTAATCCTTTCCTTCTTATGGAGAGTCAGGCTTTCTATCAAAGTTCCTTTCCTGTGCCAGCGGACCCAGGTCACTGAGGTCGGCTGCAGCACTTCCTTCATCCATCCCACTCCGGGGATCTCCTCTCACAGACTGCCCTCGTCAGACTCCTGTGACTAACTGACTGAATCCTAAACTCTTCCCGCCCTTTTGGTGCAAAACTAAACTCCACCCGCCTCCCAGCACGCTTCTTGTTCCAAGCAGGGAGCCACCAAAGGGTGCTTTGCTACACTACTATGTTGTGTGGGATGCAGGTGTTGGAGCATGGTCAGGTGTCTCCACCTTACCTGGATGGTGGGGTACCACACCTTAGGAGGAGGTACAGTACCTCTGTGGCGACTGAACCCTCAGGGGCTCCACAAATATTCTTACCATAGGTCATAAATGTCTGATTGGTCGTGGTCCGACATCCGGCACCCCTGTTGATCAACTGTTCTCAGTGTCTGTGGCAGCAGTTACCGGTCGGAAATGCTCAATTGTGAAGCTGTTCTGTCTTCTGATAGTGACATATATTAAAATCAAAAGGAGGTAGATGTGTGGTACCCAGCCACGGCCACTATCAGAAGACAGCCAGCTCCACAGGGGAGTATTCCCGGCCAGTGGCCACCACCACAGACATCGAGAATAGTTGATTGACGAAGGTGCATAGTGTCAGGCCCCAACCAATCAGACACTGATGATCTATCCTAAGGATAGGTCATCCATGAAGCAGTAGTGAAAAACCTCTTTTAAGCAAATCGAAATATAATTTCACATAAAATGTTTTTCCCTTTTCGGCAGGTTATTGGCAGCCTGTTTAGACTACAAGATTATTGTGAACTAAGCATTTCTTGCAGTTTGCATGGACCTTCCCTTATCCTTTGTATCAAATAATAATTTTTATTTTAACATAGCGCTAACATATTCCGCAGCGCTTTACAGTTTGCACACATCATCATCATCATCATCACTGTCCCCGATGGGGCTCACAATCTAAATTTCCTATATTAGTATGTCTTTAGAATGTGGGAGGAAACCGGAGTACCCGGAGGAAACCCACTCAAACATGGGGAGAACATACAAACTCCTTGCAGATGTTGTCCTTGGTGGGATTCGAACCCAGGGCTGCAGCGCTAACCACTGAGCCACTGTGCCGCCCCTGCATGAGGATATATTTATGTTGTATTTTATTAAAATGAAAATTTATCATGATTGTGTAGGTGTTTTTTTTCATATAAATATAATAAAGATACTTCTATTAAAAGTTCCTATTAACCCTGCTATTCTGTTCGTTACCACTATACACTATACACATCATTTTTGACCGGACCTAATAAAGTCTTGATTTTTAGCTAATTTAAGTGTTTTAATTGAATAATTTTTGCAGTATTATAGTGTATGTGAACCTGGCTGTTTATAAACAAATGAAGAATGGAAAGAAAAACTTACTTTTTATTTTTTTGTGTTAAAACATTTAACATGGCTTTATTGGAATATTACCAGTTTTGCAACAATAAACACAATTAGGGCCCCATCACACAGTGAGAAATCCACTGCGATTGTGATGCTGGAGCGTTGCAAACCAGACCATCCATATAAGCATGCACTCAATCTATCAATTGCTGCTTTACACTATACCATCTAATCAAAAGAATTGAATACTTTGACAATAAAAAAATAGTTTATCTGCTACATACCTGTAACAATGATCCTTCAGTACTCTGTTGTCTGTGTATGTCCTCTCTGCTCTCTTCAACTGGACTGAAAATGAAACTGGATAGACTACTATGGCAATTGTTTACTGATAAGATAAAATAAAACACCCCCCACCCTTTAGGATAAGAGCTCAGAGTAAAGCAAACACACATTTCAGACAGAATTTATTAGTACTCTTTCAGGTCAGCATTTCACAGAAATTAGATCAGGGAACACAAGTAAAAAAAATATAATATGTTCATTTACAATATGAAATGTTGAGAACTGAATTGAACTATTTTACATGAACAGCAGGGTAAAAATATTTGGCACATAACTATACTGGAAGGTAATCCATCAGCAGTATTGTAATGAGAAAATGTGTGTATGTGTAAATCTGCATGGACCAAAAGGACCTAAATAAATTGATAAATAGTAGTAGATGTAATATATAGTCCAAAATGAGATTATAGCTCCTTTATTTTACTCATAAAATGGCTGGAGATCACTATAAAAGGCTATTGGTCATTTCTGACCGAACAGTACAAGTGTATAAAAAATTGTGGAGCAAAAAGTAAACAAAAAAAAAGTACCCATACTAAGAACCCCTCAAATGAGGAAAAGTCAATCAACCACAAGTTTCAGAACCGCATCTTGAATATTTTAAAAAATATTAAAGTTCAAAATCGGTCATTTTTGACCGAACATAACAGGAGGGTTAAGTCTTGTTTATTCCAGAAACATAAAATGATTTAGGTGTGGTAGAGGCCAGCTTTAAAGTTGGTCCAATGTGCTTTTTTAGTTTACTAATTTCCAAATAACATTCTTTGCTGGAACATTTACACCCGGATACTATTTATCTGTTCTTTGCTCTTGAGTGTACTCCATCCCATGAGAATCATTCATCACATTCTGTTAGGAAAAAAGATTATTCTGCAATATGCTGGAATATGCCAGATATATCTGCAGTAGTAGTTAATCACAGGCGTAGATCGCATTTCTTGGTGTTGGATCGGTAAACATTTCAAGCATCCAATTACAATCAATTTTTTATGATTTATGTTATATTTTAATACACAAATAACAAAATAGTAAATCGGTTTACCATCAAAGAACGAGCTTCTAAAAATCGCTTACGCACTCAAAGAATGGTATGTAAAAGCACAAAACTTATCTGATTTCCAGCACATCCCATAAAGCATTTCTTGATTCATTCATTTCTTCTTTTCTTCACTGATTAATTTACACAATAAAATATTATTTTTTATAAAGTTTTATATAAATAAAAGTTTGACCATTTTCTAATATACTTTGGGAATGGAGGGGTTTAATAATTTCTTATGCAACAAAATTGGTATAAAAATATTTAAAATTATGGTGGACTTGAGCAGTGATTTGTAACTTTATAGCTTTTTTCTTCAGTATCCACTTTTCATAAGTAGTGTGAAAAGGGGGTAGGGTGTAGCGCAGACGTAGCAGTACTGCATATTTACAATATAAAACAATACAGATAATGCAGATGCCTAAGAAAAGATGCCCAAGAAAAATGCATGCATTTACTAGGTTTGACTTGTCAGGGAAACTGACAGCTTCTCTTTTAAAGGAAGCTGGACTTAACAATTCATCCGTAGGATAAGTCATCAATATGAGATCATTTCTGGGTCTGACACCTGGTCCCCCATCAATCAACTGAAATTTGCTTCAGTAAAACACAGCAGGCCAAGCTAATAAGAGATAAGTTGCAGTACCTTGTAGTGGTCACTTCAGTACCAACAGTGGCTGCTGTGTTTCCCCCCATGATCTCACAATGATGACATATGCCACCGGTACGCCATCTGTTATTCCGTTCTGGACAACTCCTTTAACTAGTATAGAGTACATCCAGTGTATAACATATATCCAATGGATGTGTGTAAATTCATTTTGAGATAAAGGAAGTTTCAGGATCTAAAATAATAACATGTTTATTATACTTGTCTATATTTCCCCTTTTCACATGTAAAGCACCATGGAAAAAATGGCGCTATATAAATGCATAATAATAATAATAATAAAAGGGAATCAGCATTGTTGCCATCATTTTCATCTATAACAAAGGTCTACAAAAAAAATTTTCTCAGGTGCCAAGGTATTTTGAATGGATTTAGGATCTTTTGAAGGTGGTGAAATAAAAAATTACTTTTGCTGAATCGGTCCTAGATTTTTGAGATAATTCATCCATGAAAATAATGAATTCCGCCAATGTGACTTGCGTGTGATTAGAAACGGAATAGCTTTCGGTTTTTGATTCTTTAACAATGTTGTAGATTGTGGGATATCCCATATAATTGTTTCTTTTTTAAATTTGCAGGCTTACAGTGCTATAAAAGCGACTTTATGAATCCAAAAAGTTACTGTAATTAATTAAATGACTGTTAACCCCTTGACAACCCTCGCCTCCCTCCCTTTGATAAGGGCTCAGCGCAACAAGAAAAAAAAATCAAGACGTCAGAACTATGTTTTTTCGGTCGCCTCAATATTGCAATAACGGGTGATCAAAACATCGTATCTACCCCAAAATGGTATCAATAAAAATGTCAGCTTGGCACGAAAATATTAAACTCTAACCTTGCTTCAGATTAAAAAAATGGAGACACTATGGGTCTGGGAAAATGATTCCATTTTTTTTACAAAGTATGGATTTTGTTTTCACCACTTAATTAGAAAAAACCCTATACATGTTTGGTATCTGAGAACTCGGAATGACCTTGAGAATCATGATGGCAGGTAAGTTTTAACATTTAGTGAACATGCTAAAAAACAACCAAAAATTGTGGAATTGCCTTTTTTACCATTACACTACACTTGGGAGGATTTTTCCCGTTTTCCAGTACACTATAGGGTAAAATCAATGGTGTTTCTCAAAAGTACAACTCATCTCACAAAAAAACAAGCCCTCACAAGGCCATATTTACAAAAAAATAAAATATGGCTCTGAGAAGAAGGGTTGGAAAAAACAAAAGTATGAAAACCGAAAAATCCCAAGGAGGGGAAGAGGTTAAATATCTCAGAAATTAGAGGCAATCTGGAAAAACCGAAGTCATATTCTTAATCACCATAAATTTAATATAAAACCGATCAGACATTGTTGACACCAAAATCACTGGATACCACTGGTGTAATCAGTCTACATTGGATTACTCATTACTACATAGTACATGATAGGTAACATATTTCATGTAACTACAAATCAGTTAGAAAATATAGTTGTCTTTTTCTTTTAATAAAATTTAAAGTAGAAAGAATGTATGGTGGAGAAAGGTTGAACTTGATGGACCTGAGTCTTTTGCAACCTGGATAACTATCTGCTACCAGATTTTATAATACAAACTGTATCTTAATGAACAGATCTCTAAGACCTTATAAGACGGGTGTACTTATCTTGCAAATCCAAGTGAGAATAGCCGTGTCATCCTTATTAGGGATGGGCAAACCCAAACTATAAAGTTCGGGACTGTACCGAACACATAGTGTTCAGTCACAACACAGTTCGGGTACAGCTCAGGTTCGGGTACAGGGCCATTCTAATTATACTTACCTGTCCAGCGATGCGTTCTCCTGTCCAGCGAGGGGTCCTCCCACTGTATCCCAGCCACATCTGCTTCCAGGGCCCCTCATTAAGTGCCGGCAGTATTCACTGCACTCGGCAGTGTTCGTCACCGCATGAACACTGCCGGAAAAAGTTGAAGACTGCCAAGTGCAGTGGATACTACCGGCAGTTAATGAGCAGTCTCAGAAGCAGATGCAGCTGTGAAACAGGGGGACAGGAGGCTGCGTCGCTGGACAGGAGGATGTTTTGCTGGACAGGTAAGTATCATTAGAATGGGCCATATCTGCAAGGTCCAAGTTCGGGGTTCAGACGCACGTTCGCATCATCTCCGGCTCCGAACTCAAACTTCACGAAAAACTCGGGCGAACCCACCGATCCCGGACATCGGGGGGTTCGCCCATCACTAATCAATATATTAAGGTGAACAAAAATTAGATATACTCTTAAAATGTTAGTTTTAGAATCAAGAGAGCAACAATTAAAAAAGGAATATGGAGCTATTCTGACATGGACTTTCAAATAGAGTACACCAGCAGCATCAGGTCTGTGAGAATTTTTTTTAGCTATGTATGTGATGTAGTAAATGCACTGATTGACTTGAAAATAATGTGAGACCATTCATTTTCTGTACAATGGAACCTTACGTTACTGTAGTGCACATTAAGACCATATGAAGACCATCTCTAGCCAGCTTACACACATCCATCAGAAAGACTGATATAATCTTCTATGCCTGTATAGGTATTGTATCCAGAAATGTAACCAAGTATATCTAATCAGTGGGCAGATTCACGATTGGTCAGAATGCATATTATATTATGACCCTCTTTATTAAGTTCCCCACTATAAATAAGGGAAGCTGAGGGAATATAAACCCTCAGAATTCACGGTACGCTGTTATGAGAGCATATTATATGTCACCTGTCTCGCTAAATCCAAAGTAAGAAGCCACTCAGACAATTGTTAGGATCTAGTAAAAGTTTATACAGAAATTACCGTACTCTGACATGGAGATTTTATTGTCTAATCTAGTGACTGATCTGCTTTAATCTGAGCTTTAACTAGACCTTCATCTTTAAAATCCTGCCTTAGCCATGGTTGCCATGTTTCAGCTCATACAGTAAGATCGTGGACAAAATGGATTTATTTTTTAAGGTGATACAGTATAACTGTATATTAGGTGCTGCAAAATAAATATGCTCAGTTTAAAAAGCTGACAGACGGCTCATTTCTATAGCTAAGCCAGCCTTCTTCTATGCTGTAGCTAATGCATGGACAGAGAGAGAGGAAAGCTTGAAAACATTCACTGACAATGCAATACTTTTTTTAATCATTTATTTTTTAAAGTAATAAACAAAGGAATAATCAGCTTCCAATACCCCTGTGGATACAGCATTTGCCCCACTAGGAGTCTGTGCTGGCTCTGGAAGGGATATCTACTCTGCTCGGAGGTCAACAAGATTGCTGCAGCCTGTGATTGGCTTCAGGGCTTAGTTGACTAGAAGAATCATAGAATCATAGAATGTTAGAGTTGGAAGGGACCTCCAGGGTCGTGTCCAACCCTCTGCTCAATGCAGGATTCACTAACCCACCTCAGACAGATGTCTGTCCAACTTCTGTTTGAAGTCTTCCATTCAAGTAGAACTCACTACCTCTCATGGCAGCCTGTTTCATTAATTGAAAACATTATTGAATGTCTCTTCTAGTAATTTTATTGCTGCCGCCAATCACAGGCTGCAGCAATTCTTGTAATCCTGAATGGAGCAAACCAGTGCCGCAGACCTCGGAAATGGCCATCTAGAAGATGAGCCTGCTTTAGTTTAATGTTTTAAAACTATTCATGCCACAGAGAAAATGTTCTCCTAGGTCAAGCACGGGACCAGAATTGATGCTGCTAAACTCAGGATTGGAGCTGATAGAAGACCACTGAGAAGACTGGCATAATAGAAGTGTATCTGAAGGTTACAGTAAAATCTTTTCAGCACATTTATATAATTTTTTAACTGGATAACTATGAGGAATGAGACTGACACAAAGAGCAGAAGCCAAGTACAGTAGTTGGGGCAGCTGCTAAGTCACTTACAAAGCATGGAGGTCGGTGGAGCGCTCACTCCTTCTAGGTTTGGGCTATGAAATTGCTACAGCTGTTTAGGTG
The DNA here is from genome assembly GCF_039654945.1 of Dendrobates tinctorius. Taxonomy (NCBI): domain Eukaryota; kingdom Metazoa; phylum Chordata; class Amphibia; order Anura; family Dendrobatidae; genus Dendrobates; species Dendrobates tinctorius. The sequence goes on along the minus strand of NW_027361738.1, from coordinate 19,489,827 downwards.
CGACAGACTTGCAAAAAAAAAGAATAGAAAACAAATGAAACTGTAGCAAAATATGCAAAAATGCAAAATATGTATTCATATAAATGATGTGCTAAAGGAAGAAACATTACAAATGACAGGAGGAGGTTGCGTTCGTGTCTCATAATTTTTCTTCTGTTTATGATGTAAGCTAAATTTATTCACTAATGTACACCTCCACCAGACGACGGCATTGAAAGGCTATGTTCACATGTTGCGTGTTTGCATAGTTTTTTGCTGCATTTTTTAATGAAAATTTTCAGCTGCGTTTCACATTACCAGACTTTTTATGGGATTTCAGAAATCTCATGCACGCACCTTGGTTTTTTTTCTTGACTGTTTTGTCAAACAGCTGTCACTTCTTTCAGCGTTTTTGCCTTGTTTTGCAACCATTGAAAGTAATGGGTAGTACAAAATATGCTGACAAATACACAGTTATCAGGGTTTGCTGTGTTCTTGGTGCAAAAACCTGCTGAAGTTGAGTCAGATTATTTTTTTATGCACTAAACTTTATCAGCATGCGCAATAAACCAATGTACCCTGACAAATACACAGCATTAAAAATGCAGAAAAACTAGGCAAAACCTGCTTTTGCGAAAATGCAATGGCACCACTATAATCTAGGGCCCCTTTGGCGCATACGAGTGAATCCTGTTTTGCATGGGGGGGGTTGTCGTAAGCCCCGATGGGACCAATGAATGGATGGCAAAACGCAATGTCAAAGCACCCTAAGGAGAGGAGGGAAGTTGGAGCAGCAGTAGGAAGGAGACACTTGGTTAGCTTAGCGCACACCTAACAGCATTGAATGAAGAACTCATCTACTCAGCACAGTTATACGGAGAGATAAGATGTATCTCAGAAATCCAGAGAAAAGGAATAAAGACTCCAAAATTGGACACAGCAAAGTTGCATTAGCCAGAGTGTTAAAACGAAAAACATTAAATATACACATTTTTACTGTGAATTTGCTGCATTTCACGCACTTTTTTCCATTCATTTGAATGGGTAAAAAATGCAGCAAAATCACTGAAAGAATCGACATGCCGCAGATCTGAAAAAAAATGCTCTGAAGATTCAAAGCAACAAGGAAAAAATAAGCGGCATATGCATGAAATTGCAAACATTTCATTCACTTTTGCTCAGACTGTAAAAAGCTGTTTATTTTTTCAGCTGAAAAAGTGACAAAAATGCAAAGTGTAGAAAAGCCATCACATCAATTGCTGTGCACATTACAAAACTATTTTGTAGTCACACTTACAGCTCTTGTATTGTTTTATGGAAAGTATATGCACTGTACTCTGGGACCCCATCTCTGCGAAGTTTCATGATGGCTCTTGGATGATGCTTTTTTGCCTACCAAATATAGCCAAACTTATATTTGACATTCTCCTTAGATTTCTAGGTGAATTATTGTCTAAGTGTATTATTAAACGGGATGGAGGTGTCATTCAATGCGCTGCTGATGAAGACTCGATACAGATTAGAAGTTGAGAAAGTTTATTGTACAGGATTACAGTGTCAACGCATTTTGACGCTACAAACAACCTATTCATCAGGACAAAAATCTAACCTTTTGACAGCATGTTGCTAAACAATAGATATGTCTTTCCTTGATTCATTCCCCCTTACCCTCTGGCTCTTCTTTTTCCTTTTTTCTTTTCCTTTTCTACATATTGTTTTGTTATTTATTATGGTGGCCATGGATGTGATGGGCTATTTGCCCGTTTTATACCGCAATTGTGTGACCCGGAGAGGTTGCTCCCATGATGCCGCAGGGCGGTCCCGTTGATACTGCTGTGGCCGGGAAGATGTCCCTTGCTGTGACTCATCTCTATGTGCTAATCGCATGTGCGCACTGGGTTCATGCATCATGGAGTGTTTGGTCACGTGACGTCACGTGTGCCAGGTGATCACACCTCGGTGACGTCGGAAGGTGATATGCGTTCAGATCAGCTGCTTGGAGATGAGAGTGAGCTTGCGAATGGCTGACAGGTATGCACCGATATGATCTGACCATGTGAATGCCTGGGATAGGCTGATTCATGGTCTCATTATTATTTTGGCTCGCACTTGCTGTAGGTGGTCCTGATTGGACCTCAATAATACGACAACACATATTCTTGACCTTCCCTTTGATGATTGGCTCCTGGTATTCATGAGGATGACCATTCTATTGGCTGATCATCCTTTATAACATGCCATAAACAATATGAGTATTGCTCTATTGAGGTGTCAATTTCTAATTAACCCATTATATGTATATGAGCTTTGGTGCTGAGAAATATTGTGTGTTTTCATGTGATTTTGCATATAAACCATGTAACTTATGTTTGTGGGTTGTGCTTCTGTGGTGATTAGTGCAGATTGTGTCTCCACACTGTATAAGCCAACCCTTTGTGATATGTTGTACACTTGACATGTTACAGGTCGATACGTATATTTTTATGGCACAATAAAGCTTCTCTGAATTTCTTCACCTGGATTGGACGTTGTTCTCATTTACTCTGATTACTTAATGATCAGTCAGTGTCCAAACCTGGAGTCCTATATCATAGTAACATAAGTTTTAAGCTTGAAGGGAGACAATAAGTCCATCTAGTTCAACTCATAGCCTATCATGTTTATCCAGAGGAAGGCAAAGAAATACCCATGCGGCAAACACTAAGCTCCACATTGGGGAAAAAACTTCTTCCCGACTACACATACGGCAATCAGACTAGTTCCCTGGATCAACGTCCTAACAAGGAATCTAGTATATATAACCTGTAATATTATACTTTTCAAGAAAGGCAGCCATATGGATATGGAGTCCAATATCGATCCTGAGAATAGATATAACAGTACACAAATACATCCACTTAAACACACAAAATCATTTAAAAAATCTTGAAGCGCATCTGCCACCCTATTTCAAAATATAAGCTGTATATGTTATTAAGAAGATTTCTTAGACTTGATGAGACCAGTGTAATTATTTTGAAAATTCATCTAAAAATAGCTGTAGAATTCTAGATGAAAGCTGAGCTTAATCTCTACAAATATAGCCTTACAGAATGCTCGTCAGTGTCCCTCCTCCCTGCTGCTGCTGAGATCTCACATTGCTCAGCACAAGCTGCAGCTGCCAGTCAGATTGGGTAGGCAGAAAGTAAATACAAGTGGACTCATGAATTATTTCATTCTATAGCTGGACTTAACATCAGCCTTATACAGCCATTCTGACATGGATTATCACTGTAAGTACACTAGCCTCATCAGGTCTAAGAGTTTTATTTAATAATGCGTATATTTTTTAGTGTGAAATCGGGTGACAGTTCTGCTTTAAAATACATAAATATTGCAGGCTCCCATCTCTAAATTGCAGAAAATGCAAGGGCAGTGCAAGTACAGAACAAAATATTCTTTGTTAATTTGGTAAATGCTATTGTTACTGTAAATGCTAATGAAAATCTTTAATATCTTCCATTTGTTTGCACACAGTTATTCACAAAACCATGATGTGCTTTCACTTAACTAACAAGTTCCAATATGTCACTAGACACTCATATATAACATGACTTGTTGCATACGTCTTATGCAAACGTGAAGTGTAAAATCAAGAAGTTACAGCAAAACGTTGAGGAGCTTCCCCACATATGAATGTATAAATACAATAGGCCTGGCTCTTAAACCTAGTGAGATTTCACACCCTTTACACAGAAATGGTATATTGAATTCAGTATAGGGCTGAGCACACTGAAGACACTGAACATCTGTGCTGGGCAGGGCTCTCATGTGTCATGGTTGTCCCTGGATAGTCTTGAAATTGCCACTGAAACATATTTCCTGAAGAATTCTTATTGTTTTGCAGTCCAAGCCCTTGATGTGCTTGGATTATGAGGATTAGTCTGAAAAAAATATTTCAATAAAATATTTCACTTGTAATACTGCATTTGCCTCCTAAAAAGATCAGTGCATAGGCTGCAAAATGTCTCATCATGGTGGTAGACGCTGTGTTTTATGGTAGGGTCAGAGTGGTGACTGCATGCTAGATTTAAAATTACACCATAAATATTAAGGATCTGTTATGCTTTACTATACATGTGATTATATGCATTACATATCAACACACTCAAACTTATTGATTTCTAGATCAATGGCGTTCCTGCTGTATCAAGGTCCCCTGACAATTACCATATTTGTTTTGTCTACCATGTGTTAATTACATGGTAGGGATGAGAGGACATGTGAAAGTCCGGATTCTGCTACCCAACCAGAACTGTACCTGAATCTGAACTTGAACCAGAACCCGAACTCCATTGAAAACAATGGGGACCCAAACTTTTGAGATGGAAAATTCTCTCTCTCTCTGCAATGTTCCCCAGAGCTACAAACGGGAGAAGTTCGGGTTCGGAGTTTAGCACCAGACACTAACCGTCTGGTATGAACCCCAAACTTTTAAGTTCAGGTTTGCTCATCTCTATTAAGCAGCAGTCTTGTATCCATGCTCCAACCCCATTCTATCCTTTTAGCTCTGATGAAGATAGCAGAGTACGATGCTTAGCAATGTTTGAGAGTTCCATGTAAAGTGAATGGAGCTGCAATGAACATGCATAACCATTGCTCCAGTCATACGGAGGACACAAGTCCCACATTCTGTTACTTTGTAGGTATCACCTACTCCGTGAATAGCTGATAACTTGTTAGAATCCAAATACTTGTGAATGAAGATGGCTTTAAGGTGCAATGATACACTGTGCTGCTGTAGGTATAATTCAAGGAACTTTATTGGTGCCTACGAGTTTCCTGAGCTGTCCCAGCTCACTTCATCATGCCCTGATGAAGTGAGCTGGGACAGCTCAGGAAACTCGTAGGCACCAATAAAGTTCCTTGAATTATACCTACAGCAGCACAGTGTATCATTGAACCCTAAAGCCATCTTCATTCACAAGTCTTGGATCCTGTGCAGACTGCAGCAGCTGTTTCATGTGTTTGTAGGTGTTGTGATCGAAGCTTCACAACCCTATCAGGTGAGTCTCTCCTTGCCTCACCATTGCAATTGTGTTTTAAAGGTTTCACACAGTGGATGCGCCCTGTTTTGTTTCTTTTAGAATACAAATACACCTTTAACATTAAATTTCCTAATTGAAAACATTTTTTATAAACCCCTTAATGACCAATGACAAGTATAGCACATGACAAGAAGGTGTCAGCTCCCACCTCATGAAATGCTATACCCGTCATGGATTTAAACTGTCACTGTGTGAAAACACACAGTGACAGCTCTGTGCCGGTGGCAAACATTGACAGCTGATTGGCACAGCTAGAGATGCAGGAACCGATTACAGTGGTCCCCGCTCTCTGATCACTATTATTTAATCCCTGCTTTTAACACCATAAAAAATAAGTAAAAACCATGGCAAAAAACTATGCTTTTTTCTCATACCACCAAAAGAAAAGTGGAATAAAAAGACGAATGTAAATAAAAATGGTACAGCTGAAAACATCATAAAAGTTATCTTGTCCCACACAAAACAAGCCCCATCACAGCTTCATCAGTGGAAAAATAAAAAAGCTACAACTTTCAGAATAAAGAGATGCATAACCAATTTTTTTTCATAAAATTCTTTTTATTGTATAAAAAAATGATTTAAATGTGGTATTGCTATAATTGTACTGACCCAAAAAATAAAGCTGTCTTATCACTTTTACCACATTATGAACGGCATTAAACCCTGTTAAAATATGTCTGGTGCAACAACTCCATTCCTGTCTATCAGTGTTTAGTTACTAGATTTGTATGCTGTTTATAAAGTTAAAAAAAACTCCCAGAGGCTCACACAGGGAGAGCATGTGACTGTATTTCCATTTTTTCCTGTGTCTGCATGAGAGAAGCAGCCTGCTGTAGATGATGCACAGATAGCGATACAAAAATAAATGATTTATTCCTGATCTATTAAGCATAATGTTCCTGATTGTTCCTGAATAAAGAAGCTCTGTTGTCACGCCTGGAGAGTATCCTGAATAATCCGCTGCCAATAGGTTATGGGCTCAGAGTGACACAGAACCCCAGAGTAACACAGCAACAGAAGCCCAGAGCAAAAGCAGCACAGAGCAACAGAGAAGATGTCCACTAGCTGCAATCCTGTCAAGTTCTTAGTGCCAAGCCTCACTAACCAGAACTACCAGTCCTGGAAATTCAAGGTGAAGATGCTGCGCATAAGAGAAGGTACGTGGAAATATACTCAGGAACAAGTGCCTCATCCATTACCAGATGATTGGCTAGAGAAGGATCAGAAAGCACAAACCACGATCTCCCTCAGTGTAGATGATAATCAGATTGTGCATATATGCAAGTGTGCAACTGTAAAGGAGATGTGAGATAAGTTACAGAAAATGCATGAAAGATCAAATCTCAGCAATAAGCAATAATCTAAGAAAGTTGTATCAGTCTAAGCTAAGTGATGGACTGAATATGCAGGACTATATAAGAAACATCCTAGAGATTGTGGAGCGTCTCAGGGGTATTGGAGAAGAAATTAAAGATTTTCATGTTGCTGCACTTCTATTAAGTGGTCTTCCAGAAAATTATGACACACTCGTGACTGCACTAGATGCACGGCTAGATGATGAGCTGACACTAGAGTATGTTAAAGGCAAACTTGTGGATGAATTCAAGAAAAAAACGCAGCATGTAAGCAACAGTAATGAATCCAGAGCAGAAACAGCATTAAAGACATGGGATTTCACTAAATATAAGAGCAATCTAAGAGAAACTCATGAACGTTTTGTCTGTAAAAAGGCCGGCCACCTTAACACATACTGCAATATTTGGAAAGCAAGAATGAGTCGGCTTAAAAAGCACAACAGTCATCAAAGGGTTAAAACAGCTGTAAAGGACGATTCTGCATGTGTTGAAGCTGCATTTAATGCCAGTACAGGTCCATCTGCAAAGCATGTATGGTGTATAGATTATGGTGCAAGCAGTCATATGACAAATAACAAGGATTTCTTCACTGACCTTAATGAAAGCTAGTCAGAAAAGGTCATCTTAGCTAATGGTCACTGCATGACTTTAGAAAGAGTGGGAGATGTCTATCTCCACTGTCCAGTTTCCTCAGCACAAAGCAAAAAGATCCCAATAAAGGATATTCTCTATGTTCCCAGCCTTGAAAGCAATCTTCTGTCAATAAAGAAGCTAATGCAAAAGGGAAATGTAGCTAATTTTAAAGATAACAGCTGCATCATCTCAAAGAAAGGTCACACTCTTGCAGAAGGAAAAATCCAAGATGAACCTTATCAGCTAAAATGCAAAGAAAGAGTGTACAATGTAGAGTGTAGACAAGATCTACATAAGAACTGTATCCATGTATGGCACAGACGTCTTGGACACAGAGACCCAGAAGCAATAAGGAAGCTAGCTCAACTTGCAAACAGTATTGAAATCAACCAGTGACCAGTGTAGTCATATAATTAGGTGTACTAGCTGTCTTAAAGGGAAAATGTCCAGAAAATCCTTTCCTAATATAAGCACAGCTAGATCTGCACAGCCTCTGGATCTGATGCATACAGAATGTATGTGGTCCAATGAGTGTTTAAACTCCTAGCAAGAAGAGATATTTTCTCACATTTATTGATGACTACTCCAGATATACAGTCGCCTACCTGCTTCATAGTAAGGCTGGGGTCACACTTGTGTGTGTAATGTGAGAAACTCGCGCAAGTGTCTCGCATCAATACCCGGCACTGCCGCCGGCACCTGGGACCGGAGTGTGCGGCAGCATGTATTTCTATGCAGCCGCAAACTCTGGTCCTGAGTGCCAGCAACAGTGCTGGGTATTGATGCACGAGTTTCTTGCATTACACATGCAAGTATGACCCCAGCCTAAGGATGAAGTTCCACAAAAACTTGAAGAATATCTTGCTGTAGTGTTTACCACATTTGGAAGAATGCCAAAAGCCCTGAGTGCAGATAATGGAACCGTATATACAAGTGGTAAGGTGCAAACAATTTTGATGGAATTGTGCTACAGACTACCATTCCATACAACCCAGGACAAAATGGCATTGCAGAGAGAAAGAGCCATACTCTCTGTGAAAGTGGAAAAAGTAAGTTGTTTGATGCGAATCTACCTACAGCGTATTGTGGAGAAGCCATCATGACAGCTTGCTATTTTCAAAACAGAGTGCCAGGTAAAGCCACAAATAAAACTCCATATGAGCTATGGAACTTCGAGAAGCCTAACCTGAAGACCCTTAGGATATTTGGAAGCAAAATGTTTGTGTATGTCCCCAAAGAAAAACTTTCCAAGTGGGGATCACATGCAAAGCAAGGAGTCCTGGTGGGCTATAGCAAAGCTCAAACGGGATACAGAATCCTGCACCCAGAGACCAACACAGTAATATTCAGCAGAGATGTAGCGATTGATGAAAACTCTGTATCGCTCAAATTCCATGAAGTTACACCAGTTATTCAACCTAAAAGCAAGAACAAGAATCTCAGTCACCAAACCCAGACACCGAAAAGGAAAACACTGAAGTGTGGCTAAGTTCTGAAGCCACCAAGGAAGAAACAGAGGAACCAAGTCAACCTCCAGTCAGGAGATCAGAAAGGCCAAACAAAGGTATCCCAGCTAGATGCCTTTCTTATATGGTCAGAACACTTCCTGAACCAGAGCTACAGTCATGGCAAAAACTGCCTGTCCACAAGAAGCAGAAGTGGATAAATGCTGCTAATGAAGAGATGGAGTACCTTCACCAACTCCAGACATGGGAGCTTACTGAGCTACCACAATGAAAGAGAAATTGCAAAGCTAGATGAAATTCTCAAACAGCACTTTGAGACTAAGGACCTTAGAAATGTGACATATTATTTGGGAATCCAAATCCAGAGAGAGGAAAATGAGAGTTTTCTTCTTAACCAAAGTTCTAAAATTTCTGCAATGCGAAACCAGTTTGGAAAGGTGCGTCAACACCAATGGATCCGTCCTACCTAAAGTTGGAAGGAGAAGATCTGCTACCCAGCAATGAGAGTTACAGACAAGCAGTGGGGGCGTTTCTGTACATAGCAATCACAACTCATCCAGATATCACAGTCACATTCGGAATTCTCTGCTGAATTGTAAGCACGCCATGCAAAAGAGACTGGATTGAAATTAAGAGAATTCTTCAATATCTTAAAGAAAATCAAAGGCTAAATCTTAAGATATCTGCATCAGGAGATCTCACTCTCAGAGGTTATGTGGATGCAGATTGGGCTGGAGATTCAAGTGATCGGAAATCAACAAGTGGTTACTTGTTCAAGTTAAGAGAAAATTAAACAAGTGTCAGTCGCATTATCTTCTACAGAAGCAGAATATGTCTGCTGCTTATGCAAGTCAAGAAGTAATTTGGTTGAAACAACTTTTGGAAGATTTTGGCACGCCATTAGCTCAACCAACAACTATCTATGCTATCTATGAGGACAACCAAAGATGTATTAAACTTGCCAGCAGTGAGAAGATTAGTGCAAAGACTAAGCACATTGATGTAAAACATCACTACTTACGTGACTTAGTGGAACATGGTGTACTCGAGTCTGTTTATTGTGAATCTGACACGATGATAGCTATTATCAAGAGCCAAGTTTGTGGACTTCAGAACGGAAATGGGACTAACAGGATAAGTAGTTTTTGAGTGGCGGTATTGGAATATGTTTGGTGCAACAACTCCATTCCTGTCTATGAGTGTTTAGTTGCTAGATTTGTGTGCTGTTTGTAAAGTTAAAAAAAACTCCCAGAGGCTCACACAAGGAGAGCATGTGACTGTATTTCCTGTTTTCCTGTATCTGTGTATGAGAGAAGCAGCCTGCTGTAGATGCTGCACAGATAGCGACACACAACTAATTTATGACTGATCTATTAAGCTTATCATATATTGTTCCTGTTTGTTTCTGAATAAAGAAGCTCTGTTGTTTTTGGAGAGTACCCTGAATAATCCGCTGCCAACATAGTCACTGCCAAGAACAATGGAAAGAAAGATCATTTCATCTGATTTGCATTTTCATTCGAAGATCTGCAGCCTGTTTACACAGCAAGATAATCATGAAATAAACATTTTTAGCAATGCTCGTTCACGACTATCTTGCAGTACAAATGGCCCTCACTCATTTGAACTCATTCCACAAGTCAGCAACTACTCTTAAGCAGCAACCTAGAAGATCTTGATGTGAAATCCTGATGCTTGTATGGGGGATGCCTCAATGTTATAGAATTTGCTGGATTATCCTATAGCATCAATGTCAGGAGGCACTGTGAAGTTACATATTAGCCATTGATTCACGCAACCTCTGTATAAACTTAGGTCCTCTGAAGCCTTCATTTTAAGGATATGCAGCCACCGATAATGTGTTTAATGTTGACTTTATTATATATTCGTCTAGCTTTTCCAATTGAAAATAAACAAAGAAAGATTGTTTTTTGCTTTTATTTTTTTGTCTTTTTAGGGAAGCAAAGAACAAAAACATCTAATAATGGTAAAAGCCAGAAGTATTTTATTCTTGATTCACCAGTGGTAATGAGTCAGATCTGAATTGGCAAGGAAAAGATCTGCTTTGCCCAAAATCTGAGCGAAAAGTGAGTCATCTCACTCCAAGCAACAATATATCTTCCAATATAACTGGCAAAACATTACCATTTCTAAAAAAATAAATCTTATATTTATTTCCTGAATAGTTATGAACTTCATAATTTCCCCTCTTTTACTACACAAAGTTTCTAATGTATTAATTTAATGATACTCTGGGAAAACCAGTACTGTCTTTTATTTTCTATTAAGGACTTGGCACTTATGGCCTGTAGAATTTTCTTTGTAAGTATACTGAATGTTGCATAAGTACCTATTTGCAAAGCGGGTACATTTTACAACAGGCATGGTACTATTGTATGGTGCCAAAGGTTTTGGATAAAGCCTGAAATGTTCAATTAATAAGAAAAATGTTTTACAAGGTTTTTAATTTTCCACTTAATACATGCACACACGTATACACACAGACATACAGTACAAACAGACACATATACACACATACAATAAGTATTGAAACATTTTGCTAAGTAGATATTTTTCTAAAGGTGCTATTGACATGAAATTCTCACCAGATATCAGTAATGAACCATCCAATCCACACAGGCAAAAAAAAAAAAAATCAAACCATAGATGTCTATAAACTAAGATATGTGTAATAATAAGAAATGACACAGGGAAAAAGTATTGAACACACTTACTGAAATTTAATTAATACTTCCTACAAAAGAATTTGTGGATGATGACAGCTTCAATATGCATTCTGTATGGAGAAACTAGTCACATGCATGCTCAGGTTTGAGTTTGGACTATTTTTACACATAAACATTATTCAAATCCTGAAGGTTCTGTGGACTCCTGTGAACTCTGAGCTTCAGTTCCTTCCATAAATTTTCTATAGATTTCCGGTCAGGTGATTGGCTGGGCCATTCTAGTAGCGTTATTTTCTTTCTCTGAAACCAATTGAGAGTTTCCTTGACTGTGTGTTTGGGATCATTGTCTTGCTGAAATGTTTATTCTTGTTTCCTCTTCATCATCCTAGTAGATGGCAGTAGAATTTTATTAAGAATTGTACATTCATCCTTCCTTCAATTATATGACGTTTGCCAGTGCCATGAAAGACTGCACCACACCATGATGATTCCACCTCCAAACTTTACTCTTGGTATGGTGTTTGGGGTGTGATATGCAGTGCCTTTTTCCCTCCAAACATGGTGTGTACTGTGGCATGCAAAGAGTTCAATTTTGGTCTCATGTGGCTAGACCCGACTCCTCTGTCTGAAATCTTTTGGGAAGCATCTGGTCATGGCTCGTTTATGGTGCAATTATGTTCTTTTCATTTCTGGATTATGGCTCCCACATTGCTCATTGGAAACTTCAGTAGTTTAGAAATTCTTCTGTAACCAATGCCATCCGTATGTTTTGCAACAATAAGTTTGCGAAGGTTTTGAGACAGCTCACTGGTTTTACTCATCATGAGTTGTTTCTTGTGTGGCACCTCGGTAATGAGACACCTTTTTTATAGGCCATCAGTTGAACCAACTGTTACTGTTTTTGACTACGGCAGGATTGCTTTCTAATTACAGACAGATTTCAGCTAGTGTCACGACTTTCCATGGCTATTTGCACCTCTTTCTTCAGGGGTTCATTACTTTTTACCTATATCATTTCTCACTATTACACATAACTTAATTTATGGAAAACAATGATTTGATTTCTTTGCCTGTGTGGATTGAATGAGTAGCTACCAACATCTGGTGAGAATTTAATGTAAAAGCACCTTTGCAAACATATTTACTTTGAAAATTGGTGATGTGCTGAATATGTATTTCAACTGCTGCACACACACACATACACACTCATGTATACACACACACAGAAATCAGTGATCTGCTGCAGATATATATATATATATATACACATACATACACATGGTAAAAATTGTTGGTACCCCTCATGTAATGACAGAAAAACCCACAATGGTCACAGAAATAATTTGAATCTGACAAAAAAATAAATAAATAAATAAAAAATCAATGAACATGAACAAATGAAAGTCAGACATTGCTTTTCAACCATGCTTCCACAGAAATTTTTTTTAATAATAAATCCTACGAAATAGACCTGGACAGAAATTATGGTACCCCTAAGAATAATGTGACAAAAGGGACATGTTAAAGCAAGGTGTGTCCACTAGTAAGCATCACAGGTGTCTACAGTCTTGGAATCAGTGAGTGTGCCTGTATAGAGGCTACAGATACTCACTGTGCTGTTTCGTGACATGGTGTGTATCACACTCAACATGGACCAGAGGAAGCGAAGGAAAGAGTTGTCTCAGGAGATTAGTAAGAAAATTACAGACAAACATGTTAAAGGTAAAAGTTATAAGACCATCTCCAAGCAGCTTGATGTTCCTGTGACTATAGTTGCACATATTATTCAAAAATTTAAGATTCATGGGACTGTAGCCAGCCTCCCTGGACGTGGCCGCAGGAGAAAAATTGATGACAAATCAAAGAGACGGAGACAAATGGTAACAAAGGATCCCAGAAAAACCTCTGAACAGATTAAAGGTGAACTTCAAGCTCAATGAACATCAGTGTCAGATCACACCATCTGTCGTTGTATGAGCTAAAGTGGACTTCATGGAACATGACCAAGGAGGACTCCATTGTTGAAAAAAAATCATAAAAAAGGCAGACTGGAATTTGTCAAACTACATGTTGACAAGCCACAAAGCTTCTGGGAGAATGTCCTTTGGACAGATGAGACAAGAATGGAACTTTTTGGCAAGGCACATCACCTCTATGTTCACAGCAGGAAAAATTAAGTATATCAATAAAAGAACATTGTCCCTACTGTGAAACATAGTGGAGGCTCTGTTATGTTCTGGGGCTGCTTTGTTGCATCTGGCATAGGGTGTCTAGAATCTGTGCAGGGTACAATGAAATCTCAAGACTATCAAGAGATTCTAGAGAGAAATGTGCTGCCCACTGTCAGAAAGCTTTGTCTCAGTTGCAAGTCATGGGTCTTGCAACAGGATAATGACCCAAAACACAGCTAAAAACACCCAAGAATGTCTTAGAAGAAGACCTAAATCCTATTGAGCATATTTGGAAAGAGCTGAAACATGACGTCGGGTAAAGGCAACCTTCAAACATGGGACAACTGGACCAGTTTTCTCTTGAGGAGTGGGCCAAAACACCTGTCGAGAGGTGCAGAAGTCTCATTGACAGTTACAGGAATCGTTTGATTGGAGTGATTGCCTCAAGAGGGCGTGTAACAAAATATTAAGTTAAGAATGTTGGGCCCCGGGATTCTCCCGCTAAAAGGAACAGATCCCAAGCCTTGTCTGGTGCAGTGGTTTCCCATTCAGTCTCGGCTGCTGGAATGACTGCTCAGCACAGACTCTGGACCCAGCGCCTTGCCCAAGCTCATGCTGCATGTGTAGTAGCTGCTGGCTCTCCAGCTAAGCCTAGGGTGACTACTGGTATACATGTGCAGCGTTGTGCTCTGGAGACTAACTTTGGATTTCACCCTACTGAGCATGTCCATGATGTGGCGCCTTCTCATTGGTTCTCGGACGTCAGCTGCTCTGGTGAGGTGGCAGCTTCTGATTGGTCCACAGGCAAGGTCCTGTCTGTCTGGACTTGAGCTAAAGGTATAAAAGGCTCTCAATGGTGCACGCCTTTGTGCTAGTATCATGCTTATTTCCTGTGTGTGTGTAGATGGGACAGCTACCAGCCTGTGTGCACCTGTGCCGCTAATAGCACTGCAAGTGTATTTCTAGACAGGCAGTATGGGGTGGGAACTCCCACTTGAACTTAGCGGCTGCACTGAGCGTCCTCAGGCGTGGGCTCAAAAGCCACCGTGTGTCAGTGCAGGTTCAATCAACAGCATAATGGGGGGTGAGTTATAGGGACCCCACTAGCGTTAATTCCTCTATGCTCCTGTGACTTCTAACAGGGCATAGATTAGAGTGCTCTCATTTTCCGCACTGCTCTGTGGAGTAACAGAGTCAGGCGTTTTGCACTCTGTTCACACAGAGTGACGTTTAACTCGATGTGTTTACGGTGCTTACTCGCAGCTATGCTCCACCATTGTCCTCTAGCTGCAGTTTTGTCATCACCGCACGGTGGACCCCGGGTTGTGAACGCACCTTATTATAATTTAAATATTTTGCATTCCGCCAACTCTAACAAAGCGTACCATCAGTTTTATTTTTTTTTAAATTCTATGGAAGCATGGTTGAAAACCAATGTCTGATTTTCATTTGTTCATTTTCATATATTTTTTATTTATTATTACTTTTGTCAGATTCAAGTTATTTCTGTGACCATTGTGGGTTTTTCTGTCATTAAACGACGGGTACCAACAATTTTGACCACGTATATATATATATACTGTATATATATATATATATATATATATATATAGAGAGAGAGAGATAGGTTTGAAAAAGGTCCACACTTGGGACCGAAACGTTGCACATGGGCCAATAAATTGCACATTTTTTTCTAAGTTTTGGTGTGCTGCCTTCATTCTTCTTGGATTTATATCTATCACTCTATCTATCTATCTATCTATCTATCTATCTATCTATCACTCTATCTATCTACTGTATATATATATATATATATATATATATATATATTATATACTGAAGAATAATTCATTGCAATTACACCATCATTTTTCTATGATTGAAAAGGCAAAAAAGAGGGAAGGGTTTCATAAGGTGTCCAATGTGTAGTAGTCCAAAGTGTAGTAGATGCCTAAGCCTACTGCCAAACTACTACTAGTGTACTCCAACAGCTTCTTATTTTCCTACTACTAAATTATCCATGTGTGCATGTCCAGTGTTAGTTTAGAATACTATCAGAATAATTGTTTTTAATTTTTTAATCACTGTTTTTCCTTACCACGTAAACTGTAATGCTGTGTATTATGTGATATTCTGCCTAAGGAATATGTTTGCTGTATTTCAAGGCTTTTTATCCTTTGTTATTATTTATTTAAATTAGGCTATTGCGCCATATGATTTTTACTGATTTTACATAACACATATTATTTTATTCCAATATACAAAGATCTGTTAATAAAAATGTACTTTGTTCGTGGGACAACCTCTTTAAGTTTGTTTGCATATAAAAAGCTTTACCATATTTGATGATAAGGAAAAACTTTCTTAATAGTAGACATTTTCTCAATAAATGTCAAGGTTGACCCTCGACTTTGTCCAAGCTTTTAATTTTGTCTCTCAGTGTATTTGAGTTTGACATCCCTGCTCTAGTGTCTGCATACATGGCACCCTGAACTTAGTCACAGTATCTATTTTGAATAATTAAATTATTAGACCACATTATATATGACCAGTGAGCTGTCGTCAGTCAAGCAAATGAAGTTGGAGCTGGACAGGGCATGAAGCCAGGAAGGCAAAGGCTTGTAGAGTGCTTTGATACTCCTGAGCACTTTAGCCTCATTTGCATATGAAAACAGTGACTTTTTTCAGTGAGGGATCAAAAGATTGCATAAATAAAGGTGTAGAAGACATTATCTTTCCGTTGGAGCAACATTAATAAGCATAAATGACCACGCACAGGGCTGAAACAAAATAACATCATGTGTCATTAATTTATAGATTCAAGTAGTAATCAAAATACCTATATCAGCCCATGGTAGATCAGTGCAGGACACACTGCAAGTATGTATAAACAAGCAAGAAAAACCAGTGCATAGACGTCCAAGAATAGGATGAAAAATCACAAATCTTTTATTAGATTCACAGGTTTAAAATGGCACGATGGAAAAAAGAGTGACACAAAAGAAGGCAGAGCGGAGAGGTGCACAGTGAATATAAAACACTCGTATCTAGCTTCTTATAATATAACACCTGGTAGTGGAAATAGTTATGTCCATTTTACTGAATATATATATAGTCATAGCAAATAAATAGCCAAAGAGACATGATAAATAGCTGGCCAGTAAAAAATAGATTAGGGGCACAATCCCCAACTGGTCAGCTAAATAAGACAGAATCAGATAAATCAGACCGAAAATGCTTAAACACATACCAGGGAGGAAAAAGACACTGGACACCACACTCTGCAAAGTCCCGACGTATGTTTTGTAAATAGCTTCCTTCCTCAGGGGGTGTGTCATTAGGCTGCTGTGTGCGCTATATATAGGGGTCCATAGAACATAAAGCCAATCAAGCAAGAGGACGCAGCCAAATCCCCCCAACCAGACAACGGGCAGATGGGGGCGGAGCGGAAGGTGCGTCATCCCGCGCATGCGCAGATAAAGTAAGGCCAACCGCGGCTATCTTAAAAATGGGTAAATGAAAGGGAAAACATCAGATCTATGTAGAGGTATGTATACCGCACAAAATTGGCAAAAGGTGATACAACAGACATATATTGGGAGGCCCAACAAGGCAAAAGCTTGCAGAGTGCTTTGATACTCCTGAGCACTTTAGCCTCATTTGCATATGAAAACAGTGACTTTTTTCCAGTGAGGGATCAAAAGATTGCATAAATAAAGGTGTAGAAGACATTATCTTTCAGTTGGAGCAACATGACCTTATAAATAGTTTGGGAGAAGGGTGGATCATTTTGACAGATACCCTGGAAATTATTACTAGGCAAATAGATAATCGTAGAAGTAAATTTAGGGAACTTTGGGAAACACAAGCTGTTAATAAACCAACATCAAATGGCATAAAAATTACCTTTGCAATATAGCTGTTTTCAAAATTCTGAATTGTTTTAGCTCTCTTTTGCCTTCTTAGTAGAAGACTGCAAAGAGCTCTGCTGACTTCTCTCAGAGGATGAAAGAGATTCTGTGTCTTCCCCCATCCCCAGGTGCCATTATTCTTGTTGTGCCCCCCTGCTAGCAGCGTTGTGTGGCCACAAAGGATACACCTATACCTGGAAGATATTGTAAGGTAGCGCTGTCATTTGGGTAGGGGATACTCACTTACAAGCCACAAAACCAGATCTGGCACAGGTTTTCCATAAACAATCATAGTCCATGCAGTTTATTTAGCATCATAAACCCACAGCAGCAACATAAACTTCATAACATCAGCATAGCGTCCATGACAGAGTTCAGCTCTGTAATCCCTGTGGTCACACAGGTTAGGCATACACAGGCTCTTCAGCCTCAGTTATCTAACCCACGTCAGGGTTTCCTCATAGTTCCTTCATCACACTGCAGATGTCCATTCCCTCTAGGGAATCATCAGGCATGTGCAGTCATTCAACACAGCATTCCTTGCTGTCAGGAAGACAGCTCCCATCTCTCCCAGATGGGGCCTTCCAAAACGGACCAACCAGGTCCCTGCATTCACTCCATGTGACCTACCCTGGCCACCTTATATGGTCCGTAGCCACCGGGTCACATGGCTATGACCTCACCACAGGTCCTTGAACCATTCACACATACTTTACAATAGCGTGAAGCAATTATCACCTGAGCAATGCAAAGGAAATCCTGAAAACATGATCTGTTGGTGGGCCTTGAGGACTGGTGTTGGTGAACCCAGCTCTATTCAGTCTGTGCAATATTAGCAGACTGAAGAGACTGGTGGTGAAGTCATGTGTTTTTGACTGCACATATCTCCAAGACTGGCACAAGAAACATGTATCAGTAATGGAGCTATGTGGTGTCAAAAACGCAAAGTGTATGGCGCAGTGTGTGTACGGCGCAGTGTTTGTAGGTGGCGAAAGACACATTAATCAAACCGTATTTTGTGAAAGCAGAATTGCACATTTATTTAAAAAAAAATTATTGTGAATGACGTTTGGGGGAAGATTGGGATACTTTGAAGATGTGGAGAGACGAGGAACGGCTGGAAATGGAGGAAGGGGTTCTAGGGGAAGGGGCGACAAAAGTACTGGGGGAAGGGAGCTCAGGGATGGAACTGGAGGTAGGGTGAGACACATTTGGAGGAGAGGGGGGAGGGACAAAGTCTTTTTTTTTGCTTCTTTGGCGCAGGGGCCACCTGCCTAGACCGACTTCCACCGTGTGACCGCCTTACTTTGCTCGACCGCCTTGAGCTGGTGGACCGTGGCCTTGATGGGTAAAAGAGGGAATGTGGGTCACCCCTCTGATGCTCGGTTGTGGCGGTAGCGGTGCTCCTAGAAGTGGTGGTACTCCTAGAAGGAGAAGTGGTGTAGGTGCTCCTAGAAGGAGAAGTGGTGTCGGTGCTCCTATGAGGAGAAGTGGTGGCAGTGCTCTCAGGAGGAGATGTGGCGGCGGTGCTCCTAGGAGGAGAAGTGGTGGCGGTGCTCCTATGATGAGGAGTGGTGGTGGTGCTCCTAGGAGGAGAAGTGGTGGCAGTGCTCCTATGATGAGGAGTGGTGGCGGTGCTCCTTGAATGATGAGGATTGGTGGCGGTGCTCTTTGAATGATGAGGAGTGGTGGCAGTGCTCCTTGAATGATGATGAGTGGTGGCAGTGCTCCGAACAGGAGAATAGGTGGCGGTGGCCCAAGCAGGTTCTGCGGTGGTGGTGCTCCAGTGGTGGTGTTCCAGACAGGAAAAGCACTTGCCATGGTGGTGGCGGGGGTGGAGTGTCCAGCAGCACTCGGTATTGGTGTGGTGTAGTGGTGTCCGGCTTGATAAGAATGCACGTGGCCATGCAGTGGTATGCAGCAGAAGTCGGTAGTGAGGTGTAGCGAGTCAGTGGTGCCACTGTTGGAAATGACACCACTGACTGCTGAAAGTACCGATTCTGCTGCATAGCCTGCAAGTAAGCAGTGTTGCAGGCCTGCAACACATTCAGCTGTTGCTCAGGACTAAGGTGTTCCGCCATGCCTCGTTCAATTTTACTGGAAAAATGGTGCGCTGGTCTGTTGAGGTCAGCCTCCAGCCGGTCAAGGCGCTGGTCGACAGAGTGGAAGCGGTGTTCCATGAGGGTAAAACCGCGTTCCATGAGTGAAAAAACGCTTTCCACTCTGTCTGACAGCGACTTGAGGCTGACATGAAAGGCCTCGCTCAAGTGCATGAACTCGGGCAAGACAGGCCTGTCTGAGGCCCTCTGCCGCTGGTGGGAAGTGCCCACATAACCAGTGGCAGAGACCTAGGACCGGGGAACACCTGATAGACCAGCTTCCTGGTCACCAGCTGTCCGTGTTGCTGATCTGCAAGATGCTTCCTGGCTGTCGGATTGCTGAGACGGGTCCGAGGTCGTTCGATGAAGGATCACTCCACGGACAGGTTGTAGGGTGCTGCTCCAGGTGCTGTGGAAAGAAAAGAAAAACTTTACTATCATGCATTTACAAGAAGCATCAGCTGT
This sequence comes from Dendrobates tinctorius, assembly GCF_039654945.1. NCBI lineage: Eukaryota > Metazoa > Chordata > Amphibia > Anura > Dendrobatidae > Dendrobates > Dendrobates tinctorius. The sequence goes on along the minus strand of NW_027361738.1, from coordinate 19,469,974 downwards.
GGAATAGAAAAGCACAGATTATTTAAAAATATATATATAATACTTACGCTCTGGTGGCAAGGACCAGTCTTTGGAACGCCAACTCGCGTTGATAGTGGTACTTTCTACTGGTCCTTGCCGCTGAACCACTGCAAACCTGTCCCTCAGGATGAACATCAGTGTTGAAGTGGTCCTTCATCGAGCGCCAACGTGTGTGGACTTTGTTCACTGTTGAAAAAAACAAAGAAAAAAAGTTGGTATGCAATGACAAAAATACACTGGCGCTTCTTAATATAAAGGAAAGGATATTTGCAAGGTAGCCGCTGCTGGTATACGTGCTGGGTCTGTGGACACCCAGAAGAGGAAAAAATGACAGATAAAAAGAATACCTGCGCTGGCTAACTATATCCAGTAATGATGATGTACAAAAATCCCCTGAGTGAACAAAGTGGTAGGGAACCAGGTAAACCTTGATAAGTGTACCACTTACTTCATGTTGGTTGCGGGGCAGGAAACAGATCCATCGATTGCCACGTGAGGAGGTGGCTGTGCTGCTGTGGTGGAAACAGAGATGCAGCACCAAGGAGGTGTCCCTCCTGTGAGTGTTGGTGTGGAAGCGTCTCTGATGCTGACAGCCCCTGGGTGGATGAACAGTGGCGGCGCACACCGGCCGAGAGGCGCCGCTGGTGTGCAGCGGCTGAAGCAAGGAGGGGGAAGCCAGGTGACATCACAGGGAGGGAAGGGAAGGGAGCGTGTACAGGCCAAATTAGAAGCCAATGCATTTCTAAGGTCTGCGGACCTTTTTCATCAGGGCTGTCAGACCCTGCTGCGCCCATCCATATATAGGGCAAGGAACACACCTCCCCCCACCTGTCAGCATGCAAAACATACCACACTGCGGTAAATGCACCTCATGTCACCAACTGAAGTGTGGGGCCAATTGCGCAAAAAGCATGTATATGTGAAGTGGAGAAAATAAAGTAAAAATTGTATTAAAAACAACTTTTAATTGTATTAAGTTAAAAACTTATGAAAATAAAAAATAATAAAAATATATAAGATATATAGAATATATATGTACGCATAATATAAGGTACAACTTACCCTTAAAAAATATATATACACTCACTGGGCACTTTATTAGGTACACCTGTCCAACTGTGTGTTAAGACTTAATTTCTAATCAGCCAATCACATGGCGGCAACTCAGTGCATTTAGGCATGTAGACATGGTCAAGACAATCTCCTGCAGTTCAAACCGAGCATCAGTATGGGGAAGAAAGGTGATTTGAGTGCCTTTGAACGTGGCAAGATTGTTGGTGTCAGAAGGGCTGGTCTGAGTATTTCAGAAACTGCTGATCTACTGGGATTTTCACGCACAACCATCTCTAGGGTTTACAGAGAATGGTCCGAAAAAGAAAAAAAATCCAGTGAGCGGCAGTTCTGTGGCCGGAAATGCCTTGTTGATGCCAGAGGTCAGAGGAGAATGGGCATACTGGTTCGAGCTGATAGAAAGGCAACAGTGACTCAAATTGCCACCCGTTACAACCAAGGTAGGCAGAAGAGCATCTCTGAACGCACAGTGCGTCGAACTTTGAGGCAGATGGGCTACAGCAGCAGAAGACCACACTGGGTACCACTCCTCTCAGCTAAGAACAGGCATCTGATGGCTACTTTCAGCAGGATAATGCGCCATGTCATAAAGCTCGAATCATCTCAGATTGGTTTCTTGAACATGACAATGAGTTCACTGTACTCAAATGGCCTCCTCAGTCACCAGATCTCAATCCAATAGAGCATCTTTGGGATGTGGTGGAACGGGAGATTCGCATCAGGGATGTGCAGCCGACAAATCTGCGCCAACTGTGTGATGCCATCATGTCAATATGGTCCAAAATCTCTGAGGAATGCTTCCAGCACCTTGTTGAATCTCTGCCACGAAGAATTGAGGCAGTTCTGAAGGCAAAAGGGGGTCCAACCCGTTACTAGCATGGTGTACCTAATAAAGTGGCCAGTGAGTGTATGTGTTAAAAGATCATTTCGTGAATATGATGCTTACCTATTGGAATAAAATGAAACAAAATAACATTAACTGCAGGATCAATACAGCAGTACAATACACAATGCAGTCACTGTTGATCCTGAGGACACTGTTGTGTTTCCTGCTAGAATATATTTAGCAGGAAACACACCAGTATCATCAGGAGCAAGAGTGAAAGCAGGATCAATACAGCAGTACAATACACAATGCAGTCACTGTTGAACCTGAGGACACTGTTGTGTTTACTGCTAGAATATATCAAGCAGGAAACACAACACTATCATCATTAACAAGAGTCAATGCGGCATCACAGAGCATGGAAATACTTACAAAATGCCTTTTTGGAAGTTGGAGAGGCGCTGTCCCAGCCATCCATCTTCGCTGTGGCCACCTCATTCCAGAGCTGCTGGGTCACCACAGTGTCCTTGTACTGCTGGTCACGGCTGTCCCACAACGGGACACGCTCCTGGACCAGGCGGATCAGGTGCTCATTGTCCAAGTAAATGTCTTCATCCCATTGTGGAACCTAGAAAAAAAAACATTATAATCTTGGAAATTTTGGAGAATGAAAAAGATAGAAAAATAGAAATAAAAGAAGCAAGATAGAAGATGAAAAAAGGACAGAAAAAAGGAAGAGAAAAAATAAACCAAAAAAAGGGACATTGAAAGACTATATACTTACAATCCATCTCCTTGCCGGGACTTGGCTAGGCTGCTCCCGCTGTTCTACCTCACTTGCTGGGTCTGATGATGAGGTCTGTAAAGAAAAAAAATTATTACACATTTGTAGAGGCAGCAGCTATACTTACCCAAAGGCAGGAAGATCCTCACCTCACGCTCTGCTTGGGCCAGTTCTTGCTGGGATGGAGAATATTCCGATCCAGAAGACATGCTGGAATTTAAACAGAAAAAACATTAGTACATAATAAATTTTAATGGACAGGCAGACATTATGTTGAAGAATACTCACATTTTGGCTGCTGCAGCTTGTAGCCAAAGTTGTGGCTCTTCTTTGTTCAAGGCTGTTATCTCTTCCAGGCTGTCTGTAGAGTAAGTGGTCTGACCGTGCAGACACCTTCTTTTATCTAGACTCCTCCCAAACAATGTTGCTTGTGTAAGGGGTGGTTTAAACCAGTGTCTAGACATTGTTTACTCTAAAATCACATGCGCGCAAAAAGCGCTGACATGCGCATGCCAGCGACCCCCTAGAGTGTAATGTTATTTTTTTAGGGGTGAGGGACGTGGTATAAGGCTCCACACATGTAAGCATTTTTCTTTTACTTATTGGTTTGACCATGTGCTTTGAGTATTTGGGGATAAGATTTATTTTGTTTCAAATGATTTGTACCTATTTATTTAGCTATGGCTATTGTCGGGCTGAGTGCAATATTCACGGTGGTAGACTAGTAATTAACCCCTAGCCACAAGCATTTAAAGGGCCAGTAATTTGGATTGCATTTTTATATTCATGTGTTGTAGTAACCTATAGCCTCTTTTTGTCCCACCGCTGAGGCTTTCTTTGCTTGATTGTTATTTTTGTTGTCAGTTAAACTTTTCCATTGTGAAATAAAATTATTTTTAATATTTTGTGCTTTTTATGTTCTTTATCTAACTTTATGGAACAGATGGGTTTTATATCATTGCATGAGGCACATTGATAATTGTTGGTTCAATTTTTGCTGATCATAATCCTCCCAAACAATGTTGCTTGTGTAGGGGGTGGTTTAAACCAGTGTCTAGACATTGTTTACTCTAAAATTGCATTGATGCAGTTAATGTTATTTTATTTCATTTTATTCCAATAGGTAAGCATCATATTCACAAAATGATCTTTTAACACATATATATATATATTAAGGGTAAGTTGTACCTTATATTATGCGTACATATGTATTCTATATATCTTATATATTTTTATTATTTTTTATTTTCATAAGTTTTTAACTTAATACAATTAAAAGTTGTTTTTAATGCAATTTTTACATTATTTTCTCCACTTCACATATAAATGCTTTTTGCACATTTGGCCCCACACTTCAGTTGGTGACATGAGGTGCATTTACCGCAGTGTGGTATGTTTTGCATGCTGACAGGTGGGGGGAGGTGTGTTCCGTGCCCTATATAGGGATGGGCGCAGCAGGGTCTGACAGCCCTGATGAAGAAGGTCCGCAGACCTTAGAAATGCATTGGCTTCTAATTTGGCCTGTACGCGCTCCCGTCCCTTCCCTCCCGGTGATGTCACCTGGCTTCCCCCTCTTCGCTTCAGCCGCTGCACACCGGCGGCGCCTCTCGGCCGGAGTGCGCCGCCACTGTTCATCCACCCAGCGGCTGTCAGCATCAGAGACGCTTCTGTACCAACACTCACAGGAGGGACACCTCCTTGGTGCTGCGTCTCTGTTTCCACCACCGCGGCACAGCCACCTCCTCATGTGGCAATCGATAGATCTGTTTCCTGCCCCGCTACCAACATGAAGTAAGTTGTACACTTATCAAGGTTTACCTGGTTCCCTACCACTTTGTTCACTCAGGGGATTTTTGTACATCATCATTACTGGATATAGTTAGCCAGCGCAGGTATTCTTTTTATCTATCAAACATCAGGAGCAAGACTGAAAGCAGGATCAATACAGCAGTACAATAGACAATGCAGTCACTGTTGATCCTGAGGACACTGTTCTGTTTCCTGCTAGAATATATATAGCAGGAAACACACCAGTTTCATCAGGAGCAAGAGTGAAAGCAGGATCAATACAGCAGTACAATACACAATGCAGTCACTGTTGATCCTGAGGACACTGTTGTGTTTACTGCTAGAATATATCTAGCAGGAAACACACCAGTATCATCAGGAGCAAGAGTGAAAGCAGGATCAATACAGCAGTACAATACACAATGCAGTCACTGTTGATCCTGAGGACACTGTTGTTTTTCCTGCTAGAATATATTTAGCAGGAAACACACCAGTATCATCAGGAGCAAGAGTGAAAGCAGGATCAATACAGCAGTACAATACACAATGCAGTCTGTTATGAATGAGTCACTGTAGGAGGCAAAAACAGAAATGCTAGCTAAGTCCAGAAAACCGGAGAAGTTGGCAGCTATCGGATTGCAGACCCCTGAACCTATCAACACAACTAGCAGTATCCGTGGGGGGTTCCTACGATGCCCTAGACCCCTCGATCACAGCCGGAGGACTATATAGCCTAAAGACAGAAGGGGTAATCTAAACTGCCCCAGAGCAGACCCCAAAGCAATAGGCAGCCCCCAACATATAATGACGGTGAAGCAAGAAGAAAAAACAATAACACAGACAGAAAGATAGACTGAGCAAAGACGGGGCCCGAGCTAACTAGATAGGAAAGGACAGAAAGGCTGCTGTCTGCAATCCGTGAAAAACCCTATGAAAATAAGAGCCAACAGACTGACAGTGAAAAAGGCCCTGAAGACGCTAGGCTTCAAAAAGACTATGTCAGTACTCAGGAATTTTCTGAAGACAGAGCAACCGGCAAAAGGGAATTCAGCTCACCTCAGCAGGGAATGGCAGAATCCAGAAAAGCAAGGCAAACAAAAACAAAACACAAATGCTAAAAGGCAAGCAGAAAACTTAGCTTTTGAGGAGCAGGAATCAGACTGGTCTCCTAGAATTCCACAGAGAAATCACCCGCAGGGAAGAATGGCGTCGGCAGCCTTATATCCAGTCCGTGACTCCACTCAGCCAGTCATCATCATTAGGCTCAGGTGCTTGATAATCAGGCTCATTACCTTCCTTTACCAGAAGAGGGAGTTCACCAGACCTCAGTGACGAAGGGGAAAATGAACTCACAACAGTACCTCCCCCTTGAGGAGGGGTCACCGAACCCTCAACCAAGCCACCAGGGCGATCAGGGTGAGCCCGATGAAAGGCACGTACCAATCTTTTGGCATGAATATCAGAGGCAGAGACCCAGGAATTATCCTCCTGACCATAACCCTTCCACTTAACCAAATACTGGAGTCTCCGTCTAGCCAGACGGGAATCCAGTATTTTCTCTACCTCATAATCCATGTTACCTTCAACCAATACAGGGTCCGTAGGTGCCACCCCAGGAACAACTGGTTCAACAAACCTCTTCAACAAGGACTTATGGAACACATTATGGATTTTAAATGTGACAGGAAGAGCCAAACGAAAAGAGACCGGATTAATAATCTCCAAAATCTTGTAAGGTCCAATAAATCTAGGCTTAAACTTAGGAGAAGCCACCTTCATAGCAATATTTTTTGATGATAACCACACCATATCACCAATCTTAACCTGGGGACCAATGGTCCTATGTCGATTGGAAAACCGCTGGGCCTTTTCCTGGGAGAGAGATAACTTTTCCACCACTTGGATCTGGTGCATTCTCTCCACCAGAGTGTCAACACCTGGGCAGGCAGAAGGCTCCGCCTGCCCTGAAGAAAATCGAGGATGAAACCCAAAGTTACAAAAAAAAGGTGACATCAAAGTGGCAGAACTAGCTCTATTATTTAAAGCAAATTCGGCCAACTGCAAAAATGAAACCCAATCATCCTGATCAGCGGAAATAAAACATCTCAAATACGACTCCAAGGTCTGGTTTGTTCTCTCTGTCTGCCCATTGGTCTGAGGGTGAAAAGCAGAGGAGAAGGACAACTGAATTCCCAGCTTGGAACAGAAAGTCCTCCAAAATCTAGACACAAACTGAACTCCTCTGTCAGATACAATGTTCTTAGGAATCCCGTGTAAGTGAACCACCTGTTGCAAAAACAGGGGCACCAACTCGGAGGAAGACGGCAACTTAGGGAGTGGTACAAGATGAACCATCTTAGAGAACCTATCACAAATCACCCAAATAACAGTAATTCTTTGAGAGACCGGCATATCAGAGATGAAATCCATTGAAATATGGGTCCATGGCCTCCTGGGGACCGGCAAAGACATCAACAACCCACTAGAGCGAGAACAAGATTTAGACCGGGAGCAAGTCCCACAGGACTGCACAAAATTCCTGACATCATGAGACAAGGTGGGCCACCAAAAAGAGCGACTCACCAGATCTCTAGTACCAAAAATACCTGGATGACCAGCCAATGCAGAGCAATGAACTTCAGACATCACTCTCTTCTTCCACTGGTCAGGAACATACAACTTTCCACTGGGACAACGCTCAGGTTTGTCCTCCTGGAACTCTTGCAGAGCAAGTCTCAAATCGGGCGAGATGGCAGAAAGAACTACCCCTTCGCCTAAGATGGTAGCAGGCTTGGTCACCACAGGAGAATCAGCAAAGAAGCTCCTAGAGAGGGCGTCTGCCTTGACATTCTTAGTTCCAGGAAGAAAAAAGACCACAAAATCAAAACGTGTAAAAAACAAGGCCCACCTAGCCTGTCTAGGGTTCAAGCGTTTAGCCGACTCTAGGTAAATCAAATTCTTGTGGTCAGTGAGGACCACGACTTGATGTTTAGCTCCCTCCAACCAATGTCTCCACTCCTCAAATGCCCATTTCATGGCCAACAGTTCCCGATTCCCCACATCATAGTTACGTTCAGATGGAGAGAACTTTCGGGAAAAGAAAGCACAGGGATTCATTTTAGATGTTACAGGATCCTTTTGGGACAAAACAGCTCCTGCACCAATCTCAGAAGCATCCACCTCTACCTGGAACGGGAGTGAGACATCAGGTTGCCGCAAAACCGGGGCGGAGGTAAATCTTCGTTTCAGCTCCTGAAAGGAAGCAACAGCCTCCGGAGACCAATTCAACACATCAGCACCCTTCTTAGTCAGATCAGTCAATGGCTTGGCAATACTAGAACATTTTGCTATAAATTTCCGATAAAAATTAGCAAAACCCAAAAACTTCTGGAGGGCCTTCAAAGAAGTGGGCTGAACCCAATCATAAATGGCCTGTACCTTGGCCGGGTCCATTTCAATAGTTGACGGAGACAAAATAAATCCCCAAAATGAAATCCTCTGTACTCCAAAAAGGCATTTCGATCCTTTGACATACAGGGAATTTTCCCTCAAGATCCGGAACACAGTCCGAATATGTTCCACATGAGAATCCCAATCCTTGGAGAAGATCAAAATATCATCCAGATAGATAATCAAAAATTTATCGACAAAGTCTCGGAAAATATCGTTCATGAAGCACTGGAAGACAGAAGGGGCATTAGTGAGCCCAAAAGGCATCACCAGGTTCTCAAAATGTCCCTCCGGAGTATTAAACGCCGCCTTCCATTCATCCCCATGCTTAATGCGGATAAGATTATACGCCCCCTGAGGTCAAGCTTGGTAAACCAGCAAGCACCTCTAACTCTAGAGAATAGATCCAAAATCAGGGGTAACGGATACTGATATTTAATAGTAATTTTGTTGAGGGCAAGATAATCAATACAAGGCCTTAAAGAACCATCCTTTTTGGCCACGAAAAAAAAACCCGGCACCTAAGGGTGAAGAGGATGGTCTAATATGACCCTTCTCCAACGCCTCCTTAATATAGGATCGCATAGCCTCATGCTCGGGTACAGATAAATTGAAGAGCCGACCCTTGGGAAATTTACACCCCGGGCTCGGTTCAATTGCACAGTCATAACTCCTATGAGGAGGCAAAGATGCAGACTCATTCTCACTAAATACATCATAAAAGTCCGCCAAATAGTCAGGAACATCATGCGACTGAGGAGAGGTGGAAAAAACCGGAGCCTCACTAAAGGCACACCGACAACCCCAACTCACCACAGACACAGATTTCCAATCCAAAACTGGATTATGAATTTGTAACCAGGGAAACCCCAGAACAATGGTATCATGCAGATTATGCAACACCAAAACTCTGCAATTTTCTTGATGGTCTGGGGCGACCCGCATTACCACCTGGGTCCAAAACGGAGGTTTATTTTTCGCCAAAGGAGTAGCATCAATCCCCCTCAAAGGGATAGGTGTCCGCAGAGGTGTCATCGGAAATCCACAACGTTTAGCAAAATCCAAGTCCATTAGGTTTAGCGCTGCTCCCGAATCCACAAAAGCCTTGGTGGAAAATGTGGACAGGGAGCAGATCAGAGTAATTGCCAGAAGAAACTTAGGTTGAACACCACCAACAGAAAATGTGTGTGCAAAGCGTTTCCCTCGTTTAGGACAAACAGAAATAATATGCAAGGCATCTCCACAGAAAAAAACACAGCTTATTACGCCTTCTGAACTCCTGACGTTGCGCCCTACACAAAACTCTATCACATTGCATAGGTTCAGACGTCTGTTCAACCGGTGGCAACACCTCTCGTGCAATCCTGCGTTCACGTAAACGCCGATCAACCTGAATGGCTAATGACATAGAATCATCCAGACCAGAGGGAACAGGAAATCCCACCATAGTATCTTTTACGGCTTCCGACAAACCCTTCCGAAAGAGAGCAGCCAAGGCATTATCATTCCAGGTAGTAAGGACCGCCCACTTTCGGAACTTTTGACAGTACAACTCTGCAGAATCTCGACCCTGGTTCAATGCCAACAGGGTCTTTTCAGCCTGATCAATAGCATTAGGTTCGTCATACAACCCCAAGGCTTGAAAAAATGCATTCACATTAGTCAGAATAGGATCATCTGGTTTCAAAGAAAACGCCCAATCCTGGGGATCACCACGCAGCAAAGAGATGACAATTTGAAACCTGCTGCACGGAGCTCCCTGACGAGTTAGGCTTCAAGGCAAAAAATAATTTACAATTATTTTTGAAACTCAAAAATTTAGATCGATCCCCAAAAAATACATCAGGTGTAGGGATCTTTGGTTCAACAGCATGCGAACGAGCAAGGTAGGCGGAAATTCCCCGCACTTCCACAGCGAGCTGCTCCACACGATCAGACAATTGCTTTATCTCCATTGAGAGAAAAAAAAAATTCCCCCTATGGCCTCAGAGATATAGAGGAAAGAATATACACACTTTTTTTTTTTTTACAGTTCTTTCCTGCTATTGAGTACCCTAGGATCTGCGGTATGGTGGGTGATTCTGTTATGAATGAGTCACCGTAGGAGGCAAAAACAGAAATGCTAGCTAAGTCCAGAAAACCGGAGAAGTTGGCAGCTATTGGATTGCAGACCCCTGAACCTATCAACACAACTAGCAGTATCCGTGGGGGGTTCCTACGATGCCCTAGACCCCTCGATCACAGCCGGAGGACTATATAGCCTAAAGACAGAAGGGGTAATCTAAACTGCCCCAGAGCAGACCCCAAAGCAATAGGCAGCCCCCAACATATAATGACGGTGAAGCAAGAAGAAAAAACAATAACACAGACAGAAAGATAGACTGAGCAAAGACGGGGCCCGAGCTAACTAGATAGGATAGGACAGGAAGGCTGCTGTCTGCAATCCGTGAAAAACCCTATGAAAATAAGAGCCAACAGACTGACAGTGAAAAAGGCCCTGAAGACGCTAGGCTTCAAAAAGACTATGTCAGTACTCAGGAATTTTCTGAAGACAGAGTAACCGGCAAAAGGGAATTCAGCTCACCCCAGCAGGGAATGGCAGAATCCAGAAAAGCAAGGCAAACAAAAACAAAACACAAATGCTAAAAGGCAAGCAGAAAACTTAGCTTTTGAGGAGCAGGAACCAGACTGGTCTCCTAGAATTCCACAGAGAAATCACCCGCAGGGCAGAAGGGCGTCGGCAGCCTTATATCCAGTCCGTGACTCCACTCAGCCAGTCATCATCATTAGGCTCAGGTGCTTGATAATCAGGCTCATTACCTTCCTTTACCAGAAGAGGGAGTTCACCAGACCTCAGTGACGAAGGGGAAAATGAACTCACAACAGCAGTCACTGTTGAACCTGGGGACACTGTTGTGTTTACTGCTAGAATATATCAAGCAGGAAACACAACAGTATCATCAGGAACAAGAGTCAATGCGGCATCACAGAGCATGGAAATACTTACAAAATGCCTTTTTGGAAATTGGAGAGGCACTGTCCCAGCCATCCATCTTCGCTGCGGCCACCTCATTCCAGAGCTGCTGGGTCACCACAGTGTCCTTGTACTGCTGGTCACGGCTGTCCCACAATGGGACATGCTCCTGGACCTGGTGGATCAGGTGCTCATTGTGCAAGTAAATGTCTTCATTCTATTGTGGAACCTAGAAAAAAAACCATTATAATCTTGGAAATTTTGGAGAATGAAAAAGATAGAAAAATAGAATTAAAAGAAGCAAGATAGAAGATGAAAAAAAGGACAGAAAAAAGGAAGAGAAAAAATAAATTAAAAAAGGGACATTGAAAGACTATATACAGTATTTACAATCCGTCTCCTTGCCGGGACTTGGCTAGGCTGCTCCTGCTGTTCTACCTCACTTGCCGGGACTGATGATGAGGTCTGTAAAGAAAAAAATTATTACACATTTGTAAAGGCAGCAGCTATACTTACCCAAAGACAGCAAGAGAATCACCTCACGCTCTGCTTGGGCCAATTCTTGCTGGGATGGAGAATATTCCGATCCAGAAGACATGCTGGAATTTAAACAGAAAAAACATTAGTACATAATAAGTTTTAATGGACAGGCAGACATTATGTTGAAGAATACTCACATTTTGGCTGCTGCAGCTTGTAGCCAAAGTTGTGGCTCTTCTTTGTTCAAGGCTGTAATCTCTTCCAGGCTGTCTGTAGAGTAAGTGGTCTGACCGTGCAGACACCTTCTTTTATCTAGACTCCTCCCAAACAATGTTGCTTGTGTAGGGGGTGGTTTAAACCAGTGTCTAGACATTGTTTACTCTAAAATCACATGCGCGCAAAAAGCGCTGACGTGCACACGATCACGTGCATGCCAGCGACCCCCTAGATTGTAATGTTATTTTTTTAGGGGTGATGGACGTGGTATAAGGCTCCACACATGTAAACATTTGTCTTTTACTTATTGGCTTGGCTATGTGCTTTGAGTATTTGGGGATAAGATTTATTTTGTTTCAAATGATTTGTACCTATTTATTTAGCTATGGCTATTGTCGAGCTGAGTGCAATATTCACGGTGGTAGACTAGTAATTAACCCCTAGCCACAAGCATTTAAAGGGCCAGTAATTTGGATTGCATTTTTATATTCATGTGTTGTAGTAACCTATAGCCTCTTTTTGTCCCACCACTGAGGCTTTCTTTGCTTGATTGTTATTTTTGCTGTCAGTTAAACTTTTCCATTGTGAAATAAAATTATTTTTAATATTTTCCTTATATTTGTGCTTTTTATGTTCTTTATCTAACTTTATGGAACAGATGGGTTTTATATCATTGCATGAGGCACATTGATAATTGTTGGTTCAATTTTTGCTGATCATAATCCTCCCAAACAATGTTGCTTGTGTAGGGGGTGGTTTAAACCAGTGTCTAGACATTGTTTACTCTAAAATCGCATGTGCACAAAAAACGCTGATGTGCGCATGAACACGTGCATGCCAGCAACCCCATAGATTGTAATGTTATTTTTTTGCGCATTCCTTGGGCTCATGTGCGCATGCAATTTTTTTACGAGGTTGGGCGGAACAAAATATGCAACATGTAGGGTCTGGCGCGTCTGGGCACACATCTGGAGAATGCACAGCTAACGAAAACGCTGATGAGCGCGTGCAATCGCTAGACACTGCGCCCGCTATTTTAAAGATAGGGGACCATTGCAAGTGCGCCCGATAGCGTACGATGCGCTGCACGATAAAACGCTAGTGTGAAACCAGCCTAAGCCCACTGTAGAGTGAAAGTAGTTCAGTGGCTAAGTATGTCTCCTGATCTGATCTCAACCAAAATACCTAGGGGGAATTCTGAAGAGACAAGTTGAGCATCACTCTCCATCCAGCATCCAAACTCTAAGACTAGACTCACACTAGTATATGGCATCCGATGCAAGATGCTAAGGTCACTTGGCTCCAGTTCTGCTTCGCTTGTGATCCTAGTGTGAGTGCTACTATGCTCCTATTCTCTTGCATGAGAGTATTGCAGCACAGGTGGAGAGGAGACAGAGAAAGTAATTTCTCCATCTCCCCCATGGTCTAACAGGCTAACTTGCCTTATACGGGACTGCACTGGGATAACATCCAAATGTAGTCTGAAGTTTCACATACACCCATAGTTTTTGTATGGGTGCAAATGAACCGAGTGTCATGGTTTATTCAGAATGCTGGGCAGGCGGTGTAGGGGTTAATTGGTAGAGCCTCCTTCTGGGTCTGGGGAGGGTTTTTATAGCTTCAGGTGAGGACCCTCCCCTGTGGTTTATACTCCTAGTTTGAGTGTGCTCGACCCTGCTCCATTTGTGCTCTCGCCTGTCCTGGTACGATTGTTTGGTGTATGATCTGGTTTGGCCTCGTTTTACGTCTCTTGGATTCTGATTTTGTACTTGTCTGTCCGTCCCGTGTATGACCCCTGGCTTTGTCCTGACCTCCCTGTGATCACCCCTCTGGTACTTCTGCCTCCATCTCGTGTGTGACCTCTGCTATGCCTGACTATTCTCTGACTCACGATTCTGTACCTCGTTTGCCCGTACTGTGTATGACCTCCGTTTTGCCCGACTCTGAGTTTTCTACCATCTCTGATAGCAGGACGCTAAGCCCCTCCCCCTTGCTGTCACATGACCATAGGTCCTGTGCCTGCTTGCTAAAGCTTCAGCGTTCAGATCCTGTGCATCTGTACTTTCTGGCTATTCCTGTCCCTGGGGCCCCTACAGTATGGGTGAGTCCCTGCTCAGCGGAGGCTGCACGCCGGCGCTGTCAGGAGCCTGATATTATAAACGACCAATACAGTTTTTTTTTCCTCTCTCTCCTCTGCTCCCTCTGAACGAAAGGTGGTGTCTGTGTGGCTGGATCCGCTGTAATCATGGACCCTATGCAGGCTCTATCTGAGCAGGTAAAGCAGCTTTCTCAGATGCTCCAAAAATTAAATGTGGAACAACGTTCTATGGCTCATACCCAGCAACAGCTGGTCAACAATGTACAGGGGGCTATAGGTCCCGAGAATAGGGATGTGTCCCTTTCTTCTCCGGAATCTCCGGTTAAATTACCCGACTCCTTTTCTGGGGACAAAAGGGAGTTCAGGGCCTTTCGAGAGGGATGTAAAATATTCTTTTCCCTGAGACCTCGTTCGTCCAGGGGAGAATTCCAAAGGGTAGGGGTAGTTATTTCCCTGCTGCGGGGTGCACCACAAGCCTGGGCATTTTCTCTAGTACCTACAGCCCCTGAACGCATGACTGTGGATGCACTTTTTGAGGCTTGGCCGCATTTATGACGAACCTGACAGTGTTCGCTTGGCGGAGGACATGGTGATGAGTGCACGTCAGGGTCGGCACTCTGCAGAGTGGTTTTGTTCGGAGTTTCGACGGTGGTCGGCCGAGGTCTCCTGGGATGATGCTGCTCTCAGGGGGCTATTTCGTAGGGGCCTGTCGGAACGCCTTCAGGACGCTCTGGCCCTGCACCCACCTCCTGATACTCTGGAAGAAGCCATGACCCAAGCTGTGCGAATGGATGAGAGCCAGAGGAGTGATGCATTCTGAAACTTCCTTGTTCTCTAGAAGTAAAGAGGTGGAGGCCAGTACTATACCTATGGAAATTGGCGCCACCTCGATCAGAGAGAAACAAAGGAGGCGCTGCCGTGAAAAGCAATTGTGTTTCTACTGTGGGGAATCAGGACACTGGAGAAGAGACTGCCCGTCCTGTCCTGCGACTTCCAAGCCATCGGGAAACTACTAGGTCTGGGTAGTGATCGAGGAGGCTGCCCAGACCCTCAGGTACTTTTTTCCTCATGCTCTAAGTTTTTGCTGAATGTCGAACTGGTAGTAGACAACTGTCATTTTATTTCTGCAGCCTTGGTGGACTGCGGTTCATCCCTTAACTTGATTGGTTCCAGTACCGTCTCCAGGGTCAAGATAGGGACAGTCAGGTTGGAGACCCCTCTGAAAATCGTGGCTATTGACTCTTCCCCTCTCACCCATTCGGGGATTCGTTATGTTACCAACAATTTTATTTTACATGTGGGTTCCTCCCATATTGAGGAGATGAGATGTTTTGTTATGGACAATCTGCCCGAAGGGCTGGTATTGGGTATGCCGTGGCTCCAACGGCACAACCCAGTTATTGATTGGGAGAGAAGAGTAATTGTTAAGTGGGGACCAAAATGTATTGACTGCTCTTATAAATCTGTGTTCTGTGTTTCACCTGCAAAACCTGTCTCTGAGTCTTCTGTCTGTCTGGAGGGTATTCCGGAATACCTGAAGGAGTTTGAGGACGTGTTCTCCGAAAGCGAGGCCGAAGTTTTACCCTCACATAGGTCATTCGACTGCACTATTGACCTGATCCCTGGGTCCAAATTGCCCAAAGCCCGTTTAATTTGTCAGGACCTGAGCGTTTGGCTATGAAAGATTATATAACGGAAAGTCTCCGTAAGGGGCATATTAGACCTTCAGTCTCTCCAATAGCAGCAGGATTTTTCTTTGTCAAAAAGAAAGATGGTGGCCTGCGCCCCTGCCTTTACTTCCGAGAACTCAACAAGATTACCGTAAAAAATGCATATCCCTTACCCTTGATCCCAGATTTGTGCAACCAACTCTCGGGGGCAAAATGGTTTTCCAAATTGGATCTCAGGGGGGCTTATAATTTGATAAGAATCACAGAGGGGGATGAATGTAAAACGGCTTTCCTCACTACTGAGGGGTTATTTGAAAACCTAGTGATGCCATTTGGTCTCGCTAACGCACCAGCAGTTTTTCAGAACTTCATCAATGTGGTGTTTGCAGACATGATTGGCTGCTTTGTTGCTATTTACCTGGACGATATTCTGATCTACTCGACTGACAAACACTCTCATTTGGTACATGTGAAAACTGTTCTTCAGAGACTCAGGGAGAATCAATTGTTTGTCAAATTGGAAAAGTGTACATTTTTTGTCCAGGAGTTGACCTTTCTAGGACTTATTATTTCTCCACAGGGGTTTCGGATGGATCCCAAGAAGGTGCAGGCCATTGCAGAGTTGGTTCAACCCCAGGACCTAAAAGGGCTGCGGCGCTTCTTGGGATTCACTAATTATTATCGAAAGTTTATCAAGGGCTTTTCACAAATAGTAAAGCCCCTCACCGACCTCACATGTAAAGGGGCCGATATCAAAAATTGGTCTCTCCCGGCTAAACAATCCTTTTTGGTTTTGAAGAATTGTTTTATGTCTGCTCCGATACTGGTGCAACCTGACCCATCCTTACCATTTGTTGTGGAAGTCGATGCTTCTGAGGTGGGAGTGGGGGCTGTTTTGTCTCAAGGGCCAGCTACTTTGACTAATCTTAGACCTTGTGCATTTTTCTCCAAAAAATTCTCTCAGGCAGAGAGAAATTATGATGTTGGGAACAGAGAGCTCCTAGCAATTAAGTTGGCATTTGAAGAATGTAGGCATTTTTTGGAGGGGGCAGAGCATCCGATTACGGTTATCACGGATCACAAAAATCTGGAGTACATTAAGTCAGCGAAAAGGTTGACTCCCAGACAGGCTCGGTGGTCACTTTTTTTTTCTCGGTTTCAGTTTTCTATTACTTTCCAGCCTGGATCTAAGAACATAAAGGCAGATGCTCTATCATGAAGTTTTGAACCATTGTCTGCCCCCCGATCCACCGTCATCCATTCTTCAACCCGGGGTGGTTATCGCATAGCTATCGTCGGAGTTGGAGTGGGAGATTGTGGGGGCTCAATCTTTAGCCCTCCAAGATCCAAACCTGCTCATAGATTGTTTGTACCACAGCATTTACGTTCTAATCTCTTACGAGAATTTCACGAATCGAAGTTGGGGGCTCACCCAGGTATTGCAGCCACATTTGAGGTAGTGAAGAGACTTTTTTGGTGGCCATTAATGTCTGCAGAAATTAAGAATCATGTCACAGCCTGTGGGATTTGCGCCCGTTCAAAGAGCTCTCATTGCCGGCCGGCCGGGGAATTGGTACCTTTGCCTATTCCTAGAAGACCTTGGACTCATCTGTCCATGGACTTCATCACCAATCTCCCTCCATCCCGGGGTAACACGGCAGTTTGGGTAATTGTGGATAGATTTTCTAAAATGGCACACTTCGTACCCATGGCCAAGTTACCGTCAGCTGAGGTTCTTTCGAAACACTTTCTTTCCCAAATCGTTCATCTCCATGGTGTACCTACGAATATTGTATCTGATAGGGGGGCACAATTTGTAGCAAAATTCTGGCAGGCTTTTTGCAGAAAGTTGGGGATTTCTTTATCTTTTTCCTCAGCCTACCACCCAGAGAGCAATGGACAAACGGAGTGCACCAATCAGTCATTGGAACAGATCCTCCGGTGTTTGACTTCGACGTTCCAGGATGACTGGTATGACGCGTTGCCGTTGGCGGAGTTTGCCTTTAACAACCGAATTAACCAATCCACGGGTAGGTCACCTTTTTTTTGTTAATTGTGGATTAAATCCTAATTTTGGTGAGTTTTCACATCTGGATTCAAACTGTCCGGGGGCCGAAGATTCAGTCAGCAGAATGAGTGAGCTTTGGTCAAAAGCTCGAGCAAGCATTGGCAAAGCACAAGAAAGATATAAACACTTTGCTGATAGTAAAAGGGACCCGGGTCAGACTCTACATTGTGGGGACAAGGTATGGCTCTCGACACGAAGCATAAGCTTGAAACTGCCTTCCGCCAAGTTGGGTCCCAAATTCATTGGTTCCTATGTGATAACGGAAGTGATCAACCAGGTGGCTTATCGCTTGCTCCTCCCATCATCTTTGAAATTGCATAACATGTTCCATAGATCCTTACTCAAACCTGTAGGTTCAGTGGTAGAGGAACCCTCATCGTTACCGCCTCCAGTATTGGTGGACGGTCACATGGAATTTGAAGTACAAAACATTGTGCAGTCGCGATGGGTTCGCGGTTCACTGCAGTATCTCGTCCATTGGAAGGGGTATTGTTATGAATGGGTAGCCGAGGAGGAAATAAAAAACAACAAAGCTAAGTCTCAGAAAACCAAAGAGGTTGGTAACTATGCAGACTGCAGACCCCTGATCCTAACACGCAGCTAGCAGCAGTCATGGAGCGTTCCAACGGTGGTCCTAGATGCCTCGTCACAACCGGAGAACTAAATAATCCTAAAGCAGGAAAAGAGGAAAACTAACTGCCCCAGAGCAGACCCCAAAGGAGAGACAGCCCCCCACATGTATTGACGGTGAAAAAAGAAGAGAACACAAAGGCACGAAAATAGGCTGAGCAAATGATTGGGCCAAACTAACTTGAAAGGACAGGAAAGGAAAGACACTGTCTGCAGTCTGCCAAAAAACCCTACAAAATGTCAAACACAACTGATAGCAAAATTAACCGTGAAGTCACTAGCCTTCTCCCACTATATCAGCACTCTGAAATATTCTGAGACAGAGCAAAAAGAGGCCAATCTAATAAGGGACAAAAAAAGGCAATTTGGCAAATAAGAGTTGAAATTCAGCACAGCCCAGCCGGGCTGGCTGACCACACTAAAAACTGAATAGACCAACAAGAGCAAATGTGAACATTAGCAAAAAACAAACTTATCTGAGAAGACTGGAACAGAGCTGAGTCCTAGACCTGAGAAGCAGACTGAATCACCAGCAACAGGATAGGGCGTCGGCTGTCTTATATCCAGCCTGATACTCCAGAGATCCAATCACTATCTTCCTCACCAGGTGGCAGATCACTACCACTCAAACCAACCTCACCATCTCCCGTCACCACCAGAGGGAGAACGGAAGGGGAACTCTCAACTAGTGGAGCAGAAAATGAGCTCATAACAGTACCCCCCCTGAGGAGGGGTCACCGAACCCTCATCCATGCCACCAGGCCGATCAGGATGGGCCCGGTGAAAAGCACAAACCAATTTATTGGCATGAATATCAGTGGCAGAGACCCAAGAATTATGCTCCTGGCCATAACCCTTCCATTTGTACAAATACTGGAGTTTCCATCTAACCAAACGAGAATCCAATATTTTCTCTACCTCATATTCCATATTGCTTTTAACCAACACAGGGTCAGGAGGTGCCGCCACAGGAACTACTGGCTTAACAAACCTCTTCAACAGTGATTTGTGAAATACGTTATGGATTTTGAACGTAACTGGAAGAGCCAATCGAAAAGAAACAGGATTAAGAATCTCCAAAATCCTATAAGGTCCAATAAATCTTGGCTTAAATTTTGGAGATGCAACCTTCAAAGGAATATTCTTAGACGACAACCAAACCATATCACCCACTTGAAACCGGGGACCAATGGTCCTATGTCGGTTGGAAAAACGCTGGGCCTTTTCCTGAGAGAGAGACAATTTATCCACCACTTGGTCCCATATCTGCTGCATTCTCACAACCACAGTGTCCACACCTGGGCAGGACGAAGATTCTACTTGCCCTGAAGAGAATCGAGGATGAAACCCAAAATTACAGAAAAAGGGTGACATCAAGGTGGCAGAACTAGCTCTATTGTTCAGAGCAAATTCGGCCAAGGGCAAAAATGAGACCCAATCATCTTGATCAGCAGATATAAAACATCTTAAATAAGACTCCAAGGTCTGGTTTGTTCTCTCAGTCTGCCCATTGGTCTGGGGATGAAACACGGAGGAGAAGGATAACTGAATTCCCAGATAGGAACAAAAGGCTTTCCAAAATCTGGAAACAAACTGGACCCCTCTCTCGGACACAATGTTCTCAGGAATCCCGTGTAACCGAACCACCTGTTGTAAAAACAAGGGTACCAACTCAGCGGAAGATGGCACCTTTGGGAGTGGTACAAGATGGACCATCTTCGAAAATCTATCACAAATTACCCAGATAACAGTCATTCTCTGAGAGACAGGAAGATCAGAAATAAAATCCATTGAGATATGGGTCCATGGCCTCTTGGGCACCAGCAGGGGCATCAACAACCCACTAGAATGAGAACAGGGTTTAGACCGAGAACAAGTCCCACAGGACTGTACAAAATTCCTGACATCACGAGATAAGGCAGGCCACCAAAACGACCGACTCACCAAATCTCTGGTACCAAAAAAACCTGGATGACCAGCCAATACGGAGCAATGGACTTCAGACATCACTCTCTTTCTCCACTGGTCAGGAACATACAATCTTCCCATAGGGCAACGCTCAGGTTTGTCCTCCTGAACTTCCTCCAGGGCGCGTCTCAAATCGGGCAAAATGGCAGAAAGAACTACCCCTTCACCTAGGATAGTAGTAGGCTCAGTCACATTAAGAGAATCAGCAAAGAAACTCCTAGAAAAGGTGTCTGCCTTAACATTCTTAGTGCCCGGAAGAAAAGAGACCACAAAATTAAAACGTGTGAAAAACAAGGCCCATGTAGCCTGTCTAGGATTCAAGCGTTTAGCCGACTCCAGATAAGTCAGATTCTTGTGATCGGTGAGAACCACAAATTGATGTCTAGCTCCCTCCAACCAATGTCTCCACTCCTCAAATGCCCATTTCATGGCCAACAATTCCCGATTCCCTACGTCATAGTTGCGTTCAGATGGGGAGAACTTTCGAGAAAAGAAGGCACAGGGATTCATCTTAGAAGTCACAGGGTCTTTTTGGGGCAAAACAGCTCCTGCACCAATCTCAGAAGCGTCTACCTCCACTTGAAATGGAAGTGAGACATCAGGTTGCCGTAAAACAGGAGCTGAAGTAAACCTCTGCTTAATCTCCTGAAATGCTGAGACAGCCTCAGGAGACCAATTCAGCACATCAGCTCCCTTCTTGGTCAGATCAGTCAGTGGTTTGACAATACTAGAAAAATTACCTATAAAATTACGATAGAAATTAGCTAAACCCAAAAACTTCTGAAGAGCCTTCAAAGAAGTAGGCTGAACCCAATCATAAATGGCCTGTACCTTTGCCGGGTCCATTTCAATAGTCGATGGAGATAAGATAAATCCCAAAAATGAAATCCTCTGTACACCAAAGAGACATTTCGATCCCTTAACAAACAGGGAATTCTCCCTCAAAATCCGAAACACAGTCCGGACATGTTCCACATGGGAATCCCAATCATTAGGAAAGATCAAAATATCATCCAGATAGATGATCAAAAACTTATCCACAAAGTCTCGGAAAATATCATTCATAAAGGACTGGAAGACAGAAGGGGCATTGGAGAGCCCAAAAGGCATCACCAGTTACTCAAAATGTCCCTCCGGAGCATTAAACGCCGTCTTCCATTCATCCCCGTGCTTGATGCGAATAAGATTATACGCCCCCCTGAGGTCAAGCTTAGTAAACCAGCAGGCACTCTTAACTCTGGAGAATAAATAATACATCAGAGGTAACGGGTACTGATATTTAACTGTCATCTTGTTAAGGGAACAATAATCAATACACGGTCTTAATGAACCATCTTTCTTGGCCACAAAAAAAAACCCAGCACCTAAAGGTGACGAGAATGGTCTAATATGACCCTTCTCCAACGACTCCTTAATATAGGATCGCATAGCATCATGTTCGGGTACAGATAAGTTAAAAAGCCGACCATTGGGAAATTTACACCCAGGCATCAACTCAATTGCACAGTCATAACTCCAATGAGGGGGCAAAGACGCAGACTTACTCTCACTAAATACATCAGAGAATTCAGCCAGATAATCAGGAATATCATGAGACTGAGGAGAGGTGGAGAAAACAGGAGCGTCCCTAAGAACACACTGACAACCCCAACTCACCACAGCACAGATTTCCAATCCAAAAATGGATTATAAGTTTGCAACCAGGAGAACCCAAGAAGATTAGTGTCATGCAAATTATGCAGCACCAAAAATTTACAATTTTCCTGGTGGTCAGGGGCAACTCGCATTATCACCTGGGTCCAAAACTGAGGTTTATTCTCCGCCAACGGAGTGGCATCAATACCCCTCAAAGGAATAGGCGTCTGCAGAGGCGTCATGGACAAACCACAACGTTTAGCAAAGTCCAAATCCATCAGATTCAGAGCTGCTCCTGAATCCACAAAAGCCTTAGTGGAAAATGTGGACAAGGAGCAGATCAGAGTAATTGCCAAAAGGAACTTAGGTTGTATACTGCCCACAGCAAATGTGTGTGCAAAACGTTCCTCTCATTTAGGGCAGACAGAAATAGTATGAGAGGCATCTCCACAGAAAAAACACAGCTTATTAAGCCTTCTAAACTCCCGATGTTGCGCCCTAGACAAAACCCCATCACATTGCATAGGTTCAGACATTTGTTCAAAAGGTGGCAGCGCCTCCCGTGTATTTTTACGTTCACGTAAACGCCGATCAACTTGAATGGCTAATGCCATAGAGCCATCCAGACCAGAGGGAACAGGAAATCCCTCCATAACATCTTTTACGGTCTCTGATAAACCTTTCCGAAAGAGGGCTGCCAATGCACTATCATTCCATGTAGTAAGGACCGCCCACTTTCGGAATTTTTGCCAATATGACTGCAGGATCCTGACCCTGGTTTAATGCCAACAGGGTTCTCTCAGCTTGATCAATGGAATTAGGTTCATCATACAACAACCCCAAGGCCTGAAAAAATGCATCCACATTAGTCAGAATAGGATTTTCAGGTGTCAGAGAAAACGCCCAATCCTGGGGATCGCCGTGCAGCAAGGAGATGACAATTTTAACCTGCTGCGCAGAGCTTCCCGATGAGTTAGGCTTCACGGCAAGAAATAATTTACAATTATTCTTAAAATTCAAAAATTTAGACCAATCCCCAGAAAACACATCAGGAGTGGGGATTTTGGGTTCAACAGCAAGTGATTGAGCGAGATAGGCGGAAATTCCCTTCACTTCAGCAGCGAGCAGCTCCACACGATCAGACAATTGCTTAATCTCCATTGAGGAAAAAAATCCTCCTATGGCCCCAGAGAAAAAGAGGAAAAAATGCATATAAAAAAAAAAATTCTGACACTTTTTTTCCCCCTGCTTTTGAGTACCCTAGAATCTGCGGTATGGCTGGTGATTCTGCTATGAACGGGTAGCCGAGGAGGAAATAAAAAATAACAAAACTAAGTCTCAGAAAACCAAAGAGGTTGGTGACTATGCAGACTGCAGACCCCTGATCCTAACACGCAACTAGCAGCAGTCGTGGAGCGTTCCTATGGTGGTCCTAGATGCCTCGTCACAACTGGAGAACTAAATAAGCCTAAAGCAGGAAAAGAGGAAAACTAACTGCCCCAGAACAGACCCCAAAGGAGAGACAGCCCCCCACATGTATTGACGGTGAAAAAAGATGAAAACACAAACAAAGGCAGGAAAATAGGCTGAGCAAACGATGGAGCCAAACTAACTTGAAAGGACAGGAAAGGAAAGACACTGTCTGCAGTCTGCCAAAAAACCCTACAAAATGTCAAACACAACTGATAGCAAAATTAACCCTGAAGTCACTAGACTTCTCCCACTATATCAGCACTCTGCGTCGCTTGTTACCCGCATGTCGCTGGTCCTGATCGCTGGTGAAGCTGCCTGTTTGACAGCTCACCAGCGATCATGTAGCGACACACCAGCGATCCTGACAAGGTGATATCATTGTCCGGGACCCTTACTTAAGCAGTAGCCTTGGGCATCCATTCTTCCTCCCTATTGTGAGATATTGAATAAAGTGATATTACTGTGTGTTCTCCATGCTTGTCTGTGGGAGGTTGAGCCTCTAGCAATCAAAAATGTATAACCGTTGCTAGAACCAATCCCCCTTTTGCCCACGAGCTATATCTGGTGCTCGAGTAAATGAGTGAGCTGCAATAAAAGACACAGCCCATGGACAAAAAAAAATGGCATTTTTTCCTAATCCATATAACCCTCTGTTTAACTACTAACTTCTATACCCTAGTCCTAACTAATATATCACAGTAAGCTGACATTTTTTGGGGGGTACGCATTAATGGCACTCATGAATTGGTACTTATTTCCCTTTAAAGCAATTATAGAATTTCTATTTTAGAGAGATGCGCCGAAATTTCCATCTTGTCAAAAAAGTATCCTACAAGTTAATGAAAAAATAACATCTCAACTCATGACTCATAAAACCACTAAAAGCTCAAAATTATGTTAAATAAGCAGAAAAATGACTAGGATGGCTAGTTTAGTGATAGCTTAAGTATTTTCCTGTCTTTATCTCAATTGTGTAATGTCAAGTTTACTCTCCCACCTAACAAACTTAAAAGGATCAGTCTGCTCTCCTGATATGTCTAATTCAACAAATGTATTCGTTCACCATAAAATAATACTTTTGGAGCATCTTTTCATATCAGTTTTAATTGTGTCATTTATAGTAATAATAACAAACAATCTTTATTTATATAGAGCCAACATATTCCACAGTTTAACAGTTTCAAAACACAAGTCGTAAGTAACAACTTTAACAATACAATAATTAAAGCAAATTAAGACGACCCTGCTCGTGAGAGCTTACAATCTACAATGAGGTGTGGGAGATACAAAGTACAGGTGTGTATTTACAATGATGTATTTACGATGATGGTCCAGCCATCTTGAGGGAGTGAGGGATGGATGGAGATAGTGAATAGGCTACTCTTGCACACTTACACATAGAATGACTTTGATTAGTGAATGTGATAGGCCGCTCTGAACAAATGTGTTTTGAGGGAGCGCCTAAAACTATGCAAATTGTGGATAGTCCTAATTTCTTGGGGTAGAGCATTCCAGAGGATTGGCGCAGCGCAGGCGAAGTCTTGGTGTCGGGAGTGGGAGGTACGGATTAGTGCAGAGGTTAGTCGAAAGTCATTTGCAGAGCGCAGCGGTCGGTTAGGGAGGAGATGTAGGGGGGTGCTGCACTGTGGAGAGCTTAGTGGGTGAGAACTAGAGTTGAGCGACTTTTGTTTTTTTAGGGTCGCGTTTCGTTTCGTGAAACCCGACTTTTCCAAAAGTCGGGTCGAGCAAGATCGTCCGATTATAGGGAAAAGTCGGGGTCGTCCCGAAACACGAAACCCAATGTAAGTCAATGGGGAATAAAAGTCGGCAGTGAGAGGAGGACAGGAAACACACCTACAGTGCCCATTTGAATGCCAAAAGCATCAATTCTTCTTACTTAAGCTTGTCAACCTTAATTAACTTCATAATACAAGTTACGTACTGAAAAATAGGGGTTATTTGGCTGAAGTTGTGGGGGGGTAGGGCTGGCTCCAGGTTTTCATGTGCCCTGGGCGAAAGAGCGCCCCTTTAACACATACCACAACTCATCATGCTCCGATACGGCAGAGAAATAGCGGTATAGTACAATGAAAAATACTTCACTTTTTACATCTCATGACGAGGCCCATCTATTTCTCCATACAGAATCATTGGTCCCATATAATGTTTTAAACAGTATATGATGAGCTCCACATAATGCTACAGTATATGTTGGTCCCCATGGATGAAGCTCCACTGTCTTATGGGCCCAAATAATGCTCCAACATAATGGGCCCCATTTCTAATGCTCTAGTGTATAATGGGCCCTGTAAATGCTGCTCCAGTGTCTGATGTCCACCTTTGGAATGTTCCAGTGTATGATGGGCACCATCTATCATTCTCCAGAGTATAGTGCTCCCCAAAAATTGCTGTCCCAACATTGAAAACAATCAAATAAGTCTCCTCACTAGGGAATCCCTGTACTTGTCTGGACTCCTCGTCGTCCCCATCTTCCATCTCACTGCACAGTATTTCAACTTTGCAAGTGCTGTGATCCTGAGCAAGCAGGGGGGGGCCCACTCGTTGGCGACGGCACTGGCACAGGGCCCCTGATAGTACGGTGGTGTGTCTGATGGCGGGTGGGCTGAACCTGCACTTTCATCTGCAGCTTCCTCTTTGTCACCGTGTAAGATGGAACTGTATATGGGAAGGGTAACCTGAGTTTCAACAGGGTCAGATTCAGGCCGTGTAGCGTGCGAGGGGAATGTAGTGGTCTGGGTCAATGTACCAGCAGATTCATCGAGCAGTGGCTGGGCATCAGTGCACTTGTGTCGCCCCCAGGATTACGGTCGCCACAGTGGCATTACCTTCTTCCTAGGGAGTGTGATGTCATGCTTGGGAGCAACGAAGGATCTCTCTAGCAGGTTAACTGATTGGGCGGCGTTATTCCCACGAGTCATGACCCTCCAAACAGCGTTCATGAAGGCAAAGTGTTTGTTTTACGTGGGCAGTATGGTTGCAAAGCTGAACCTTAAAGGAATGTCCAGAAGGGCACCACCAGGAGTGGAGCCTACGGTTAAATTCGACTCCACCTGGGAAACCTCAACCATGCCAGCTACAGAACAGATGCACACCTTGCAAGCTTAATTCCGTTAACGAACGAGACTCCGTAATGCCCGGCGGTCCGAGTCTGGCTTACTAGAGGGACACGTGAGGCTCTGGCACATGAGATTGGCCAATAACTGGTGTGTCATGCCATTACATGTCCGTGGCTGCATGTGCGCTACACTGAAAAGGCCAGCGTTTGTCGCTTACAGGTGCAGATAACCCGCTGAACAACATTAGTGATGGGGATCACTGATGACAATTATTACCCGTGAACAATGATTTCCCAGTAAGTGCAGGTCAACCGCAGTTCTGGAATTAGGCCTAACCTTTATTCCTGAAAAAATGATAAACATACGTGTGCAAACCACAGGTGCTGTAGCTTGCTTAACAGCTCGCCAGCCATTCTCACGCCCAGTATGGATTGCACGTGATTGCACAAAGGTTAGAAAGGGTACCGTATCCCCGGATAACATGTATGGATAGCGTACACATTCAAAATATATGTCTGTACATCAGGAGGCAGGCTCAGACGGTGTTAGGCCCAGTATGGATTGCACGTGATTGCACAAAGGTTAGAAAGGGTACCGTATCCCCGGATAACATGTATGGATAGCGTACACATTCAAAATATATGTCTGTACATCAGGAGGCAGG
The DNA here is from genome assembly GCF_039654945.1 of Dendrobates tinctorius. Classification (NCBI taxonomy): domain Eukaryota; kingdom Metazoa; phylum Chordata; class Amphibia; order Anura; family Dendrobatidae; genus Dendrobates; species Dendrobates tinctorius. The sequence goes on along the minus strand of NW_027361738.1, from coordinate 19,443,081 downwards.
CTCAGACGGTGTTAGGCCCAGTATGGATTGCACGTGATTGCACAAAGGTTAGAAAGGGTACCGTATCCCCGGATAACATGTATGAATAGCGTACACATTCAAAATATATGTCTGTACATCAGGAGGCAGGCTCAGACGGTGTTAGGCCCAGTATGGATTGCACGTGATTGCACAAAGGTTAGAAAGGGTACCGTATCCCCGGATAACATGCATGGATAGTGTACACATTCAAAATATATGTCTGTACATCAGGAGGCAGGTTCAGACGGTGTTAGGCCCAGTATGGATTGCACGTGATTGCACAAAGGTTAGAAAGGGTACCGTATCCCCGGATAACATGTATGAATAGCGTACACATTCAAAATATATGTCTGTACATCAGAAGGCAGGCTCAGACGGTGTTAGGCCCAGTATGGATTGCACGTGATTGCACAAAGGTTAGAAAGGGTACAGTATCCCCGGATAACATGTATGAATAGCGTACACATTCAAAATATATGTCTGTACATCAGGAGGCAGGCTCAGATGGTGTTAGGCCCAGTATGGATTGCACGTGATTGCACAAAGGTTAGAAAGGGTACCGTATCCCCGGATAACATGTATGGATAGCGTACACATTCAAAATATATGTCTATACATCAGGAGGCAGGCTCAGACGGTGATAGGCCCAGTATGGATTGCACGTGATTGCACAAAGGTTAGAAAGGGTACCGTATCCCCGGATAACATGTATGGATAGCGTACACATTCAAAATATATGTCTGTACATCAGGAGGCAGGCTCAGATGGTGTTAGGCCCAGTATGGATTGCACGTGATTGCACAAAGGTTAGAAAGGGTACCGTATCCCCGGATAACATGTATGAATAGCGTACACATTCAAAATATATGTCTGTACATCAGGAGGCAGGCTCAGACGGTGTCAGGCACAGTATGGATTTGACGGCCCAGATTACACAGCGGAGGAGCAGGGAGAGGTAAAGATTGCAAATGCTGGGGCCCTGGCCAAGCAAGGGGGGCCCACTCGTGGGCGTCGGTACTGGCACTGGGCCCCTCATAGTACGGTGGTGTGTCTGACGGTGGGTGTGCACCACCACCGTCAGAGACACTTGATTGCACTATGAGGGACCCTGTGCCAGTGCCCGCGCCCAAGAGTCGGCCTACCCACCTGTCCAGGGCAACGGCAGTTGCACGGTGTCGTGCGCTAGGTGGTGACCCCGGCCATGGGGGGGGAGGCAGCACAGTTAGGGAGTTTTAGAAAGTGGCATATGTTGATGTTGGACATTCAGCTGATGCAAAAGGCGAAATAGGTCAAGTCCCAGGAAGAGGTGGACCAAAGCAAGCCATTTTTCTTGTCACCCTATGTGTCATCAGGGGAAGGTGGGACAAAATCCTTGGAAACCCATGCGTGGTTCATTTTAATGAAGGTTAGATCATCCACATTTTGGGTTGACAGACGGGTCCTTTTTTCTGTCAGGATTGATCCAGCAGCACTGAAGACTCTTTCCGATAGCACACTTGCAGCTGGGCAAGCGAGCTCCTGTAAGGCATATTGGGCCAATTCAGGCCAGGTGTCCAGTTTAGCGGCCCAATAGTCAAAGGGGAATGACCTGTGTGGGAGAACATCGATATGGGAGGAAAAGTAGTTTGTAACCATAGTTGACAACTGCTGTCTCCTGTCACTTTCCATCGATGCAGTATTACCAGTTGTGTGAGCAGTATTTGAAAAATCAGTCCACAACATTGTCATGAAACCCCTGTCTCCAACGCCACTTCTGCTGTGTGCACCACGAACACCTCTGCCAAGCTGCCCCCGGCCCGTACGGCTCGTGTGAGAACCATCACCGCTGCTGTGTGCTGGGAATGCCTCAAGCAACCGATTTACCAGAGTTGCTTGTTTATTAGCCAATATTAGGTCAAGGTTCTCCTGTGGCATGATGTTTTGTAATTTGCCTTTATAGCGTGGATCCAGGATGCTGGCCAACCAGTAGTCGTCATCGTTCATCATTTTGGCAATGCGTGGGTCCCTTTTTAGGATCTGCAAGGCATAATCTGACATGTGGGCCAATGTTCCCGGTGTCAATGATGCACTGCGAGTGCTGGTTGGAGGAGCACTTTCTGGCAAATCCACATCCCTCCAGTCACGCACAAACCCTGTACCAGACCTTGCCACGCCAACATTTTCACTTGCCCCACGAGATGCATCCTCCTCCCCTAAGTAATCATCCCCATCATCCTCCTTCTCCTCTTCTTCCTCCACCTCGTCCAGGAGAGGTCCCTGAGCAGACAATGGCTGAATGTCATCAAGGATTCCCTCCTCCTCTTCCTCCTCATCAACATTGGCTGCAGATGCCTGCTCCTTAAGGTGCGTCAAAGTTTGCATGAGCAGACGCATAAGTGGGATGCTCATGCTTAGGATGGCGTCGTCTGCGCTTACCAGCCGTGTGCATTCCTCAAAACACTGAAGGACTTTACAGAGGTCTTTCAGCTTCGACCACTGCACACCTGTCAACTCCATGTCTGCTCTCAAAGTGCCTGTCCGTGTATCCTCCCACAAATGCATTATGGCCTGCCTCTGCTCGCACAGCCGCTCCACCATGTGCAGGGTGGAGTTCCACCTTGTTGCAATGTCGATAATGAGGCGGTGGTTGGGAAGGTGGAGCAATCACTGCAGCTTCTGCATACGAACGGAGTGTACAGGCGACCGGCGGATGTGCACGCACAGTCTTCGCACCTTCTGGAGCAGGGCTGTTAACTCCGGATAATTTTTGAGGAAGCACTGCACCACCAGGTTCAAGGTGTGAGCCAAGCAAGGTATATGGCTGAGTTTTGAAAGGGCTATGGCTGCCACAAAATTACGGCTGTTATCACTAACTACCTTGCCTGCCTCAAGATGTACACTGCCCAGCCATGACTCAGTTTGTCGCTTCAAGTACTCGGCCAGCACCTCGGCGGTGTGTCTGTTGCCCAAACACATCATCTGCAACACAGCCTGCTGACGCTTTCCACTAGCTGCTCGATAGGGGGACACATCGTGTGCAACAGTGGCAGCTGCAGATGGAGTGCTCGTACGACTGCGCTCTGTGGACGAGCTTTCGCTTCTGGAGGAGGAGGAGGAGGAGGGTCGAACGCCTACAGCCAACTGTTTCCTATACCGTGGGCTAGGCAGCACTGTCCCACCACCGCTGTCCCCTGTGGACCCTGCATCCACCACATTAACCCAGTGCACAGTGATGGACACGTAACGGCCCTGGCCATGCCGACTGGACCATGCATCAGTTGTGAGGTGCACCTTTCCGCTCACTGACTGCTTGAGTGCATGGACAATGCGGTCTTTCACATGGTGGTGGAGGGCTGGGATGGCTTTGCGAGAGAAGAAGTGGTGACTGGGTAGGTCATAGCGTGGTACTGCATAGGCCATGAGTTCGCGGAAAGCTGTGCTTTCCACCAACCGAAAGGGCATCATCTCAAACGAGATTAGTTTGGCAATGTGGGCGTTCAAACCCAGTGTACGCGGATGAGAGACTGAGTACTTTCTTGACCTACTCATAGTGTCTGGGAGGGTGAGCTGGACTTGAGAGCTGCATATGGTGGAAGTAGCGGTGGACAGGGCGGACTGAGAGAGGGTTGATGATGGTGATGGAGTTGGTGTTCTTTCTGATGGCCTAGAATCAGTCTTTCGTTGATATAACAGTGGGATTCCCTGACTGCTGTGGCCTTGCAACGACACCTCAACATTTGCTGCTGTGCTAACCGGTGGGCTTACAGTGGGGGAAACAATGTAGCGTTGCTGACTACCTTCGCTGTGATCAGTTGCACATGTGGCACTTGAGGTTTGGTGTTGTGTCCATGCTTGCAAGTGCATGCTGGTTAAATGTCTAAGCATGCAACTGGTATTCAAATTTTTCAGATTTTTCCCTTGGCTAAAGGTCTTTGCGCACTTCTTACAGATAACCTTGGCCTGATCATGAGGATTTTGTTCAAAAAAGTGCCACACTGCACTCTTCCTACTTTGGCAGACATTTTGCGGCCTAGCACGCTGTTATCTTTTGACCCTCTGGACAAGCTGTCCAGCAACTCTTTTGATGTTTGGAACCTGTCTTTGGAGTGCTCTGGGCCTGCCAGATAACAGCTGTTGCGATGTCGATGTCTGCTGTGGATGCTCCTCATCTGAGCTATTGGAAGCAGCACCCTCTTCCCCCAATGGATGCCAATCAGGGTCAACAACTGGGTCATCCATCACCTCCTCTTCTATGTCATGTGCACCTTCCTCTGTGTCACCGTGTATGGTGGTATAGTGTGCGGGAAGGGGCACCTGAGTCTCATCAGGGTCAGAATCTGGCTCTGTACACTGCGAGGACAATGTAGTGCTCTGAGTGAATGTACCAGCAGAATCATCCATCAGCAGCTGTGCATCAGTGCACTCCATGTCAGATTCATCTTGGCCTGGGTAATTCACCATTTGACTTGATAATCCAGGCATGGTATGTGAAAACAGCTCCATGGAGTAATCAGTAGTATGGCCTGCGTCATCCTTCAATCTTGGTTGGGGTGAAGGACACAAGGAAAGGTGTGGTTCATGAACATGAGCCTCCAATGACGACTCAGTGCTTTTACTTTTTACAACTGAAGAAGAGGAGGCGATAGAGCTGGAGGCTGAGTCAGCAATGTAAGACAAAACTTTTTCCTGATGCTCTGGCTTTAAAAGCGGTTTGCCAACTCCTAGAAAACTAAGCGTTCGAGGCCTTATGTAGCCAGACGATGACGCAGGCTCAACACCTCCTGCATTCGGTCCTATTTTGCTCTTGCCACTACCATCAGATCCACCACTAACACCATCATTACCAGCTGCCAACCCCCGCCCAATTCCACGGCCTCTTCCACCAGCCTTCCTCATTTTTGGTAGAAATGTAGACAAAATCCAACAAACTATATAGTAATGTAAAACAAGGTACAAGGTGTCTATAGGACAGGGGAGATTTTGAATTTCTGCAGACACTTGTGGACACTGGACACTTTTGGATTGTGTGAGGCCCACTGATATCTGAGCGCTATGTCACAGGCTCGATGGCACAGCTGTGACAAAAGTGACTAGAGGATAAGGGAGATTTTGAATTTCTGCAGACACTTGTGGACACTGGACACTTTTGGATTGTGTGAGGCCCACTGATATCTGAGCGCTATGTCACAGGCTCGATGGCACAGCTGTGACAAAAGTGACGAGAGGATAAGGGAGATTTTGAATTTTTGCAGACACTTGTGGACACTGGACACTTTTGGATTGTGTGAGGGCCACTGATATCTGAGCGCTATGTGACAGGCTCGATGGCACAGCTGTGACCAAAGTGACTAGAGGATAAAGGAGATTTTGAATTTCTGCACACACTTGTGGACACTGGACACTTTTGGATTGTGTGAGGCCCAATGAATATCTGAGCGCTATGTGACAGGCTCGATGGCACAGCTGTGACAAAAGAGACGAGAGGATAAAGGAGATTTTGAATTTCTGCACACACTTGGGGACACTGGACACTTTTGGATTGTGTGAGGCCCAATGAATATCTGAGCGCTGTGTGACAGGCTCGATGGCACAGCTGTGACAAAAGTGAGGAGAGGATAAGGGAGATTTTGAATTTCTGCAGACACTTGTGGACACTGGACACTTTTGGATTGTGTGAGGCCCAATGAATATCTGAGCGCTATGTGACAGGCTCGATGGCACAGCTGTGACCAAAGTGACTAGAGGATAAAGGAGATTTTGAATTTCTGCACACACTTGTGGACACTGGACACTTTTGGATTGTGTGAGGCCCAATGAATATCTGAGCGCTATGTGACAGGCTCGATGGCACAGCTGTGACCAAAGTGACTAGAGGATAAAGGAGATTTTGAATTTCTGCACACACTTGTGGACACTGGACACTTTTGGATTGTGTGAGGCCCAATGAATATCTGAGCGCTATGTGACAGGCTCAATGGCACAGCTGTGACCAAAGTGACTAGAGGGTAAAGGAGATTTTGAATTTCTGCAGACACTTGTGGACACTGGACACTTTTGGATTGTGTGAGGCCCAATGAATATCTGAGCGCTATGTGACAGGCTCGATGGCACAGCTGTGACCAAAGTGACTAGAGGATAAAGGAGATTTTGAATTTCTGCACACACTTGTGGACACTGGACACATTTGGATTGTGTGAGGCCCAATGAATATCTGAGCGCTATGTGACAGGCTCGATGGCACAGCTGTGACCAAAGTGACTAGAGGATAAAGGAGATTTTGAATTTCTGCACACACTTGTGGACACTGGACACTTTTGGATTGTGTGAGGCCCAATGAATATCTGAGCGCTATGTCACAGACTCGATGGCACAGCTGTGACAAAAGTGACGAGAGGATAAGGGAGATTTTGAATTTCTGCAGACACTTGTGGACACTGGACACTTTTGGATTGTGTGAGGCCCACTGATATCTGAGCGCTATGTCACAGGCTCGATGGCACAGCTGTGACAAAAGTGACTAGAGGATAAGGGAGATTGGATTGCTTTTAAAAAAGCAGTTTGCGGAGCAGTGGGTAAACAGCAATGCCAGCCTGTCAGGAAGCCTTAAAAGGCAGCCCAACAACCAACACCACTGATACACCACAATATAGCCTCCCCTTGCACTGCACACACAGTGACTGGTGTGTTGTGCAGGCCAAATCGCTAGCAGCAGAAGCAGTTTTTTTTTCTTCTCAGCAGGACAAAAAAAAAAATTGGGATTGCTTTTAAAAAAGCAGTTTGCGGAGCAGTGGGTAAACAGCAATGCAGGAATGTCAGGAAGCCTTAAAAGGCAGCCCAACAACCAACACCACTGATACACCACTATATAGCCTCCCCTTGCACTGCACACACAGTGACTGGTGTGTTGTGCAGGCCAAATCGCTAGCAGCAGAAGCAGTTTTTTTTTCTTCTCAGCAGGACAAAAAAAAAAATTGGGATTGCCTTTAAAAAAGCAGTTTGCGGAGCAGTGGGTAAACAGCAATGCAGGAATGTCAGGAAGCCTTAGAAGTCAGCCCAACAACCAACACCACTGATACACCACTATATAGCCTCCCCTTGCACTGCACACACAGTGACTGGTGTGTTGTGCAGGCCAAATCGCTAGCAGCAGAAGCAGTTTTTTTGTCTTCTTCCCTGCCTAACGCTCTCCCTACAGAATCAGCAGCAACCTCTCCCTATACTGAGATCGGCAGAAGTAAGATGGCGGTCGGCGTGCACGCCCTTTTATACCCCCTGTGACGCCCACCAAAGCAAGCCAATCACTTGCATGGCCTTCTGAAAGATGGTGGTGACGCCTGCCTATGTCATCACGTTGCCCACAGTGTCCGTGGATCCTGATTGGCTGAAAAAGAGCGCAAAACAAACTTTTGAAACGCGACTTTGGCGCGTAAGTCGCCGACCTCGTGGCCGACCTCATCCTAGGGTTGGGTTTCGCTTCATGAAACCCGACTTTGCCAAAAGTCGGCGACTTTTGAAATTTTTCGACCCGTTTCGCTCAACTCTAGTGAGAACAAGTACTTTGAATTGGATCCTATAATGAATGGCAGCCAATGTAAGGACTGGCGAAGAGCAGACGCGTCCGAGTACCATTTCTCTTCTATTCCTCCTGGAAACATAGAAATAAATTGTCAGTTGGCTGCTACCATCCTCTTTATCAATGAGGCATGTCCATATCATATTTAATAATAGTAGAACAACTAAATTTAAGAGCAACAAATGCAGTATTGCAATGAAAGATGATGGTTGGTCTTTTTATGTGATTTCATGGTATTAAACAGTTACATTTCTGATCCACACTGTGAAGTGCAAATATTTTTGTGGAATATTTTTATAATCAGAAGGTTCATTACATATCTGCACCTACATTATCTGTCCTATGGGCCAATACAGCTTTATTCAAGGTTGGGCAGACATTATAAGTGGAAGTTAGTTTGAGTCAAATTTTTAAATTCTGTTTTGCTTGTGGTAGCAAGCCGTAGTTTGAGCCAAATTTAACAAAGTGTTGCACAATGTTTCATAAATTTGGCTCATCCTTACATATTAAAATTTTTATATAGAACTGATTCTTCACTTTTTGAAAAGTAATTAAAATAGAAGAAAAATGGCAACTGTATCTACCTGCCCAGGTCACAGAAACTCATGCACTAATAGGATGCAGGAGAAAGAGGTTTTGGAGCGTCCAACATAATCCACATGCAAACCACACTGGGCTGGGTCCAATGCAAAACAGGTGGGTGCACATTTCGCTGGTGAGCACAGCAGAGTGCCAAAGAAAAAAATCCGGCACACCAACCTGTATAAAAATGCAAAGACTTTATTTGGCTATCAAGCCATGTTTAAAATGTAGAGAAGCCTGACACATTTCTGGTGCACTGAAAGCACCTTTAGTCATAGGTATATTAAAACCAAATACACAGGAATAATATAGAACATAACAACCAATCAGAATGAACAAACAATTAATTAATTACAACAGTGGCAGGCGAGACAGAGAGACTCACTTTAGAATTTACAGACATGGTAATTCAATAAATATAATATAGATCATTCCTAGAGTTCATGCCTCTAGGGAATTTTGTGTGTAATTTCAATATCCAAAATGCTTCACATATCATCAATAATTTATGTCTATTTCCACCTCGATTAGGGAATTGAACTTTCTCAACACCATGAAAAGAAAGAGATCTGATGTCAGCTTGATGTGCATTTATAAAATGTTTTGCTGCTCCAGAATGTGCTGCGTTTTTAATTTCAATATTTTTCAAATGTTTGGCTATTCTTTTTTTGATTTTTTGTATTGTACAGCCAATATATTGAATTTTGCATTCATAGTAACATAGTTTTGAAGGCTGAAGGAAGACCTTATGTCCATCTAGTTCAGCCTATTTTTAGTGCAGTTGTTCTGCATTGTTGATCCTTGGGAAGGCAAAAAACCAACAGAGTAGAAGCCAATTTTCTCCAAAGGGAAAAAAATTCCTTCCCCTAAGCTGGGTCAACCATCTACCTATAATATTATATTATTCGTAACCTTCTATACTGTTACTCACAAGAAAAGCATCCATTCCTTTCTCAAATTCATTCAGTGAGTTGGCCACCACCACTTCCTCAGGAAGAGAATTCCAGAGCCTCACTGCTTTTACCGTGAAGAACCCTCTTCTATGCTGGTGCAGAAATTGTCTTTCCTCCAAACGAAGAGAATGCCCCCTTGTTCTTGTCACAGTCCTTGGTACAAACAGTTCATTGGAGAGATCTCTGTATTGCCCTCTGATATACTTGTACATATATATTAGGTCTCCCCTAAGTCTTCTCTTTTCTAGTGTAAATAGACCTAATTTTGATAACCTTTCTGGGTATTGTAGTGAACCAACTCCATTTATCATTTTAGTAGCCCGCCTTTGAACCCTTTCAAGTTCAGTAATGTCTTTCTTGAGCACCGGCGTCCAAAATTGCACACAATACTCCAAGTGTGGTCTGACGAGTGATTTGTACAGAGGGAGAATTATGCTTTCATCTCGTGTCCCCAGACCTCTTCTAATGCATCCCATGACCCTATTTGCTTTGGTGGCAGCTGCCTGACACTGGGCACTCCAATTTAGCTTTTTATTGACTAAGATGCCCAAGTCTTTTTTCCATGTCTGATTTCCCCAGCAGTTTCCCATTTAGTAAGTAATTGTAGCATCTGTTTCTCCTTTCCATGTGCATAACCTTACACTTATCTGTGTTAAATCTCATTTTCCATTTTTCAGCCCAATTCTCCAATTTACTCAAATCTGTCTGTAGTTGCAAACTGTCCTCCTTTGTGTTAACTACCTTACATAGTTTTGTATCATCTGCAAATACTGATATTTTACTGTGTAAGCCATCCACTAGATCATTAATAAATATATTAAATAGTAGGGGGCCCAATACAGAACCCTGTGGTACCCCACTAGTGACCCTGGCCCAATTGGAGTATGCACCATTAATGTATTCACTCTTTGTTTTCTATCACTAAGCCAGCTAACCTACCCATCTACACACATTTTCCCCTAGCCCAAGCTTTTTCATCTTACTTACCAATCTTTTATGTGGGACAGTGTCAAATGCTTTAGAGAAGTCGAGATAAATGACATCCAATGATTCTCCTTGGTCCATTTGAGAGCTTACATCCTCATAGAAGCTGATCAGGTTAATTTGACAGGAGCGATCCTTCATAAATCCATGTTCATATGGAGTTAAAGATTTATTAACATTGAGATATTCCATAATGGTATCCCTTAGAAACCCTTCAAAAATTTTACCCACAACAGATGTTAAGCTTACCGGCCTATAGTTTCCAGGTTCCCTTTTACACCCATTTTTGAATATCGGTACCACATTTGCTTGCCGCCAATCAAAAGAAACAGACCCTGTTTCTATAGAGTCTTTAAATATAAGGAATAGAGGCCTGTCTATCACATTACTTAACTCCCTTAATACCCGAGGGTGAATGCCATCAGGGCCTGGTGATTTGTCAATTTTAATCTTACTAAGGCGGTTCTGCACTTCTTCCTGGGTTAGGCAGGTAATACTTAATGGGGAGTTTACATTATCACTCTTCATTTCCCCTGGCAAATACTTTTCCTGTGTGAACACTGTTGAGAAAAAAGTATTTAAAACATTTGCTTTTCCGACATCGCTCTCTATGATTTCACCCTCATTGTACTTTAAAGGGCCGACACCATCAATTTTAATCATTTTACTGTTTATATAATTAAAGAATAGTTTGGGGTTTGTTTTACTTTCCTTAGCAATGAGTCTCTCAGTTTCCACTTTTGCTAAATGTATTTGTTTCTTACACATTTTATTTTTTTCTCTATAACTTTTGTAATGCTTCTTCATTGCCTTCTTGTTTTAGCTTCCTAAATGCCTTGTTCTTGTTATTTATTGCCCTTTTTACATCCTTATTTAGCCACATTGGTGTTCTCCTGTTCCTAGCCCTTTTATTTCTGTATGGTAAGGCTAGCTCGCAGTGGGTGTGTAAAACTGATTTAAATATTTCCCATTTATTTTCTGTGCTCCTATTCGGTGCAGCAAATACAGTAAACAATGTCTTGAGTGACACAATTGATAAAGGATACAATGTTTTGAGAAAAACGATTGTGTGAAAAAATAGACATAGTTTTGTCCATTGCATATACACATACATTGCACCTAGTACCTGCACACTTAAAAAAACGGTAGTTGTTAACCATGATGCTGTATCAGGATTTTGTTTTAAAAGGCTGGGTTATAAATGGTTAGCTAAACTAGTGCCTCTACGGGCAACATACCGACAAACTTTTTGAATAATATTTCTTAATTTTTCATCCTTATTCACAACAGGCAAATATTTTTTTACAAATTTTCTAATTTTATTGAACTGAGGACTGGACGATGTGGAGAAAGTAACAATCGAATTATTGGGAACTGCATTTGACAAAGCCAAGTGACTCAATTATGCTCACAAAAAAAAGGAGCTAGGGTGCATAAAAATGGCAGCAGGTTCTCAGGACAGAGTCAACACATGAAATATTTGGTAGTAGGTGTTTGCCCCCTTCCTGATTCCCTATTCTTCTGCATGTTTGTCACATTTAAATATTTCACATCACCAAACATATGTAAATATTAGACAAGGATAACACAAGTAAACACAAAATGCAGTTTTTCAATGAAGGTCTTTATTATTAAGGGAAAAAGAAATCCAAACCTACAGGGCTCTGTGTGAAAAAGTGATTGCCTCCTCCCTTAAAACATACATTATGTGTGGTTTATCACATCATTGGGAAACTGAGTTCAAATTCCTAAGCCACACCCAGATCTGAATACTGTCACATCTGTTCTCAATAAAGAAGTCACTTAAGTAGGACCTGCTTGACAAAGTAATGTAGACCAAAAGTTCCCAAAAGCTAGACATTATGCTGCAGTCCAAAGAAATTTAGGAACAAATGAGAAACAAAGTAATTGAGATCTATCTTTTGAGATCAGGAAAAGATTATAAAGCCATTTCTAAAGCTTGCTTTGGGACTCCAGTGAACCACAGTGAGAGCCATTAACCACAAATGACAAAAACATTGAATAGTTGTGAACCTTCCTAGGATTGGCAGCTGACCAAAATTATCCCAAGAGCAAAGTGACGACTCATCCAAGAGGTCACAAAAGACCCAACAACAACATCCAAAATGACTGCAGGCCTTACTTGCCTCAGTTATGGTCAGTGTTCATGACTCCACCATAAGAAAGAGAGTGGGCAAAAATGGCCTGCATGGCAGAGTTCCAGGATGAAAACTACTGCTGAGCAATAAGAACATAAAGGTTCATCTAAGTTTTGCCAGAAAACATCTTGATGATCCCCAAGACTTTTGCGAGAATACTCTGTGGACAGCCGAGACAAAAGTTGAACTTTTTGGAAGATGTATATCCCATTACCTCTGGCATAGAAGTAACACAGCATTTCAGAAAAGGAACATCATATCAACAGTAAAATATGGTGGTGGTAGTGTGATGGTCTGGGGCTGTTTTGCTGCTTCAGGTCCTGGGGATAAATGAACCTTGTATTCTGCGGTTCATGCTCGGAAACCCTCTAATGTGGCTGAATTACAACAATTCTACAAACATAAGTCAGCCAAATTTGCTCCAGAGCATTGTAAAAGAGTCATTTCCAAATATTGCAAATGCTTGATGGCAGTCGTTGCCGCAAAAGGTGGCACAACCAGTTATTAGGTTTAGGGGGCAATCATTTTATCACACAGGGTCCCTTTAGGTTTGGATTTCTTTTTCCTTTATTAATAAAGATCTTCATTTAAAAACTTCATTTTGTGTTAATTTGTGTTATCTTTGTCTAATATTTAAATTTATTTGGTAATCTGAAACATTTAAGTGTGACAAACATGCAAAAGAATAGGAAATCCTGAAGGGCCAACCACTTCTTCACACAATTGTACATATATATCTACTGTACATATATATAGTGGCATATAAAAGTTTGGGCACCCCTGGTCAAAATTACTGTTATTGTGAACAGTTAAGCAAATTGAAGATTAAATCATGTCTAAAAGGCCTAAATTAAAGATTTAAAGAAAATTCAATCCAAGCACCAGCAAATTCTAGACAATGACCGAACTTATCCGAGCACCCAGATACTCGAGCGATATTCGAGTATCACCTAACATGTCTCCTCATCACTATTGGGAACCCCTGGTCAAAACCACTGTTATTGTGAACAGTTAAGCAAGTTGATGATGAAATAATCTCTAAAAGACCTAAACGTGAATATGACACATTGTATTTTAGGCAAAAAAAAATTGTCATCTGTAATATTTTAAAAAATTATAAAAAGGAAAATGGGCCAATGCAAAAGTTTGGACTCCCTTGGAGATTTGTGTGCGCAGATAACTTTGACCAAGGTTTCAGACCTTAATTAGCGTGTTAGGGCAATGGCTTATTCACGATAATCGTTAGTAAAGGCGAGGTGATGCAAATTTCCCAGCTTTATAATAACCCAGCCTCCTCTAACCTTGTGCCAAAAAACAGCAGCCATGGGTTCTTTTAAGCAGTTGCTTAGCACTCTTAAAATAAAAATGGCGGAGGCTCACAAAGCAGGAGAAAGCTATAAGAAGACAGCAAAGCGTTTTCAAGTTGCCCTTTCCTCAGTGTGAAATGTAATTAAGAAATGACAGTTAATAGGAACAGAGGAGGTCAAGATAAGGTCTAAACGACCAAGCAAAATGTAAGTGAGAGCTGCTCATTGGAATGTTAGCTAGGCAAATAAGAACCCTCACGACTTCTAAAGACTTTCAGAAAGATTTAGTAGAGCCTGGAGTTCTGATACAGTGCTCTACTGTTCAGAGATACCTGCAGAAATAATAATAATAATAATAATAAATAATAATAATAAATGTTATTTCTATAGCGCCGACATATTCCACAGCACTTTACATTTCAGAGGGGACTTGTACAGACGATAGACATTACAGCATAACAATAATCACAGAGATCATAACAGATACCAAGAGGAATGAGGGTCCTGCTCACAAGCTTACAATCTATGAGGAAAAAAGGTAGACACGAAAGGTGAGTGGTAACAATTGCCCTGATTGTTTGGATCAGCCATAATGTTAAGTGTGTAACAGTACAGGCACAGAGGGCTGATAGATGCGTAAAGCATGTGGGAACATGATACGGGAAACCTGGTTATGATAAAACTTTTGACTGTGCCACACAGGGATAGTTAGGTTAATGTGTTGAGGCGGTAGGCCAATCTGAATAAATGCATTTTCGTGCCACACAGGGATAGTTAGGTTAATGTGTTGAGGAGGTAGGCCAATCTGAATAAATGCATTTTCAGGGTACGCTTAAAATTGTAGGGTTTGGGGACTAATCGTAAGGCCAGAAATATGGCCTTTTTGGAAGACACATCAGAAGAAAACCTCTCCTGAATCCACACAATAAAATTCAGTGTCAGAAGTATGCAAAATAACATGTAAACAAGCCTGATGCATTTTGGAAACAAGTCCTGTCTAGCGATAAGGTTAAAATAGAACTCTTTGGCCACAATGATCAAAGGTACAGTGGGGCAAAAAAGTATTTAGTCAGTCAGCAATAGTGCAAGTTCCACCACTTAAAAAGATGAGAGGCGTCTGTAATTTACATCATAGGTAGACCTCAACTATGGGAGACAAACTGAGAAAAAAAAATCCAGAAAATCACATTGTCTGTTTTTTTTTCATTTTATTTGCATATTATGGTGGAAAATAAGTATTTGGTCAGAAACAAGCATTCAAGATTTCTGGCTCTCACAGACCTGTAACTTCTTCTTTAAGAGTCTCCTCTTTCCTCCACTCATTACCTGTAGTAATGGCACCTGTTTAAACTTGTTATCAGTATAAAAAGACACCTGTGCACACCCTCAAACAGTCTGACTCCAAACTCCACTATGGTGAAGACCAAAGAGCTGTCAAAGGACACCAGAAACAAAATTGTAGCCCTGCACCAGGCTGGGAAGACTGAATCTGCAATAGCCAACCAGCTTGTAGTGAAGAAATCAACTGTGGGAGCAATAATTAGAAAATGGAAGACATACAAGACCACTGATAATCTCATCTCCCTCGATCTGGTGCTCCACGCACAATCTCACCCCGTGGGGTCAGAATGATCACAAGAACGGTGAGCAAAAATCCCAGAACCACGCGGGGGGACCTAGTGAATGAACTGCAGAGAGCTGGGACCAATGTAACAAGGCCTACCATAAGTAACACACTACGCCACCATGGACTCAGATCCTGCAGTGCCAGACGTGTCCCACTGCTTAAGCCTGTACATGTCCGGGCCCGTCTGAAGTTTGCTAGAGAGCATTTGGATGATCCAGAGGAGTTTTGGGAGAATGTCCTATGGTCTGATGAAACCAAACTGGAACTGTTTGGTAGAAACACAACTTGTCGTGTTTGGAGGAAAAAGAATACTGAGTTGCATCCATCAAACACCATACCTACTGTAAAGCATGGTGGTGGAAACATCATGCTTTGGGGCTGTTTCTCTGCAAAGGGGCCAGGACGACTGATCCGGGTACATGAAAGAATGAATGGGGCCATGTATCGTGAGATTTTGAGTGCAAACCTCCTTCCATCAGCAAGGGCATTGAAGATGAAACGTGGCTGGGTCTTTCAACATGACAATGATCCAAAGCACACCACCAGGGCAACGAAGGAGTGGCTTCGTAAGAAGCATTTCAAGGTCCTGGAGTGGCCTAGCCAGTCTCCAGATCTCAACCCTATAGAAAACCTTTGGAGGGAGTTGAAAGTCCGTGTTGCCAAGCGAAAAGCCAAAAACATCACTGCTCTAGAGGAGATCTGCATGGAGGAATGGGCCAACATACCAACAACAGTGTGTGGCAACCTTGTGAAGACTTACAGAAAACGTTTGACCTCTGTCATTGCCAACAAAGGATATATCACAAAGTATTGAGATGAAATTTTGTTTCTGACCAAATACTTATTTTCCACCATAATATGCAAATAAAATGAAAAAAAAAAACAGACAATGTGATTTTCTGGATTTTTTTTCTCAGTTTGTCTCCCATAGTTGAGGTCTACCTATGATGTAAATTACAGACGCCTCTCATCTTTGTAAGTGGTGGAACTTGCACTATTGCTGACTGACTAAATACTTTTTTGCCCCACTGTATGTGCGTTGAAAAAAGGGCACTTAATTTCAGGAAAAGAACATCTCGTCAACCATTAAGCATGGGGGAGGGGATCAATTATGCTTTGGAGTTGTGTTGCAGCCAATGACACTAGGAATATTTCACGTGTAGAGGGAAGAATGGATTCAATGAAATTCAACAAATTCTTGATTTAGCGAATCCTGCTTTGAGCAGGGGGTTGGACCAGATGGCCCAGGAGGTCCCTTCCAACTCTACGATTCTATGATTCTATGATTCTATGATTGATGCAAGCATAACACAATCTGTGAAAAAGCTGAAGTTGAAAAGATGATGGCTTCTACAAATGGTTAATGATCCTAAACAGACATCAAAATCCACAATATACTACACCAAAAGGTGCAAGCTGGGTGTTTTACAATGGCTCTCACAGTACCCTGATCTGAAAATCATTGAAAATCTATGGACAGACCATAAAAGAGCAGTGCATGCAAGACGACCTAGAAATCTCACTGGCTAACACGGTACAAAGATATACATCTTTCCTGCATCACTGATCTGGAAGAATTTTCCAAGAAAAAATGGATGAAAGTCCCTCAAACAAGAATTGAAAGACTCTTGGCTGGCTGCAAAAAGCATTTAAAAACTGTCATACTTTGAAAATGGAATGCTACTAGGTACTAACCATGCAGGATGCCCAAACATTTTCATAGGCCCATTTTCCTTTTTTGTAATTTTTAAAATGAAAAAAATGACAATATATGGTTTTTTTTTGCCTAAGATACAAATGAAATGTTTCAACTTTAACTTTAGTCCTTTTCGAGGTCATTTCATCTTCAACTTGCTTACCGTGTTTTTCGGATTATAAGACGCATAGGAAACCATGGAGCTGTGGGGGCTCTGGCCTTTCACAAAATGCCGGCAGAGCCCCCACAGCACTGGAGACAGCCGCGCAGCACCACCGAACCCCCCCCGCAGCACAGGCGGACACCAGCAGCACCACCAGACACCCCCTCATCCCAGCCTGTGGCCTTTAGCAGCAGTACCCATAGGGTATATCCACATTACAAGACGCAACCCCATTTTGGGATGGAATTTTATTTAATTTTTTTAATATAAAATGGTAATGCGTCTTATAGCCCGTTTTAACGATAGCCTATCGGAGAGGTCATCGGCAGGGGAGCGGGGTCACAGGAGGCAGGGTTCCTGCTTCAGGAGGCAGGCGGCTGGAATGGGGTGATGCTTTGGTGCCTGGGCGCTCATTAGATGTTGGCACCGTTGAGCGCAGTCCCCTTTCTAATTCAGTTTCCTGCGGTGGGCTTCAGGAAAATGACCACAGTATACATCTAAAAACAAGAGGTGGTATCGAGCCATAGGTGATGTGATCAAATAGACAGAATTGAGGTAATTTATTCTAAAACCATTTTAGGCAGCATTTTTGCATTCTAATAAATAATAATTTAATTTATATAGCGTCATTAAAGACATCACAAAGTAGCACATAGTTCATCAGTTGCAGGAGGAGTGAGGGCCCCGCTCGCAAGCTGACAGTCTATAAGATGGTTAAACTTAGTGCATTGTCAGCAGGTATATAGATATACACTTCTGTAGATGAAGGTGCACATATCCATACATTACTCATTTGTGCTTTGCTCAGTAAATCTTTATGCTCCGCAGTGACAAATGCTATATTTATGTACTATGTATGAATAGCAAATATTATCTAATTTGCCATCTGCTAAGGTAAATATAAGTTCAAAATGATCCCTGCTGCTGCAATGTAAGATTTAAGTCTGCTGATCTGGGTTGTAAAACTGAAGTGAATTTACAGTCAACTTCATGAATTGGATCTCAGAGACTTGCTCACACTTCTTTAGCACACCATTAAGTTTGTCAATGACTCTCCCCTTTCTTCCACTTTCACGGCACATACTTGCTTTGTCATATGGGCTTTTTGCATTGCATTTTCTAAGCACATTTCTACTGTATATACAATCTGTTTGTAACCTCATTGATATGTCTCATGATCATTGTATTTATGCGTTATTACATTCACATCTGTCATTTGCCCGCATGACTGCGCTCAGGAAAGAAAGTAAGAATATCATTAATACATGCTTACACAATATAATATTACTGATAATCTTCTAAGGTCTCGGGCTCCCATATTTGGGGGGTTTATTTTTTACTGTTTCCTAGTATGGCTTAACCCCTTCATTACAGGCGGATTTTCATGTTTGACTGTTCTTTTTTTCTTTCCCCTAATCCAAAACTCATACTTTGTTCTTACATTTTCATTCAACATAGCCATGGCTTTTTTGGGACATAAGTTTTAATTTTGCATGGCATAATTTTACCAGATGATAAAAAAAAAACAGAAAAAATTCTTAATTTAGTCACATGGGAAACCCCCTCCCCTACAATTCCACCATTATTTTTGGAGGTAATCTTTTTACGGCTTTCAATTTGTAGTAAAACTGTTATGGTAATATAATTCATTAGGTCAGTTCTAGTTTTTGTTTTAGTGGATAAAAAATAAATATGATATTTGGCAGATTATAAGATGCATCCCAAATATTTGGGAGGAAAATAGGAAAAAAAATGTTTTAATAAAATGATGGTGCATCTTATAATGCAAATAAATAAAAAATCAGCTCACCCCTGAGGCGTAGTTACAGTCCAGGACAGGAGCGCAGAAATCCTGCTGCTGCACAGCACTTGACAGCTTGAACAGTGTGAATATGGGTCCAGTTCACACACCAGGGTGTTGATAAAAATCTTTCATTCGGCATTATTTAGAAAAATTCTTTTTAAAATGCAACATCAATTAGGACGTCTCAGACAACATTGCAAATAAACAAATAGGGGGTGATGTATGAAAAGAACCATATGAGATTCAATTGATAGGGGGTTAGAGATAAACACAGGATCAGTGCCAGCAGGAGTTCCAAACTCAGTGTGGCTTTTCAGTAATATAGTGTAGCGGCATCATTCTGCTTCATTTGAATTAAAAATATAATACTTTTTTTTTCTTTGTTCACAGTGCACTAGAAAGCGGCAGCAAGGAAGCACAATAATTTTTACAAAGAAAAAAAATTCTGAAATCATTGTCAGATACTGCACTTGCTTGTCATAACCAACTGTACTGAGCTTTTGCATTTCTTGTGCAATCATTTTTGTGAAAGGGTGGAACAATTGTGTATTTTTCAATGAAAACCATACATATCACATATATGCTGAGGAATACTGACACATTTTGCTTTCAAGAGAATTTGTCAGCAGTTTTTGTCTGTGTAATGTGATAGCAGCATGACGTAGGGGTAAATAGCCTTATTCCAGTGATGCATCATTTACTGGACTGCTTCGTATAATTTTGATAAAATCCCTATTTTCTTTGCTGCAGATGTAGCAATGTTACGAGTACTTAGTTGTGTATATCCTCTACCACACCTCTGTTTGGCAGCTTTCTGTGTATACTGTATATTGTCGGCAAGCTGCCAATCAGTGGGGGTTTAGTTATACAGATTAACTGGACTGCCAATTCTCAGGGTGCTAGCGAGGATCTCACCATGGTCATGGCAGTTCAGCCTGGCTGGAAATGCAGCCTCAGTGAGCCGAGGTAACCTCAATGACATCACTGCTCGCAGCAGCTCATTCCCCAGTGGTTCTCAGCCTGGACGGTTGCATTTTGGCACCGTCCAGGTTGAATACTGTTTTTTCCCAAGACAAGGATTATGGTGTAGGACAGAACAATGGAGAGGTGAATGATATTGTTGTTTTTTATTTTTGTTTTCTTACAGAAGATGAAGGCTTCAGTGGAATAGGTGTTTGGTGAGTATAACTGTGTTTGTTATTTTTAAATAAAAAAGTTAAAGTGTGTTTTGTTTTATTTCTAATAAAAGACTTTATTCTTGCTGTGTCTTTATTTACCATATAACTATAGGATTAGAAATGGATAAGTGCCTTATAGACACTTCTCCATTTCTAAGCCATGGGCTTGATGTCACCTGAAAATACAAAGGTGACACCAACCCATCAAATATTAAACCCACTTGCCACCACGACAGGGCAAGTGGGAAGAGCCGGGCAAAGCGCCAGAATTGGTGCATCTAATAGATGTGCTTTTTCTGGGCAGCTGCTGGCTGCTGAGATTTTTTTGGGCTGGAGGGGGCCAATATCCAAGGCCCCTTACCAGCCTGAGACTACTAGCCCCCAGCTGTCTGCTTTAGCAAGACTGGCTGTCAAAAATGGGGGGATCCCATGCTTTTTTTAAATTATTTATTTAAATAATTAAAAAATTTGCCATGGGGACCCCTCTATTCTTGATAACCAGCCTTGTTGAAGCTGACAGCTGAGGTTTGCAGCCCACAGTTTTTCCTGGCTGGTTATCAAAAATACAGGGAAACGCACGCCATTTTTTTAAAATTATTTATTTACAGCTCAGGTGCCGGCTAATGAATACACCCATCAGCCGCTCATGCTCTTGCTGTTATTAGCAGCAGCAGGTGTCAGATGATGGGAGCGGTAGTCCCATCAACTGAAACCAGTGACCGGAGGTAAACTTTATACCTCCGATTACAGCTGAGCGCTCTCGCTGTCTTTTGACAGCATGGGAACTGCGGCTCTCTGACCAGTAGGGATGATTTCACCGCCAATCAGAAGCGGTGTTTGCCATTCTGTCATGCACATGACAGCGTGACAAACACCCAGAGTTCGGGCAGCTGAACCTGAACAGTACGGACTTCCTGATGAAGTCCATCCCCGAACAGTAGGTGTTTAGTACGGAAGCCAAACTTTACTGTTCTACTCACGGTGCTACACACATATTGTAGGACCATTGGAGTAGCTGCAATTTGAGTCAGAAGTATATACTATGTAAAATTTGACGAACATGACAATTTTGAATTTCAAAAGATTTGATCATCTCTATTAGTTTATCATAATATTGCAACGTATTCATAATATCATAATGCCACTTTTTCATAAGTTTAAGTCTTCCTTGATAATAAATGAAATAGTGGCATTTCATACCAGTCTTAAAAAATTTATAAAATGTGCTAATGTTATACTATCTGGTCAATTAATTTGGCATATCTCAGGATGTACATGTGCCACAAACTATGTTCACCAGATATTAGCAGAAATAGAGTTACACTAAGGCTGGAGTCACACTAGCGATAAAATCGGGCGAATGCAATGCGATAAAAAATCGCATTGTATTTGTCCCAATGTTATTCAATGGTGCTGCTCCCATCATGCGTTTTTTTATCGGATCCGTTCCTCGGACTGAGACAATCGCAGCATGCTGCAATTGTCACCGATTTTCGGATCGAATTCGACAATGCAAGTCTATGGATGGGATTAAAAAACGCATTGAAAACGCACCACACGTGTGACTTGCGATTAAATGGCAAGACTTCTCCTGGCCACAGGAAAGAGCATCAGGCATTGACATTGGATGTCAATTTGATGCTTAGATGCGAATAAAATCGATTCATCGCTGGAAAATGGGATGACAGACGGATCCCTGGACAAGAATTCTTTGTGCGATTTCGTACCGTTAAAATGGGACCGATTTTTTATTCGTTGTGTGTGACTCCAGCCTAAAATTTAAATCGGTTTATGCTGTAAATTATAGCTCTTTTTCTGCTAATTTCTGACCACATTTTGGAAAAGTTCCATTGTAATATATTACTTAAGTGTAATACTAGCATATGACCTATAGTATTTCAGTATTACATTTTTGTACTATATGTGATATTACTTGGAAATATGCTCAATATAATGTCTCAGAAAATATTAAGTGATAGGGTCTTTCCTTTTGCACAATGCCAAGCTAGAGGCTCATTGGCATGTAATGCTTCTTTGGGAAATGACATATGAAAATTGCCTCTACCTAGAGGAAAAGGACTTGAACTCTAGTGCCACTTATTGGAAATAGCAATCCTAAAAGTCAGTATCAACCCTTTAACTAGACTTGCTACTTGACTTTGGATACAAGCCAAACCTGACGCTCTATTTGAAGACAATGGTTTCGAGTGTATGCCCCTATCAGGACAAAACAAGAAGTCTGAACCCCCCAAAACATGTCTGCAAATAAAGTGTCTGGTTTGGCTTTTATGCTAAGTCATGTGGAAAGTCTTGTTAGGCTATGTGCACACGTAGATTTTCGTCATGCGGATTTTTCCGCGCAGATTTTAAGAAATCCGAAGGTCAAATTACCTGCATTTTTCCTGCGGATTTCTTCCTTTTTTTCATTGCGGTTTTGGAGCGGTTTTTGTGTGGTTTTCCACTGCGGTTTTCCCCCTGCAGATTTGGAGAATAGAGCAGGTGGAAAAGTGCACAAAAGAAGTGACATGCTGCTTTTTTTGGACCGCACAAAAACCGAGCGGAAAAAACCGCAGCGTGTGCACAGCGTTTTTTTTTTTCATTGATTTACATTGTACTGTAAATCACAGTGCGGATCTGCAGCGTTTCTGTGCGAAAAAATCCTCTGCGGATCCGCAGGAAATCTGCATCATGTGCGCATAGCCTTAAAGAGTCAAACTTCAATTTCAGGATTGCTATGTCCAATAGGTGGCCCTAGAGTCCAAGTCCTCTTATTTTCTTATAGGAAATTTATAATAATGCAATTAAATTTCTGAAGATACATTTAGAAATAATATATATAACTCAACACAAATACCAGCCATGAATTACACAGTAAGTTGCCAGAATGTTAATGTTTGTTAGCTCTGGATGTTCTTACTCCACAACCTTATGGGTGTACCCTTGAACAATCATTTATTTAAAACCTTTATATGAGTTCTGGATATATTTGGAGCCTTGCCACATATTATGTAAAACTGATTTTCTTGGCAGCATATGAAAATACATTCTACCACCATATTCCTTTAGCCTTGATTTAAATCCTCGTAATATGTGATTAGCAGGGAATTGGAAAAATAACTGAACAGTTTTACCTACATCAAATACACAATTACATTCCACAGATACCTTGAGCTAAAACTTAAGTCATTTCAATTATTTTTTATCTGACTAAAATACTAAAATAGCCTGGTAAATCTGCACATTTTACTTTATAATTTAACCTATTTTAGCGCTGTCCAAGTTTTTTTTAATTTCATCTGTAGATTATAGGTCATGCAAAGGTTGGTGGTATGTGAGCTGTCATCATATAAGTGTAGTTCTCAATAAAAAGGGCAGAAATAAGTCTTTGTGAAGGGATAAAATGGAGGTTTCACTATTCATCTCTCTGATATAGTGTGACTACAATGTTTAAGTATTTGGAACATTCATATTGAGAAAAAAAATATTTCAAGGGTTCATGTGAGATAACCCCAGTTATATTTTCATTACATCATCTTTAAAGGATGGGGACAGTACAGAGATTTTCTCCAATGATCTCTTTACACCTAGGCCAGTCATGGTGACATATGTCTAGAGGAAGGAAGGATTAATCATAATCATTGACAAAAAATCTTTGAGACCTTGTGCCCCTGATGAAGTCACTTCTGTGACGATACGCGTTGGGTTAATAGGAGCGGAATCCAGCCTTTGCACCTGCAATCAGCTATAATGTGTCCTGTTCTGTGAGCATATTCACCATGGGTATCAATACCAACCTTTGCTTATTTTTTGTGTTTGGGAAAACTTTGGGCTAATATAGTCTTATACCTACCAGGGTTTGGCTATTTGTACCTGACCATATGGACTATATGTGATATGACTAGGTAATTATTTATATTGGGTACCAATCAATATGTGTTCTTTTGCTTGATAATATTACCTAGTTTTCCCTTCCACTTTATTCTGTGATTATGATGGAATTTGTTGGCAATGGTATATAATCATGGTTATCTAATGATATTTGAATTATGTTATACTTATTGTTGCTACACAGTAACAGCAAAAATATCTAGTTATCTGACCATTTGAGCCTACTGGAGTCTATTCTCCAGGTAACCGGCTGGTAATCTATATCCTTTACCCTTTTTGGGTTTGCATGTTTTAAATGTTTCTAGAATTTGTGTGTGGTGTATACATATTCACTAAATTTTACATTTTCTTTGGTGATCCCTGCCTACATGCATGTATCCTTTCTGTGATTTTTCATATGCTAAATATAATTTACTAATGCATATCAAGATATATCCCCCTGTTTGTTGCACATGTACAATTGGCCCATGAACCCAACATCCATAGAAAACAACTGACTTCCCTCAGAGACTTGTTTTGGTCCTAATAGTTACCCTTTTGTACCCAAAAGTTGGGAAACAGAAGAGCTCAAAACCTTTACTGCACCATAATGTCTTTATGCAAATTCAGAGAGAATGAACATGTTAGGCATGTCACTTTCCATAAGGAGAGACATTACCCTTTAGACAATAATGTCTTTGGCATTCATCTTGTGCCCGGATAACCCATTGGTGTTGGTCAATTACTACACAACAAACATGTTAACAGGATTTGATGAGCTGATCTGGCAAAATTCTAATTTTTCTCTGCACCTCAAGTGAGTTACATTTCCAGCTCAGAGTTCAAACTAGGTCTTGGTTTCTAGGCACAAGTAGGCTCTGGAGAATGTGTAATGAACTCCAGGCCCTGCTAGCAGCCAGAAATCCAGGCCTACAATGAACACTGGGCCGGAATGCACAGGTGACCGGAGTACAGGCAAGGAGCAACAGGGGCAGCCAAAAATGTAAGCATCCTGCAAAAGATTAAAAAGAAAAAGCTCTCATCTTTATCAGCCCTCATCCTCCTGCTTCCCGCTTTGCATCTCCAGGTAGGAGCTTACTTTAGGACTGGACTTTCGCCTGTGAGTAGGCCCCGGAAAATGCACAATTAGAGAGCATGTGGTTTAATGGAGCCACAGGTAACTGAACAACAGGCAGGGAACAGTGCAGGCGGCTGAAGAAGTAAGCTGCCAGCAAAGGTTAAAAAAATACCTCACCGATTACCTTTCCATCTGTCCATAGGCTTCCCAAGGTAAAAAAATAAAAAGCGTAATATTCCCTCAACACTTCTCTGTTGCTGCCCTGGTTATTGTTAACAGATAGCAGTGGTGATATCACTGCTACAGCTAGTTACCGCTACATCTAATCACTGGGCTCAGTGGTCTTGTGCCAACTACTACTGAGCTCAAAGATTGGCTGCAGCAGTCAGTCATAAGTTGTAGATATTATGTTACCGCAAAATGTCAAGAAAAACCAAGGGCAGCCGCAGAGAGGCAGCACTAAAGCTGCAATTGGTGAGAACTGCTCAGTTTGTTATTTTTACATTGGGTAAGCCTATGGAGATAAAAGAAAAGATTTTAGGAAAACACCTTTAAAGGGGCTTTTGAATCTTTCTAGTTTCTTAAAAGTGTGGACAGAGACTGCTTGGTAAAGATTGATAAAGTAATTTCTTTTGTGTCTCTATGTTTCAGTCAGCATTGCTTACACAAAATAAAAAAATGTACTAAAAAAAGTTTCACAGCCTAGAACAAGTTACCTTTTTTTTCTATTTAAATGAAAACAGACCAATATGTGGTTTTAATTTAATAAGTAGATTCAGGAAGAATCAATTATTATTTTATTATTATAAGTGGCCCGCTGTACAAATACAATTTTACAAGTATGAAAACTGTTATTAATGACATTCTTAAGATATTTTGGCCATGTTTGAAAAAGGTTTGCCGCTTTTGGTTTGTTTTCCTTCTTATAAATGCGCTGTTTAGGTCTTATTTCTGTTATCATTTATTTGATCAAACAACATTATCAATTACAAGTTTTTCTCTAGCATTTTGTTTCACAGTTTCTAATTGCAATATTTTATCCAGACTGTTTGGACACGTTGGTCCAAAGGCCAAGTTTACACTGGGCCATTCTCTAGTTGTTTCCTACAAAAGTACAAATCAAATAATTAGAACTTTATTAAATCCCATTCACACTTTCTTCATATTAAGAAAAACTGCAAGTAATAAAAATTGTGAATTCTTTTTTGCTTCCTTTTTTTTTGTAAATTTTGTATTTAAGAGTAAAAAAACACATGCCAATCACAGCAAATATCAATCTAAAATACAATAAAACCTCTCAAAAACACCATCCCTGCAGACCAATATCCTTTATCCAGGCCAGAGTTGCCATCTTTGTTTTTGTTTTTTTTCTGGAAAGCTGCTGAAAAAATCAGACAATTTATTTGTACTAACACATTGGATGACCATAACAATGGGAGAGAAATACAGTTAATAAAATTTGTATAAGTTCCTCCAGCTTCAAAAAAATCTTGAACTCATCAAATATTTTATACCGACAGGGGAAAAAAGTGAACTATTTTTATGGACTGTGCAGGAATTTCTGGACAGTTGGCAATCCTGATCCAGACCAGATTTCATGTGACAGATTGTCAGTTTCACCATATATTATATTTACTGGCCATTTCCTTTAAGAAGACCAAAAAAGAAAATGTTTCAATACTATTTTGGTTGATCCCAAACTCTCATTGTGTATTTTTTCCAGTTAATGGTTATATATGTTTTCCAGATAGCTTCACCTATTTGTGCCTCCAGTCAAAATTGGGGACTGGACTGAAGTTGCGCCAAATTTTATGACATTTAAAAAGTTGCAATTGAATGAGGCAAAGACATATAGAATTTAAGGACTCCACCCACAACTCCAGTATATGAAAAAAACAGGCAAGG
Source organism: Dendrobates tinctorius (assembly GCF_039654945.1). Taxonomy (NCBI): domain Eukaryota; kingdom Metazoa; phylum Chordata; class Amphibia; order Anura; family Dendrobatidae; genus Dendrobates; species Dendrobates tinctorius. The sequence goes on along the minus strand of NW_027361738.1, from coordinate 19,416,205 downwards.
ACATAAAAATAGATTTCACAAAATGTGCAAATAGAATAATGAATTGGGTGCAAATGAAAGAAGGGCAAAAACACGCCAAATTAGAATCAGGGCCCTTGTGTTGTGCTTCTCTTACACTTTGACATTTGTGCTCCAGTCTCCACTTGACTCTAGTTTCTGAGACAGGACGTAGCTTCTTGACAGTTATTAGTTCTCATTGTTTTTGTATGTCACTATGTTGACATGTAGCATGTCATTTTAGAAGCATCATGTGCCACGCAGCACCACTAATGCAGTTTGTATAGTACAGCGGCTTCTATTCAATGTATGGACTAGACAATTTGTGTGGCCACAACAGCCTTGTTTCTATACAATTTTCACTGTCATACCAAATAGGTTGTTTGAATCTACATCTATACATGATTATTTGTCTATGGGTGATGGCCTTCTTATAGTGGCCTACAGAACAAGGAATTTTCACAAATTAAGTCTGGAATAGGAAAAGTAAGCAGTAGCTAGGTAAAAGCCTCCATATCCATACATGTTAGACTGAAGTTGTCAGACCCTAATAGTGTTTATAGGACTGACCAAAAAGCTGACAATTATCTAAGCTGTATGGGAGGCGTAATATATCTAATAAAAAAAGACAAAGAACCCAAACTATTGTTTCTTGTACATTCTTAGAAAGGTTTTTATCATAGGCATATTACTTGTAATATTAAAAGCAGAGATGAGCAAATAAATTTGAGTGAAATTGAATTATAAATATTGTTTTGTTGAAATTTTTGCAAAAATCTGCATTCGACAAAATGCAGATGTATTTCTAATTCCCTACAGCCAGCTGTGTACCATTTTGCTGAACCATAATGGGCCATCGAAAGGATTAAAAAAAGTTATACTCACCTCTTCTGCCCCTCCACTGTATACCCTCCCCCGTCCAGTCTGCGGAACATCTACTTACACGCGTGGTCGAAATTGTTGGTACCCCTCGTTTAATGACAGAAAAACCCACAATGGTAACAGAAGGAGATCACCCATTAATTTGACTGTTACATTAAATGGTTTTGTTAAACCATACTGCACTGCAATGCCTGCGTACTGTATCTCAGCACCTGCTTACAGAAGCATGGCTGAAAAGCAATGTCTGACTTTCATTTGTTCATTGTCATAGATTTTTGATTCATTATTACTTTTGCCAGATTCAAGTTATCTCTGTGACCATTGTGGGTTTTTCTGTCATTAAACCAGGGGTACCAACAATTTTGACCACATGTTTATCAGCACCACTGAGAACTGAATCTCTTAGCCTCTTGATGCTAGGCTGGAACTTCCAGCTCTGATGATGTTTCCACATATGCATGCACAAGGTCACAGCGCATGTTATGACATTGTGACCTTACGCTCCATTTGCACAGAAACATACTGGGTCTCGTCAAAGCCAGAAGTCCCTGCCTAGTGAGAAACTGACATTCAGCATGCAGTTGATAAGAAGATAAGTCGAGGACCAGATGAGGGAAAGTCTGGTGAGACCCCTGAGCATAATTTTGGAACATTTAACTCGCAGTCAAAAACTTTGCTGTGGATTGAATTCCCCAGGAAAATCCATGCAATTTGGTGAATTTTGTTATATCTGCTCATCTATAATTAGAAGTGTTAATATATGAAAAAAATAGGTACACATACGGAAACGTGATGCAAATAAAAAAAAGTCTACAATTTTCCTTTCTAAAAACAGATTTCAGTATATATTTTTGCAATTATTATAACATATTATCACAATTAATATGAAATGTGATATTGAGGGATCATTGTTTTCTTACCCTGCTCAAAAAATTCAAGAAACACTTAATGATCACAGGATAACCTCCAAGTCAATTAAACTTCGTGGATATGAAACTGTACAGTTAGGAGGCATAAGGGATTGTAAATCAATTCCACATGCTTTGGTTTAAATGAAATGAAATGAAAGTGACAAGAGGTGCAGTGGATAGGAAGAGCAAGACAACACCCAGTAATGGAATTGTTCGGCAGGTGGTGGCCATAGATAATTGCTCTCTATTTATCCTTCTAAACACATTCTCTAATTTTGTCCTTGTCACTACTTGTGCCATGAGGCGGTACCAGTAACCCATTCAGGTTGCACAGGTAGTCCAGTTACTTTAGAATGGCACTCATATGTGCTATTGCAAGAATGTTTGCTATGTCTCAATATCCTTGGAGGATTAAGCAAACCTGCAAGTGATTTCTAATGGTACCCTGACTGCTGTTAGTTACCTAGTGTAACGGGGTCTTCCAAGCTGGGGTACCTCTTTCAGCACCACCCCGTGTTTTCGGAGGTCCGCTCTGCGTTGGCTGGAGTCTGAATGAATGACGCTGGCTGGAATTCCTCTGAGTGCATGGGCGCATATAAAAGATCACTGCTTCTCCATGTATTTCCAGTCTGACAACACTTTACTCACAGGACACAGAATATATCACACAGATACAGAGGGCTGGCCAATAGACAAGCGTCAGGCCAGACATGCATTACAAAAGCCGCAGGTGGCTAGAGCCTGCGGAGGTTTACTGTGGGAATTACAAAGGTGGGGGGAGGGCGGACACTGCTGATACATTAGGGACATGCATCTCACATGGAACCTATTATATATACATATAACTGCACAACATATTCTGGGTGCTGAGTGGCTCTGTAACACCTGGATAAAATTCTTAGAACTGTTTTCAGACCAAATGCTGCTGCAGTTGTACCTGAGTCCCTCCTGGCACAAGACAAGCCCAGCCTTACGTGGCCAGATCCTGAAGGCAGTTCCTGGATCATGAAGTTATTGATGCTATGGACTGGCACTCACATTCATTAAACCTAAATCCAACTAAGAATCTCTGGGATATTATTTATCAGGTGTTTCCATTGAACATATATATGTCTATATCAGTGATTCCCAAATTCCAGTCCTCATGGCCCCAAATTCTTTGGGAATTCTATTAAAAGTTCCTTTTATTTCTTTGGCTATGCTTTTGATTTTACTTACATTTTGAGCAGTGTGTTTACACTTTTAGGCTTTAGGCTTCTTTCCTACTTAACAGAAAATCATGTTCTATGTTATATACAGTTGTGGCCAAAAGTATTGACTCCCCTGCAATTCTGTCAGATAATACTCAGTTTCTTCCTGAAAATGATTGCAAACACAAATTCTTTGGTATTATTATCTTCATTTAATTTGTCTTAAATGAAAAAACACAAAAAGAATTGTCCTAAAGCCAAATTGGATATAATTACACCCCAAACATAAAAAAGAGGGTGGACAAAAGTATTGGCACTGTTCGAAAAATCATGTGATGCTTCTCTAATTTGTGTAATTAACAGCACCTGTAACTTACCTGTGGCACCTAACAGGTGTTGGCAATAACTAAATCACACTTGCAGCCAGTTGACATGGATTAAAGTTGACTCAACCTCTGTCCTGTGTCCTTGTGTGTACCACATTGAGCATGGAGAAAAGAAAGAAGACCAAAGAACTGTCTGAGGACTTGAGAAACCAAATTGTGAGGAAGCATGAGCAATCTCAAGGCTACAAGTCCATCTCCAAAGACCTGAATGTTCCTGTGTCTACCGTGCGCAGTGTCATCAAGAAGTTTAAAGCCCATGGCACTGTGGCTAACCTCCCTAGATGTGGACGGAAAAGAAAAATTGACAAGAGATTTCAATGCAAGATTGTGCGGATGTTGGATAAAGAACCTCGACTAACATCCAAACAAGTTTAAGCTGCCCTGCAGTCCGAGGGTACAACAGTGTCAACCCGTACTATCCATCGGCGTCTGAATGAAAAGGGACTGTATGGTAGGAGACCTAGGAAGACCCCACTTCTTACCACGAGACATAAAAAAGCCAGGCTGGAGTTTGCCAAAACTTACCTGAAAAAGCCTAAAACGTTTTGGAAGAATGTTCTCTGGTCAGATGAGACAAAAGTAGAGGTTTTTGGGCAAAGGCATCAACATAGAGTTTACAGGAGAAAAAAAGAGGCATTCAAAGAAAAGAACACGGTCCCTACACTCAAACATGGCGGAGGTTCCCTGATGTTTTGGGGTTGCTTTGCCGCCTCTGGCACTGGACTGCTTGACCGTGTGCATGGTATTATGAAGTCTGAAGACTACCAACAAATTTTGCAGCATAATGTAGGGCCCAGTGTGAGAAAGCTGGGTCTCCCTCAGAGGTCATGGGTCTTCCAGCAGGACAATGACCCAAAACACACTTCAAAAAGCACTAGAAAATGGTTTGAGAGAAAGCACTGGAGACTTCTAAGGTGGCCAGCAATGAGTCCAGACCTGAATCCCATAGAACACCTGTGGAGAGATCTAAAAATGGCAGTTTGGAGAAGGCACCCTTCAAATATCAGGGACCTGGAGCAGTTTGCCAAAGAAGAATGGTCTAAAATTCCAGCAGAGCATTGTAAGAAACTCATTGATGGTTACCGGAAGCGATTGGTCGCAGTTATTTTGGCTAAAGGTTGTGCAACCAAGTATTAGGCTGAGGGTGCCAATACTTTTGTCTGGCCCATTTTTGGAGTTTTGTGTGAAATGATCAATGTTTTGCTTTTTGCTTCATTCTCTTTTGTGTTTTTTCATTTAAGACAAATTAAATGAAGATAATAATACCAAAGAATTTGTGTTTGCAATCATTTTCAGGAAGAAACTGAGTATTATCTGACAGAATTGCAGGGGTGTTAATACTTTTGGCCACAACTGTATGTTATTTTTCATCATACAATATTGAATAAAGTGATCATATCCAATCATTTGCAATCTTGAAATTCTTCAGTGTAATCTAATAGTGTGGCAGTGGGTCAGGGGTTTCCGTGTTGTCATTGCAGGTTGTAAGCTTTTTTGAAGAGATGGGTTTTCAGGTTCCGTTTGAAGGATCCAAATGTGGTAGATAACCGGATGTGTTGGGGCACAGAATTCCAGAGGATGGGGGATAAGTCTTGGAGGCGATTGGGTGAGGAGCGAATAAGTGTGGAGGAGAGAAGGAGGTCTTAGGAGGACCGGAGATTACGTGAGGGAAGATATTGAGAGATTAGTTCGCAAATATATGGAGGAGAAAGGTTATGAATGGCTTTGTAGGTCACTGTTAGTAGTTTAAACTGGATATGCTGGGAAATTGGGAGCCAGTGAAGGGATTTGCAAAGAGGGGAAGCAGGAGTGAGATTAATTAGTCGGGCAGCAGAGTAAAGGATGGACTGGAGGGATGCGAGAGTGTTAGAAGGTAGGCCACGGAGGAGGATATTGCAGTAGTCGAAGCGGGAGATGATTAGGGCATGCACAAGCATTTTGGTAGAGTGAGGGTTGAGGAAAGGACGGATTCTGGAAATATTTTTGAGCTGAAGATGAAAGAAGATGGTGAGAGCTTGGATTTGTGGTTTGAAGGACAGGGCAGAGTCAAGGGTTACTTCGAGGCAACGGATTACCAGGACAGGGGAAAGTGTGAATTCATTTATTGTGTACACTAGTCTTAATGAAACCAATGTACAATAGTCTTAATAAAAGCAGTGCTGGAGTAAGATGTGTCTAAATAATGAATCTGTCACATCTTACAACTGCCATGAGCCTTTTCTAGAAATGTTACAACAGTCAGTAGGTAATGTAGATTTCTGGTGTAATTTATATGAGTTTAGTGGCATAAATAATGATAAATTTACTAAACAGGCTTTTCTACATCCCATCTCGCTCTATCTCTGCCAAAGTAGACCAACCTTAGTGTGAAAATGCCAAACTCTCAATTTTAAGTTGCACAAAAATTTGAGGATTTTTGTATTTTAAGCCAGATTTCTGGAGAAAACGCCTTGATGAATAGGGCCCTGTAATAGAGGTAAATATCGCTGTGTGGAATAATTACAGAACTTTAATCTTGAGATTTGGATTAATAAGAATTTATAAAACATAGCAAAGTGGGTTCACGCAAACGCTGTAAAAATTCCATAAATTAATAATAGCCTTTAAACTGTAGGACTGATTCATTAAAATGGAAAAGAAAAAAATATTGGCATTCCTCAATGTGCTAAAAACAGAGTGAATGAAGTCTATACAATATGCTCCCAATTTAAAAACCATATATCATAAAGTATTTATTTGCAGAGTAACAGAAGTTCATGGTGCAGATGTGAAATAAGCTGAATTATTCTGAAGAGGTATTACATTGTATACTCTAAAATATAACAATTGTCTTAAGCATAATTAAATGTAAACGAAACTTAGCTTCTTACACAGCCTGCCAGGTATATATATATAAGCAAAATATTCCATGTGACTGCAGAAAATAGTTCTCAGTAAAACTAAAACAAGTGTTCATTTTTTTCATGTACTTTTTAGGGTTATTGAAGAACCAGTAAATAACACAAACTGCTAACTTTAGATGATACTTGGTCCTGGTTTGCCATTTTTTTCTGGGGAAATCCACCCCGTATCCTGGACCTTAATTTCTTTGAGACCATTTACCACTGCAGACACATCTGACAAATTATTTACCATAAACAAAGCACTTTTTATACACTGAGTTATAAAACCAAAGTTCAGGATTTGTCCATTTTAAAGCAGCATTCACATCTAAGAATGTTACGACATATTAATATTATAATCCACTTTCGCCGATCCCTAAAAGGAAAGGTCAGATGTGCTTTTGGCATAACTCCTGCAGCTCTCACTCCTACTGTTCTACTAAACTTTCCCCTTTCCAATGAACTGGGATACAAACTGGTGTGCATGCAGCATGTAAGCGCACGTTCACACAGGCCACTGGACAGAAAAAAAAACAAAGACAGAAACATAATGAGTAACTACCCTGCAGTAAAAAATTTAACATCAACTGTGCATGAAAAGCTGCTTATTTTTTACTGCAGGGTATTTACTTATAATGCTTTTGTCTTCATTTCTTTCCTGTTCAGTGGCCAGTGTGGTTGTGTGCTTACATCCAGCATGCACATCAGTTTGTATCCCAGTTCATTTCTGCATTTCTGTAGAAAAATATTCAGGATTGAGAGTCCTCAGTAGTTGATACCTTTTAATGGCTAACTGAAAAGATGGTAACACATTACAAGCTTTCGAGACTACTCAGGTCTCTTCATCAGGCTAGACTAATGCAAAATCTGAAGTCACATATTTATGCACAATACAGCCTAGAAAAAATGCAATAGATAAGACAAGTGACGTGAAGCAGAACTATCAATATGGGAGAGGGAGACACATAAATATAAACATTGGACCAGTTCATAGATAAGGAGTCCGGATGTTTTTTGGTCCTCTGATTGGGGTCTGGTTCTGTGTTGTGATGCCCCCACAAGGTTTTAAAAGGAAATTCCTTAATTGATGTAAAAAGACAAAAATCCATGCGACACATTCATTCCAGCACTGAGAGTGTCAAAGGTCGTCATAAATTTGTACTCCCAAACTCGTCTCTCTCTCTGAGATGTGAAGTTACCTTTCAATACCAGTAATTTCATATCCACGCTGCTGTGATCAGGGATACAGAAATGTTTTGCCACAGGTAGATCCATTCTTTTTTCTCTTATTGTGTGACGATGAGCATTCATCCTTGTTCTAAGCTTTTGCCCTGTCTCCCCCACATACAGACCCCCAGTTGGACATTTAGTACAAATAATTAAGTACACCACATTAGATGTAATGCAGGTGAAAGTACCTGGGATCTTGTAGTCCTGATGTGAGTTGGGGATCTTTATCTTGTCCGTGGTCATTATAAATGGACAGGATTTACATTTTTTCTGGTTGCAAGGAAAGGTTCCTGCAGCTTCTGACAATGATGCTTCTTAAATTTGGGGGCTGCCTAAAACACAGCAGTGGGGGGGTCTGGAAATATGGATTTCTGTAGGTTTTTTTTCACCATGTGCATATAATTTTGTGGATGCCTTTTCTTCTGGACATTATATTGATTCCCCCTGGCTGTGCGTCTACTAGCTGGGCTCAATCCTTCTCAGCCCTTATCCACTTTTATGTCACTTGACAAACGGTAAGGCTTTAATATTAGAGATAGGACCATCCCAATTAGGGTCACCGTGAAATGGTGGTATTGCTTTTTTATTTTATTTTAATCAAAATTATGTTAACTAAGCATCCTATATTACTTTCATGCACCATTGCTGTTTATTTACTGCATAGTATTTACTTATTATGTTTGTCTTTGTTTTTTTTCTGTTCAGTGGCCAGTGTGAACATGCGCTTACATGCTGCATGCACAGTAGCTTGAATCCCAGTTCATTTCTTTAGGTTTTATTTATTTAGACTGGCCTATCACTTCATATAACTAATATGACTATTCCCTTCTTGCCTTGGTTCCTCATATCATCTATTTATACACCCTCCATGCACTTAATAGCCTTCTGTATCTGTATTTGTACAGATACTGGCTGATGACCGGTTCATGCAGCATTAGTTGAGTGCTTTATTTATTATATTGCCCTATCTATAATATAACCGGCTAAGTGTCACTCTGTCCAAAGCCTTTATAGACTGCGCAAGTGTGACGTGCCTGCGCTGTCTGGCTCCAGACAGAATGAGGCAGCCAGTGGTGAGGAGTGTGTATGGCGCCGGAGATGGCGGTACACGTACACACTGCATACCGCTATATCCGGCGCCATACTTACATACTTACCTGACCGGGAGGAGCGTTGCCGCGGCGCTTCTCTTCGGCCGAAGACCGGGCCAGGAGAGTGGCCGGAATCGTGCATGCGCATTGCACGATCCGGTGCCATTTTACTGAAGACACATTTGCAGTGTCTTCAGCAATATGGCGCCGGACAGCGCTATGGGCATGCACGTACTCTGGCGCCAAACTCCTCCCCCGGCCTCCAGCAGAACGTGACAGGCAGCGCTGGAGCACAGGGAAGAAGGGTGAGTAAATGTTTTTTTTGTATGTGTGTAGTTTAATAGGGGTGAGGGGGACGACCATGCATACCAGGAAAGGGGAGTGAGGGGACCACGCATACCACGAAAGGGGAGTGAGGGGACCACGCATACCAGGATAGGGGGTGAGAGGACCATGCATTCCAGGAAAAGGGAGTGAGGGGACCATGCATACCACAAAAGGGGGGTGAGGGCACCATGCATACCACGAAAGGGGAGTGAGGGGCTCACACATACCAAGAAAGGGGGTGAGGGGACCACGCATACCACGAAAGGAGGGTGAGGGGACCACACATACCATGAAAGGAGTGTGAGGGGACCATGTATACCACGAAAGGGGGTGATGCATACCATGAAAGGGGAGTGAGGGGATCATGCATACCACAAAACGGGGGTGAGGGGACCCACCGCACCTGCCCCCTGGTGAGTATAAGCTAACTCATTTTCTTATCTTTCAGATTACATTGGGGGCTTATCTACAGCATTACAGAATGCTGTAGACAAACCCACGATGGCTGTGGCCGCATCTTATAGGCCAAAAATAGGGTGACAGATTCCCTTTAAGGGGTTAAAAGATGTGGATATCAAACTTTTCCTTTTGGCATTTTAACTCCATTCCAATAAATATCAGCTTTACCAGAGGTCAGTGGGGATGACGTCATTTTACAGACTTTCAAGCTACCAATTTCTCAGTGTTATTGTGAACTGTGAGGTTTAAATTTAGGCTGTATTTACATTGCTACCCCTATTTTTCCCCAGTTGATCTTGGAAGTCTAGTTTATATCAGGTGATTTCCTGTGTTATTCTTCAAGAAATTGAATTTGCTTGTTATTGCAGTAAATGTGTAAATAGGCTTTCCACAAGCTATGTCTAAATTCTCACCGAAACCCATAGTGCTCAGTTGAATCTGCTCTATTTTTCTGGCAGTTTGTAGAATATTTATAGAATATTTAACCTAGTCCCAGAGTACAAAGCAAAACAGTTCACGGGGACAGTCATAAAACACACAGCTGTTTTAATTCACACTAAAGTGTTGGATAAAAGTTTACTGCTCCACACAATAGCGGGATTTCTCCACTCTGTAATGAGTACCCAGCAGTTTTTGTTTGCTTGCTTTATTTTTATTCAGCCTCTCCTTGGGTGTACTTGGCAATGAAAACTATATTACCTCAAGTGTATCAGGTGGTTTGAAAATTAAGGGGTCACTGGATTTGCTATAGCAAAATCTTTATTATCCCCAATGAGCACAATGAAGAATTTGATGTTGTCTACAGAGTTTGTTTTATTACATACTATGCTTGTCCTGTTGCATTGTTCATAGGCACGTGTTCCATCTATTTAAGTATATAATATTAGTTTTGTGAGCTTGTGCAGGTGTTTCTTTTTTTGGCAATGGACTGAGAATTTGCTGTATGGTTAAAGTGAATAAGGGGAGGTGTCATTTTCTTAGTAGTTACTGTTTTAAATACAGCCACATATGTTTCATAAGTTAAACTAAAAGCCAAGAGTACTAACCACAGTACCAAATCAGCATATTGTATCTTAAGATTATTTTCCCATAGTGCCAAATTAATATTCTGTATATTTTGGTACTTCCCATCATATCAATTAAGATATTGTAACTTAACAGTACTGCACATAATACCAAATAAATATCCTGTATCTTAACCGTAGAGATGATAAAGATGAGGGAATCGATGTGATGAAAATATCGAATTCAAGTTGAATTTTATGGAATTTTCAGGTCCCGGCAGATTCTAACAATTTGCAATTTGTTTCATGCAAATCACAAGAAAAATGCCTGCTATTTTTTTACACATTGCAGAAGACTACATTAGCCACACAAGGTTGACATGACCTTAGGCAAAGTCATGCATGCTTCCTATGTTCACATCACATGGTATAGCTATCATTGTCTGCCTAATGCCTAAGCCATTTTTGGATACTTTAGGATGCTTAGAGGACATCAGAGCTCACACCTCAGCATTAGAGATAGGAAGAGAAAGTCCTAAAACATTGGGCAAATACTTCAGACAACAATATGTTGTACAGTAGTAACAGTGAAGAAAAATATAGGAGAGGTGCCAGTAGTAGTGACAGACTCAGTGTGATTGATCAGTGATATGGTTCTGCTTTCATTTGTCCTGTTGAATTTGAATCACAGTTACACATTATTTTTATTCTTAATGCACTGGAAAATAGAAGCAATACAGCACAATATTTTTAAAAAATCTGAAGCACTCTTGCTCCTGAAAAGTTGGATGAGTGGAATCTGTATTGTCCAACTTATGTCATCCGAGTGCTATGCAAGTGTGTGATTTTTTTTAACTTCCCTAGCATTCATATGACATCCTTATGGCTTTAATATTCAATCTGTATGCAAAGCGTTTTGTCATAATCTTAATAATAATTTTACATACTGTAATTCTTTATGTAATCTGAAGCTGGTTTTCAAACTGATAAAGTGTTCTTATATACAGATTTAGACACATAGAATACACAGATGTAGACAGATATACAGAAATATATACAGATATACTGTAGACAGATAGAATAGATAAATAGAAAAGATAGAATATATAGATATCCTGTAGAAAACTCTGATGACCATTGCAGTTACTGATGTCACCACAGTTCAGAGCTGCCGGGTCTCATGGAAGCGGGCCACTCTGATTCCAAACTTCAGTCATAGGTCACTTCTGGTCTTGTCTCACGAGCAATGAACAATGCTCCATAGGTTGCAGTACAGTATAGTTGTGGGAACACCATGGATTACTTCAGAGCTGTAGAGATTATTTTTTATAATAAATTAGTGAATGAAGGACTGTTTCTTGTTTTCTTGCTTTTATTTCTTTACCTCTCTCTTTTTATGTCTAACAGGTTCCCATTTAATACACTTCGGATTCGGTGGACTACATCGGAATACATGGACTGAATGGTTTATTTTTTTTTTGTAACAAATTAGTGAAAAAGGTCTTAATGGCTTAGTAATGGGGTGTCTGCTAGGCTCCTCTCCACTACTAATCCCTGGGCTTTATGCTATATAACATTATAAAGCTGACATCACCTTCATAAACTGTTACCCCAATTGCCATGTCACCAGGACAATTAGAAAGAGCCAGGCCAAGTGTCAGAATTGGTGGACCTCATGTGATGCTCCAATTCTGGGGTGTTTGCGGGCTTGTATTTTTAGGATGAGAAATGACCAATAACCATGGACCTTCGCAGCCTGATAATACAAGCCAGCATCTGTCTTATTACCTTGGCTGTTTATCAAAAATAGAGGAGACCCCATGTCATTTTTTAAAATTATTTATTTAATATTTTTAATAAGGCTAAACACCCTGTAGGGCCACATGAAAGGCACTAAAGTGTGCTAATTTATTATATGCATGGAGCTTGTGACATTAAATATCTGCAGGACATCTATTCTATATATCTATTCTATTTATCTATCTATTCTATATATCTTTGGGATGAGCGAGCACTAAAATGCTGAGGTGTTCATTATTGGAACAGATCAAATCCAATTGCTTGGGTGCTAGTTTTGAGCAGTGAAAATAAGGGGAGTTAATTGGAAATCCGAGCATTTTCCCAACAGTCCCTACAAGGAAGTCTGGGGCCAGTGAAAATGTTGAAATGTATGGAAAAAATGCTAAATGGATGGAGAACATCATGGGGAAGACCCTTGGAAGCATCTCTGACTCCCAGATCGCTGATGAGAACAATGGTGTCACACTTTTACTTTGCTTTAAAAATTGACAATTAAGCATTAAAATTCAATGAGAAATTGCATTTTACAGGGAAAAAAATGTTAAGAAACATTTTTCCCTATATAGTGACTTGTATATAAGGCAGGAAAGATATATATCTTTGTACCATGTTAGCAAGTAGATACAAAAATATTAAGATTTAAGATTCCTCACTGGTTGATACCTTTTAATGTTTAACTGAAAATTTTTGGATAATGTTTTGGATGGAAACTGTCTCACTTAAAGTATGGTTGACAGTCAATTGGCTTCTGGTACATCCCTGTGACTCTTCAGAATTTGTGTTATTCTGTGCTTGATGAAGAGACCTGAGTAGTCTTGAAAGCTTGCAATTTGCTACCATATTTTCAGATAGCCATTAAAAGGTATCAACCACTGAGGAGTTTCAAATCTTAATATTTGTATATATAAGGCAAAATTTAGAAGTATTTAAAAAAATAATCATTTAAGTAAACTAAAATTGAAATCTTTATTAAAAAAAACTGGAAATGTCAGAGTATTTTATGAAGACAGAACTGCTAAAAATTAGATGAAAGCGCAACTCAGATATACCTTGTATTAGACATAAAGTAGGACCTTATACAGTACATATTCTGTTCAAATTGTCATGTAGTGGTGCTTCTAGGCTCATAAAGGCTATGTGCCCAGTGCAAAAGCTGGCAAAAATTAAAAGCAGAGTCATCCATACACCATTGAAGGCACCAACTGTAGTATATCATTCAAATATTATGGAAAAAAGTGTAGTTGTGGTACTCCAACACTCATAAAAGCTTTGCAGGCAGTGCAAAGCCTGACAAAAATTACAAGTAGGGTCATCCATACATTCTTCAAGGCACCAACTGCAGTTTTTCATTCAAATATTGTAAACAAAGTGTAGTTGTGGTACTCCCACACTTATGATTGGTCTAGACATGATGCAAAGCTTGTCAAAAATTACAAGCAGGGTCATCCATACACCTTTCAAGGCAACAACTGTAGTATGTCATTTAAATATTGTGAACAAAGTGTAGTTGTAATACTACTACACCTATAAATGCTATGCACACAGTGCAAAGCCTGCCAAAAATTACAAGCAGGGCCATTCATACACCCTTTAAGGCAGCAACTGGAGTGCCTCATAAAAAATAAGAAAGTGCAGTTATGGCACTTCTATACTTAGAAATACTTTGCACACAGAGCAAAGCCAGGACCAAAATTATAAAGAGGATCATTCAGTCATTCATAGATCCTTGAAGGCAACAACTGCTGGGCCTCATTAAAATATTTTGAAAGTGTAATTTATGTACTACTACACTCATAAAAGCTTTGCACAAAGTGCAAAGCCAGGAAAAGATAAGGAGGGCAATACAGTCATCCATAGACCCTTGAAGGAAACAAATTGTGGGCCTCATTAAAATATTTTGAAATTGTAGTTGATGTACTCCTACACTAATAAAGGCTTTACACAAAATGTGAAGCCAAGAAAATATTACAAGGAGGTTAATGCAGTCATCCATAGACCCTTGAAGGCTACAACTGCTGGGTCTTATTTTTATATTTTGAAAGTGTAATTGATGTGCTACTACCCTCATAAAGGCTTTGTATTAAGAGCAAAGCCAAAAATGATAACAAGAGTAATCCATACCCCCTTGAAGGTACCAACCAGAGTGCCTTATAAAAAAATTAAGAAACTGTAGTTGTGGTACTTCTACACTCATAAAGGCTTTGCACACAGTGTAAAACCAGGACAAAAATTATAAGGAGGGTCATCCAGTCATTCATAGACACTTACAGTCAACAACTGTCCAGCCTCAGTAAAATATTTTAAAAGTGTAGTTGATGTACACTTACACTCATAAGTGCTTTGCACAAAGTGCAAAGCCAGGAAAAGATCAAATGGAGGGCAATACAGTCATCCATAGATTCTTGAAAGTAATAACTTGTGGGCCTCATTAAAATATTTTGAAGGTGTAGTTTATGTACTCCAACACTCAAAAATCCAGTAAAAATTATAAGGAGGACAATACATTCATCCATAGACTGTGGCTTCAGAATTGGTGTACCATGCCACCCTGCAAAGTGGGACAGGAAGCTATGGGTCGTGGATAGGTTTTATTCTTGTGCTCCATCAACAGGTGTAATCACAATTGCCCCATGTTCTCTGCATCTGCATGCATCATCATCATCAGCATGTCCAGTTCCCCATCACTTACCGGATGACTTAGGCATTTTCTTATCTCTAAGTTTCTGGAAACCAAGTTTCCTTTATTCATTGAAAACAATTTTTTTTAATGAACCAAAAAATGTGGCCAACTCTAGCAGTCGAAGTGTTTTTTTTAAATTTTAAACCACCATAATTTTATACAAAGCAGGTTAAACTGTATTGATGACAATAATCAATTTTTGGAACCAAACAATTTAGTAAACACTAGCAGGCCAAGCGCTTTCAAAAAATTTTAAACCACCAACATGTTACACTAACCACGTTAAACTATATGAATAGCTAATTGAATCCAGAAAAAAAATTTGAACTGGTTTTTGGATTTTTATATACTTCTGTAATGTAACACTACCACGTTAAACTCTATGGATGACTTATTGAATCCAGAAAAAAGTTTCAATGTTTCTTGCAGTTTTGTGCACTATTCTAGTGTAACACTAAACATCTAAAACTTTATGGATGACAAATTGAATCTAGAAAAACATTTTTGAATTTCTATGGAGCTTTATATACCACTGTAATGTAACACTAATCACGTTACACTGTATGGATGACTAATTGAGTCCAGAAAAAAAAAATTGAATTTTTTTTTAGTTGTGTTTACTACGTACTGTAACGCTAACCATAAAAAAGACAGAAATATAATGACTAAATGCCCTGCAGTAAATAAATAAATATCATAGTGTATGAAAATTAATATATGGTATTTAGTTGACGTGTTCTTTGATAAAAAAATGCAAAAGCCATCCTGCCTCATCACTGCAACCATAATTAGGACAGTCTTAACTACAATATTAAAAACCTTACCGCTTTTCAAGTGACATGCATATAGATAAGGGCTGAGATGGACTGAGCCCAACTAGTGGACACACAGACAAAGAGGACCACATCAATAATGCCCAGCTCATAAGAAAAGCAGGCCACACCTTTATATGAATATGATGCAAACAGACAGAAAAAAACAAAGATATAAACTGGTATTAAATTGGTGTGCATGCCGAATGTAAGTACACATTCACACTAGCCACTAAACAGAAAAAAACAAAGACAGAAACATAATGTTTAAATACCCTGTAGTAAATAAATAAATGGCATAGTGTATGTAACGCTAACCATGTTAGACTATATGGATGACTAATTGAATACAGAATAAAATGTTTGACCGCTTTTGGGGACTTTTATATACCACCATAATGTAACACTAACCTTTTTTGGAGTTTTATATACCACTGTGATGTAATACTTTTCATGTTAAACTGTATGGGTGACAATATTGTACATTTTTTCACCCCTAAAAAATGAGTGTGGTCACGCGCAACAGCTATGTATTTAGCTATATCTCTGCCTAGAGGCTGTATTCTGCCACTTTCACTGCTTTTGCAATGCTCCCTAGGCTAAAGGCAGAATATATAATTTACAAGCAGCAAAATATAGGATAAGCTCTTAGGAAAACTGTTAGTATGATGGTTCAGTATCAGCGCCAGTATCAACACTAAAGGACGCTGATTAATTAAACTGTGCACATACGGGCTTGGATAACCACTCTCTCCCTCCAATCACAACTGTCTCTGAGCTGTGGAATGGTATCAGTGAGCCGAGCGTGGTGGCACCTGTCCTTTTATAACCTCTGATAAGGTAATGTGGCCAGTGAATCACAGTAAAGCCACTAACTAGATGGCTACGCCATTAGTGACTGGGAGGCAATCCCAGCATGCTTATTGGCTTCTTCAAATCTGAGCACCAACCAGTGCTCACCGAGGGCCGAGCACCCATATAATCAAGTGATATCCAAGTGTCACATAGCACGATCACTCATCCCTAATATATCTATCTATTCTGCCTTTCTGTCTATATATCTATTTTATCTATTCTACTATCATGGTTCGGGCTGTGAATTTACTGTACTTGGCTAATGAAATTTCGGCTTTCCTTTGATATATTTGCGTAAAAATCCATATAGTATAATTCACTCTGTATAGTCCTCCATATAGTATAATGCACTCCGCATAGTCTTCCATATATTATAATGCACTGTCCATAGTTTTCCATATAGTATAATGGACACCCCATAGTCCTTCATGTTGTAAAATGCACTCCCCATAGACCGCAACACATTATATTGCACCCCTATAGTCCTCCATATAGTATAATGCATTCCCCATAGTCCTCCATATACAATACACACCCCATAGTCCTCCATAAAGTATAATGCACACTTCATAGTCCAGCATAAGAAGACAGACTTTTTTTTCCCGTTCTGTAACTTTTCTCTTACAACACCATCCTTTTTCTATTAAAACGTTGTATAAGCCATGCTGGGACTAAAAAAAAGTCATAGATAATTGACTTTATTATATGAAAATGAATTAACAGGAAAATAGGACACATGATTTTTGTCCTTCTTTTCAGCTCCCGATGAAGAGAATGGCAGTGGACTGATTGAAAATCATGATAATCGATGTGTGAAGTACCGCTGAGGGGTGAAAGCACCCTCAAATAGGAATGCATACCTAACATTGAACATCTAACTTTGCAATGGCAGGTTGAAATATTACATCGCTACCTCATCAGGTCACAACAAGCACATATAACATCTGATGTTGTCAATTCTACTGTAATTTGCATGTACTATTAGCATATTGTGCAAATTTGCTGGGATCTGCGAATTTTCAAAAATTTGGTACAAATTTGATTTGGATCAAATCGATTCTCTTACCTCTCTTGCAGGACAATGATACCTTAACTCAAGCTATTGACAAAGTATGTAAAACTTAATATATAGGTAGACAGATGCTATAGAAAAGCTGATAACTTTTAAAGTTCTTTCATTAAACAGGAAAAACATTAATAGCAATTACTGGGGGGATATGACCTCTTTAAATGAAAAATGAGCTCACATTTTCAGGTTCTGTTTGGTGTTTAAATGACACGTTTTATTAATTGAAGGCATAAATAATAGGAAGACAGTCTTGTATCATCACTGAGAATATGATAAGAGCTTACAAGATGACAAATAAATTACATTTACTAATGTTCTAGAAAAACAGAAGAAATTATACTGAACGATGAGGTCAAAAGAAGGACAATGGCCCAAAGAGGCATGAAAGTATTCAAAATAATACACAACTCTTTTTTGTCTGATCCTTTGGAACAATATGTACCATAGGGTAAATTTGTAGGATGTAATTAATAAGAACTAATATAGCATATATTCTCATATTACACACTGAAAACTAAGTAGGAAAAGTAGTAACAGTTACCCATAGCAACAAATAATGATGTCAATTTTATTTTGTATTTTCTTTTGTAGGAAAATAGAAGCTTTTTTTACTTATTGATATAATAAACAATTGCTGTGGTTTATCTGTGGTTTAACACAGATAAGTGTAAGGTTATGCACATGGGAAGGAGAAACAGATGCTACAGTTACTTACTAAATGGGAAACTGCTGGGGAAATCAGACATGGAAAAAGACTTAGGCATCTTAGTCAATAAGAAGCTAAATTGGAGTGCCCAGTGTCAGGCAGCTGCCACCAAAGCAAATAGGGTGATGGGATGCATTAGAAGAGGTCTGGGGACACGAGATGAAAACATAATTCTCCCTCTGTACAAATCACTCGTCAGACCACACTTGGAGTATTGTGTGCAATTTTGGACGCCGGTGCTCAAGACATTACTGAACTTGAAAGGGTTCAAAGGCAGGCTACTAAAATGATAAATGGAGTTGGTTCACTACAATACCCAGAAAGGTTATCAAAATTAGATCTATTTACTCTAGAAAAGAGAAGGCTTAGGGGAGACTTAATATATATGTACAAGTATATCAGAGGGCAATACAGAGATCTCTCCAATGAACTGTTTGTACCAAGGACTGTGACAAGAACAAGGGGGCATTCTCTTCTTTTGGAGGAAAGACAATTTCTGCACCAGCATAGAAGAGGGTTCTTCACGGTAAGAGCAGTGAGCCTCTGGAATTCTCTTCCTGAGGAAGTGGTGATGGCCAACTCACTGAATGAATTCAAGAAAGGAATGCATGCTTTTCTTGTGAGTAACAGTATAGAAGGTTATGAATAACAGAATATTATATGTAGATGGTTGACCCAGCTTAGGGGAAGGAATTTTTTTCCCTATGGAGAAAATTGGCTTCTACTCTGTGGGTTTTTTGCCTTCCCCAGGATCAACAATGCAGAACAGCTGCACTAAAAATAGGCTGAACTAGATGGACATAAGGTCTTCCTTCAGCCTTCAAAACTATGTTACTATGTTACCTTAATGTCAGTGTTTTTATACATTTACTTTCTATTCTATCTACAGACATACTCTAGGTCTGGTAAAGATTAAAGTGAAAACCCTGACTAAGGTCAGCTGAAATCTCCATTTTCGAAGATATGGTCCAGGAATGTAATGTATATGGGGCAGCATGACAGTTCCTATACCGCTGCCAGAGATGTCAGCTACAACATAGACCAATCTGTTGACTCACCACGAGAGGTGGTGAGTTCTCCTTCCATGGAAGTCTTCAAACAGAGGCTGGACAGACATCTGTCTGGGATGATTTAGTGAATCCTGCATTGAGCAGGAGGGGGTTGGACCAGATGACCCAGGAGGTCCTTTCCAACTCTACCATTCTATGATTACCATTGGTCTGGGTTCTGAAAATCTTGATGATCAACTATTTTGTTGAAAATTGGATCAACTAAACTTTTTTTTGCATTTTTTTTGTATCGAAATGGTTCTGCTAGAACAGGAAGCAATTTATACTCAGAGACATTCCACACTGGCTCATAGTCTGGGGCTTCCATAAGGGACTTGCCTCTATGATGCCTATATGTTGTAATAAGGAATATTAAGGATTATTGATAGAAATTATCTTTAGTTTACCCATTTTAAGTTTTTCCACTTAATCCGAGAGCAGTATAATGTATAGAGAGAGACATCAATTCCAGTGATATGCCACTTACTGGGCTGCTTACTGTAGTTTTGATAAAATAACTGTTATATCAGTAGGAGATTTTCACTAGAGCACTAGTAAAGTTGCTTTCATGAAGTCACCCATATTCATGAGCTCTGTATAATTCCACCACCAAAACTGATTGGCAGCTCTCTGCCTATGCACAGTGTACACAGAAAATTGCCAATCAGTGGTATGAGGAGGTTTATACAGGACTCAGCATTCAGAGAACTGGTAGATTTGCAGCAGATATAACAGTAATTTTATCAAAACTGTAGTAAACAGTACAATAAGTGACACATCGCTGGAATTCTAGAGATGTTTTTGAGGTATAGGTGATAAGAGTGAGCGAGTGATCCGATGTCGGGAGTGAAGGAAAGATCAAAGTCAAATATAATGTCAAGACAGTGAGCGTGATGCAGGGGAGTAATGTTGGAACCACACACAGAAATGGCAATATTGGGTTTGGGAAGGTTAGTAAAGGGAGGAAACACAAGTTCTCTTTTTGACAGATTCAGTTTTATATAGAATGAGGACATGATGTTAGAGAAAGTTGAAAGGCAATTGCTGGCATTTATAGGCTTTTTGTGATGAGGTGGTGTCTGTGGTCAACTGGTAGCTTTAACCCCTTTCTGCCATCCGACGTACTATCCCGTCCACGGTACCCGGGCCCGTATGACCGGGGACGGGATAGTACGTCGGCGCGATCAGCGGCGCCCACGTGGTGAGCGCCGCTGATCGCGGCCGAGTGTCAGCTAATTATCATAGCTGACACCCGGCACAATGTGTCAGGGGCGGTCACGGACCGCCCCCGACACGTTAACCCCTTGCACACCGCGATCAAACACGATCGCGGTGTACCGGGGGTTAAAGGGAAGCATCGGCAGGGAGGGGGCTCCCTCCGTGCTTCCCTGAGCCCCCCACGGCAGCGCAATGTGCAGCGCTGCTGCGGGGGACTCCCTTCCTCCAGGCCCCCGAATCCAAGATGTCGACGGGGGCCTTCGGGGGCCTGCGGAAGCTGGCTTCCTCAGTGCCTGCAAAGCGCAGGCATGAGGAAGCCTTCTGCACTGCCTGTGTCAGATCGCTGATCTGTCACAGTGATCTGTGATGTGACAGATCAGCGATCTGTCACAGGACAGTGATGTCCCACCTGGGACTATTTAATAAAGTAAAAAAAAAAATAAAAAAAAGTGTAAAAATAATTAAAAAAAAAAATCGCCAAATAAATTAGAAAAAAAAAAAAAAAATTCCCCCAATAAATCCATTTTTTGGAAATAATAAAAAAAAAAACAATAAAAGTACACATATTAGGTATCGCCGCATCCGTAACGACCCGCCCTATAAAACTGTCCCATTAGTTAACCCCTTTAGCGAACCCCTTAAAAAATAAAAATAAAAAACGAAGCAAAAAATAATGATTTATTATCATACCGCCAAACAAAAAGTGTAATAACGCGCGATCAAAAAGACGCATATAAATATCCATGGTACTGCTGAAAACGTCATCTTGTCTCGCAAAAAACGAGCTGCCACACAGCATCATCAGCGAAAAAATAAAAAAGTTATAGCTCGCTGAATAAAGCGATGCAAAAATAATTATTTTTTATATAAAATAGTTTTCATTGCATAAAACCGACAAAAACATAAAAAACGACCTAAATGAGGTATCGCTGTAACCATACTGACCCGAAGAATAAAACCGCTTTATCAATTTTACCGCACGCGGAACGGTGTAAACGCACCCCCCCAAAAGAAATTCATCAAACGCTGGTTTTTGTTCATTCTGCGTCCCAAAAATCGGAATAAAAAGCGATCAAAAAATTTCACGTGCCCAAAAATGGTACCAATAAAAACGTCAACTCGTCCCGCAAAAAATAAGACCTCACATGACTCGGTGGGTCAAAATACTGAAAAATTATAGCTCTCAATATGTGGTGATGCAAAAACTATTTTTACAATAAAAAGCGTCTTTTAGCGTGCGACAGCCGCCAAACATAAAAACCGCCATAAATAGTAAATCAAACCCCCCGTTATCACCCCCTTAGTTAGGGAAAAATAATAAAATAAAAAATATGTATTTATTTCCATTTTTCCATTAGGGTTAGGGCTAGGGTTAGGGCTAGGGGTGTGTTGGGGTAGGGTTAGGGCTAGGGTTAGGGTAGGGTTAGGGTTAGGGCTAGGGCTAGGTTTAGGGTTAGGGCTAGGGTTAGGGTTAGGGCTAGGGTTAGGGCTAGGGTTAGGGTTAGGGGCGTGTTGGGGTTCGGGTTGGAGATAGAATTGGGGGTTTCCACTGTTTGGGCACATCAGGGGCTCTCCAAATGCAACATGGCGTCTGATCTCAATTCCAGCCAATTCTGAGTTGAAAAAGTCAAATGGTGCTCCTTCCCTTCCAAGCTCTGCTATGCGCCCAAACAGTGTTTTACCCCCACATGTAGGGTATCAGCCTACTCAGGACAAATTGCAAAACAATTTTTGGGGTCCAATTTCTCCTGTTACCCTTAGGAAAATAAAAAATTGGGGGCAAAAATATCATTTTTGTGGAAAAAAATGATTTTTTTATTTTCACGTCCGAGTGTTATAAACTTCTGTGAAGCACTTGGGGGTTCAAAGTGCTCACCACACATCTAGATAAGTTCTGTGGGGGGTCTAGTGTCCAAAATGGGGTCACTTGTGGGGAGTTTCAATAGTTTAGGTACATCAGGGGCTCTCCAAATGCACATGACACCCGCAGACCATTCCATCAAAGTCTGCATTCCAAAACGTCACTGCTTCCCTTCCGAGCCCCGACGTGTGTCCATACAGTAGTTTTCTCCCACATATGGGGTGTCAGCGTACTCAGGACAAATTGGACAACAACTTTTGGGGTCCAATTTCTCCTGTTACCCTTGGGAAAATAAAAAAATTGGGGACTAATTGATCATGTTTGTGGAAAAAATACGATTTTTTTATTTTCATGCCCTGGCATTATAAACTTCTGTGACGCCCTTGGGGGTTCAAAGTGCTCACCTCACATCTAGATACATTCCTTAGTGGGTCTAGTTTTCAAAATGGGGTCATTTGTGGGGGGTTTCCACTGTTTAGGTACATTAGGGGCTCTCCAAAGGCAACATGACACCCGCCGACCATTCCATCAAAGTCTGCATTCCAAAACGTCACTACTTCCCTTCCGAGCCCCGACGTGTGCCCATACAGTAGTTTTCTCCCACATATGGGATATCAGCATACTCAGGACAAATTGGACAACAACTTTTGGAGTCTAATTTCTCCTGGTACCCTTGGGAAAATAAAAAAATGGTGACTAAAAGATCATGTTTGTGGAAAAAATACGAATTTTTTATTTTCACGCCCGGGTGTTATAAACTTCTGTGAAGCACTGGGGGGTCAAAGTGCTCACCACACATCTAGATAAGTTCCTTAGGGGGTCTAGTTTCCAAAATGGTGTCATTTGTGGGGGGTTTCCACTGTTTTGGTACATCAGGGGTTTTCCAAACGCGACATCGTGTCGGATCTCAATTCCAGCCAAAAACGTCAAATGGCGCTGCTTCCCTTCCGAGCTCTGCCATGCGCCCAAATAGTGGTTTACCCCCACATGTGGGGTATCAGCGTACTCAGGACAAATTGCACAATAACTTTTAGGGTCCTGTTACCCTTGGAAAAATAAGAATTGAGGGTGAAAAGATCATTTTTGTGGAAAAAATATGATTTTTTAATTGTATGGCTTTATGTTATAAACTTCTGTGAAGCCCATGGGGGTTCAAAGTTCTCACCACACATCTAGATAAGTTCCTTAGGGGGTCTAGTTTCCAAAATGGTGTCATTTGTGGGGGGTTTCCACTGTTTTGGTACATCAGGGGTTTTCCAAACGCGACATCGTGTCGGATCTCAATTCCAGCCAAAAACGTCAAATGGCGCTGCTTCCCTTCCGAGCTCTGCCATGCGCCCAAATAGTGGTTTACCCCCACATGTGGGGTATCAGCGTACTCAGGACAAATTGCACAATAACTTTTAGGGTCCTGTTACCCTTGGGAAAATAAAAATTGGGGTGAAAAGATCATTTTTGTGGAAAAAATATGATTTTTTTTAATTGTACCGCTGTACGTTATAAACTTCTGTAAAGCCCTTGTGGGTTCAAATTTCTCAACACATATCTAGATAAGTTCCTTGGGGGGTCTAGTTTCCAAAATGGGGTCACTTGTAGGGGGTTTCCACTGTTTAGGTACATCAGGGACTCTCCAAACGTGACATGGCGTCCGATTTGAATTCCAGCCAATTTTGCATTGAAAAAGTCAAACGGCGCTCCTTCCATTCTGAGCTCTGCCATGCGCCGAAACAGTCGTTCCCCCCACATATCAGGTATCTGCGTACTCAGGACAAATTGCACAATAACTTTTGCAGTTCAATTTCTTCTGTTACCCTTGGTAAAATAAAAAAAATTGAACCTGAAGTATTTTTTTTTATGAAAAAAAGTTAGATGTTCATTTTTTTTAAATATTCAAAAAAATTCCTGTGACGCACCTAAAGGGTTAATAAACTTCTTGAATGTGGTTTTGAGCACCTTAAGGGGTGCAGTTTTTAGAATGGTGTCACTTTTGGGTATTTTCTATCATATAGACCCCTCAAAGTGGCTTCAAATGTGATGTGGTCCGTAAAAATAAAATGGTGTTGTAAAAATGAGAAATCGCTGGTCAACTTTTAACCCTTATAACTTCCTAACAAAAAAAAATTTTGGTTCCAAAATTGTGCTGATGTAAAGTAAACATGTGGGAAATGTTAGTTATCAAGTTTTTTGTGTGCCGTATCTCTGTGATTTAAGGGCATAAAAATTCAAAGTTGGAAAATTGCGAAATTTTCAAAATTTTCGCCAAATTTCCGTTTTTCTCACAAATAAACGCAAGTTATTTGAATGAAATTTTACCACTAACATGAAGTACAATATGTCACGAGAAAACATTGTCAGAATCACCGGGATCCATGGAAGCGTTCCAGAGTTATGACCTCATAAAGGTACAGTGGTCAGAATTGTAAAAATTGGCCCGGTCATGAACTTGCAAACCACCCTTGGGGGTGAAGGGGTTAAAAAGTATTTTAAAAAGAGGCTTTGTGCTACCAATGCAAGACCAAGCACCAAATATGGCACACGTTTTTGGGTGCAATGTCAGTCAAGTAATAAGCAGTATGGAATTAAGCCCCCCCATACACGTTGGATAGCTGTTGTTCGGATGGCCAGCTACATTCACATGGACGTGTTAGGCTACGTGTAGCATGGAGTTTCGGATGCATGCAGCCAACCTCAACATGTCCTACCACCTCAAGGCCACAAATTGAGTGTTTAGAGAGTTTTTTTTACCTCAATATTTGTAAGCCAAAATCAGGAATGGAACAGTCAAAGGAAAAGCATAAGAGGAACACGTGCACCACTATTTTTTCACTCTCTCCCGGTTTTAGTTGACAAATACTAAGGTAAGAAATGTATCAAATACTCAGCGTGTGAACAAGGCCTAATTGCTTCGGGACAGAGATGTAATGGAAAATATTAGATATTATTATTCATGAATTCTGAAGTCTATAAAAATCAAACCTCTGTGCATCCAGAAAATAAGAGGTACAATGAAGCACAGTACATGTCAATGTCATTTTATTGGAGATCCATTTAGATCTATACTAGAGCTGAGTAAAGTACATAAGGGCCAGGGGAGCAAAATGTATCTTTGAAAGCAATTGGAAGCCTCCAGTGTTGGATACAGCCATAGTCCTCCTACTTTACATACTCTATTTGAACAGCACAGCTGCATATACTAGGTTAGCTTCGAGATCACAAGAAAATGACAAAAACATTCAAATATATTTTTACATCTATCCCTGTGTGGCACAGCCAAAAGTTTTTACCATAACCAGGTTCCCCGCATCATGTTCCCACATGCTTTATGCATCCATTAGACCTCTGTGTTTGTACTGTTACACACTTAACATTATGGCTGGTCCATACAATCAGGGTAACTGTTACCACCCACCTTTCGTGTCTACCTCTTTCCTCATAGACTGTAAGCTTGCGAGCAGGGCCCTCACTCCTCTTGGTATCTGTTATAATCTATGTGATTATTGTTATGCTGTAATGTCTATTGTCTGTACAAATCCCCTCTGAAATGTAAAGTGCTGCGGAATATGTCGGCGCTATAGAAATAAAATTTATTATTATTATTATTATTACATACATGTAATCACAAATTTACTTTTCACTAAGTCTTCCATCCAATTTAATTTTAAAACATTTTGCCAACTTAGCAGTTAGATCATCCCAAGAGAAGCAAATACAAGCCCCACAGTCTAAATGCTATGGAATAAAATTAGGATTTCTTGTTTTCCCTGTGCAGTCTGTAATAACAAGTGTAGCATCTGAAAAGTGCTCATCTAGTGTCATATTGCAAGAAGAAACTGAGTGTAATAGTGTACAAAAAAATCTGCAATAACTGGTGCTAGATTGAAACCCAAGTCATTTTCTCATTGTTCAGAAACAGCTTTAAGAGTTTTTTTTTACCCTGGCGAAAGTAAAAAAAAATAAGTCTAAATGAAATTTTTTGTGAAAGAAAAGTAAATGTTTATTTTTTCCTTCCACATTCCATTAATTCCTGTGAAGCACCTGAAGGGTTAATAACCTTCTTGAATGTGGTTTTGAGTACCTTGAGGGGTGCAGTTTTTAGAATGAGGTCACATTTTGGTATGTATGAGGTGGTCCTTTAAAATGGTTTTAGAAATGATGTTGTAAAAATGAGAAATTGCTCGTTTTCGTTAACTTTTAACCCTCATAACAAAAATTTTCAAACATTGTACTGATGTAAAGTAGACATGTGGGAAATGTTATTTATTAACTATTTTATGTGACACCACACTCTTATTTAAGAGCATAAAATTTAAAAGTTTGAAAATTTTCAAAATTTTCGCCAAATTTCCGATTTTTCACAAATATGCGCAAACCATATCAAAAAAATGTTTTACTACTATAATGAAGTATAATATGCTATGAGAAAACATTCTCAGAATCAGTGGGATCCATTGTAGCGCTCCAGAGTTATGACTTCATAAAGTGACAGTGATCAGAATTGTAAAAATTGACCTGATCAGGAAGGTGAAAACAGGCTTCAGGGTGAAGGAGTTAAATATTTAGAAAAACATATAATTTCATTTTTTTCTGCATACAATACATACCCATTATAATCTATGGTGTTCTTCACATGTCCGTGTTTTTCACAGACATTGTATCCACAGAAAACACATAAAGGCTTGTCTGTTTTTTTCCAGCAGCATGGATGACAAGGGCCAGTACAAGTCTATGGATATGTAAAAAACACATGCAACACTTGCAAAATATAGGAGTAGATTTATAATCTATTTCTTTCTTTATCCATGCAAAAAGGTGTATGCAACAGTAAATGGCACCACGGAAAACATCTTGTCACACAAACAATAAGTTTATCATGTTTGATGAAAACCAACAACACTTATGGCTCTCAGTATATGTTGGGACAAAAACAATTTTTTTTCAAGTATTGATTGTACAAAAGTAAAGGAACAGTTCTAAACCAGAAAAATGGTGTGTCCTAAAGGCTATAGTGTAAGTCCTGAAGGAAAAAAAGAATTGATATTTTGTGGTTATCAATAATCTTGTCATCACCAATTATTATAAATAAAAAAAACTGGCCTGATTCATTAAAGAGGTTGTCCACTACTAGGAAAACCCCTTCACAATCTGAATGTTTACCCCATTAAAATAAAAACACTTAGGCCGGGATCACACATGCGAGAAATACGGCTGAGTCTCGCATGTTAATACCTGGCACTGCCGCCGGCACTCTGGAGCGGAGCGTTCAGCTGCACAGCAATTCATGGAGCCACATGCTCCACTCCTGAGTATTAGTCGTATTAACATGCGAGACTCGGCTGTGTTTCTCACATGTTTGATCCCGCCCTTATACTCACATCCTGTCCCAGTGCCATTCAAGCGATCTCAGCAATTGTGTTCCCATGGCTCACGTGAAGTTACATTTGTGAAACAGAAAAAAACTTGTGGGATATTCCAAGCACTGCCAGAATACTGGAATAAAACACCTTAAAAGTGCAACTTGCACAAAACAAAATGTGAGTTTTGGCATTTTTAGTGAGTACAGCTGGGATAAAATGGGGAGTGGAGAAGAATGTACAATAAATTCATCAAAAGTTGAAGCATAACTGAACGCCAGTGCTGATTGGGTCCGGGGCTCATGTGATGTTGTTATGACATGTGTGTCCAATCAGCATCGGTGTCACTGTCCTTCAGATATATAAGCAGTGTCAGACTGGGGTGCCAAGGGCCCACTGGTAACAATGACTTTGGGGGCCAATTTTTCACCTGCATGCAAATATTACACGACCCTGGTTCACAAATTTACTTATATCGCCATATAATAATAAACTGGGTAGTTTGGTGAATGAATGAGATGCTGCTTTTTTTCTGTACAGAGTGAATCAAGTGAATTCTGACAAGTATTGCTTATACATTAAGGTTGGGGGTCCAGATCTGCACAGGGGCCCACTGGAAGATTCCCCTGTTCCCATATGGGTCAGTTTGAGCCTGCAATTAAGTAATCTATAGGAAGTGTGCGGTCTCACTTCCTGTTGATTTCTTGTACATTTGAAGACGGTAACAGTGACACCCGAGCTGATTGGGTGCAGGGCTTACGTGATGTAACAAACTAACATGAGTGCCGACATCTCTATTACGGTGCCAACACGGAATGTGAGTATAAGTGTTTTTATTTTAACGGCTGCAAACATTCAGATTGAGAAGAGGTTGACCTAGTAGTAGACAACCCCTTTAACCCCTTTCCTACAATGGACATAATATTCTGTCCATGTGACCCTGGACCTAATTCCCATGGACGGAATATTACATCATAGCGATCAGCGGCGCCCCTCGTGGTGAGCGCCGCTGATCGTGGCCGGGTGTCAGCTGATTATCACAGCTGACACATGGCACAATGTGTCAGGGGTGGTCACGGACTACCCCCGACATGTTAACCCCTTGCACACCGCTATCAAACACGAACGCGGTGTACCGGGGGTTAAAGGGAAGCATCGGCAGGGAGGGGGATCCCTCCGTGCTTCCCTGAGCCCCCCACAGCAGCGCAATGTGCAGCACTGCTGCGGGGGGCTCCATCCCTGCAGGTCCCCGGATCCAAGATGGAGATGGGGACCTTCGGGGCCTGCAGGCAGCTGGCTTCCTCAGTGCCTGCAAAGCGCAGGCACGAGGAAGCCTTGTGCAGTGCCTGTGACAGATCGCTGATCTGTCACAGTGATCAGTGATGTGACAGATCAGCCATCTGTCACATGACAGTTATGTCCCCCCTGGGACAATGTAATAAAGTTAAAAAAAAGTGTAAAAATAATTTTTAAAAATCGCTAAATTAAAAAAAAAAATATTCCCAAATAAATTCATTTTTTGGAAATAAAAAAAACAAAACAATAAAAGGACACATATTTGGTATCACCGCATCCGTATCGACCCGCCCTATAAAACCGTCCCATTAGTTAACCCCTTTAATGAACCCCTTAAAAAATAAAAATAAAAAACAAAGCAAAAAATAACGATTTATTATCATACCGCCAAACAAAAAGTGCAATAACGCGCGATCAAAAAGACGCATATAAATATCCATGGTACCACTGCAAACGTCATCTTGTCCCGCAAAAAACGAGCCACCATGCAGCAAAAAAATAAAAAAGTTATAGCTCACAGAATAAAGCGATGCATAATAATTATTTTTTATATGGAATTGTTTTCATTGCATAAAAGCGCCAAAACATAAAAAAAGACCTAAATGAGGTATCGCTGTAACCGTACTGACCCGAAGAATAAAAACAATTTATCAATTTTACTGCAGGCGGAACGGTGTAAACGCACCCCCCAAAAGAAATTCATGAAACACTGGTTTTTGTTCTTTCTGCGTCACAAAAATCGGAATAAAAAGCGATCAAAAGATGTCACGTGCCCAAAAATGATACCAATAAAAACGTCAACTCGTCCCACAAAAAATAAAACCTCACATGACTCGGGGGTCAAAATATGAAAAAATTATAGCTCTCAATATGTGGTGATGCAAAAACTATTTTTACAATAAAAAGCGTCTTTTAGCGTGTGACAGCTGCCAAACATAAAAACCACCATAAATAGTAAATCAAACCCCCCGTTATCACCCCCTTAGTTAGGGAAAAATAATAAAATTAAAAGAAAATGTATTTATTTCAATTTTCCCATTAGGATTAGGGTTAGGGCTAGGGCTAGGATTAGGGCTAGGGTTAGGGCTAGGGCTAGGGTTAGGGCTAGGGTTAAGGCTAGAGTTAGGGCTGAGATTAGGGTTAGGGGTGTGTTGGGGTTAGGGTTGGAGTTAGAATTGGGGGTTTCCACTGTTTGGGCACATCAGGTGCTCTCCAAATGCAACATGCCGTCTGATCTCAATTCCAGCCAATTCTGCGTTGAAAAAGTCAAATGGTGCTCCTTCCCTTCCAAGCTCTGCCATGCGCCCAAACAGTGGTTTAACCCCACATATAGGGTATCATCCTACTCAGGACAAATTGCCAAACAACTTTTGGGGTCCAAATTCTCCTGTTACCCTTAGGAAAATAAAAAATTGGGGGCAAAAATATCATTTTTGTGGAAAAAAATGATTTTTTATTTTCACGCCTGGGCGTTATAAACTTCTGTGAAGCACTTGGGGGTTCAATGTGCTCACCACACATCTAGATAAGTTCCGTGGGGGGTCTAGTTTCCAAAATGGGGTCACTTGTGGGGAGTTTCAATAGTTTAGGTATATCAGGGGCTCTCCAAACGCACATGACACCTGCAGACCATTCCATCAAAGTCTGCATTCCAAAACGTCACTACTTCCCTCCTGAGACCCGACGTGTGCCCATACAGTAGTTTTCTCCCACATATGAGGTATCAGCGTACTCAGGACAAATTGGACAACAACTTTCGGGGTCCAATTTCTCCTGTTACCCTTGGGAAAGTAAAAAAAATTGGGGACTAAATGATCATGTTTGTGGAAAAAATACGATTTTTTTATTTTCATGCCCGGGCCTTATAAACTTCTGTGAAGCCCCTGGGGGTTCAAAGTGCTCACCACACATCTAGATAAGTTCCTTAGGGGGTCTAGTTTCCAAAATGGGGTCATTTGTGGGGGGTTTCCACTGTTTAGGTACATCAGGGGCTCTCCAAAATCAACATGACACCCGCAGACCATTCCATCAAAGTCTGCATTCCAAAAAGTCACTACTTCCCTTCAGATCCCTGACATGTGCCCATACAGTAGTTTTCTCCCACATATGGGGTATCAGCGTACTCAGGACAAATTGGAGAACAACTTTTGGGGTCCAATTTCTCCTGGTACCCTTTAATTGTACCGCTGTACGTTATAAACTTCTGTGAAGCCCTTGTGGGTTCAAAGTTCTCACCACACATCTAGATAAGTTCCTTGGGGGGTCTAGTTTCCAAAATGGGGTCACTTGTGGGGGGTTTCCACTGTTTAGGTACATCAGGGGCTCTCCAAACGTGACATGGCGTCCGATCTGAATCCCAGCCAATTTTGCATTGAAAAAGTCAAACGGCGCTCCTTCCATTCTGAGCTCTGCCATGCGCCGAAACAGTGTTTCCCCCCCACATATCAGGTAACAGCGTACTCAGGACAAACTGCACAATAACTTTTGCAGTCCAATTTCTCCTGTTACCCTTAGTAAAATAAAAAAAATTGAACCTGAAATATTTTACTTGAGAATAAAAGTTAAATGTTCATTTTTTTTAAATATTCAAAAAAATTCCTGTGACGCACCAAAAGGGAAAATAAACTTCTTGAATGTGGTTTTGAGCACCTTGAGGGGTGCAGTTTTTAGAATGGTGTCACTTTTGGGTATTTTCTATCATATAGACCCCTCAAAGTGGCTTCAAATGTGATGTGGTCTGTAAAAATAAAATGGTGTGGCAAAAATGAGAAATCACTGGTAAACTTTTAACCCTTATAACTTCCTAACAAAAAAAAATTTTGGTTCCAAAATTGTGCTGATGTAAAGTAAATATGTGGGAAATGTTATTTATTAAGTTTTTTGTGTGCTGTATCTCTGTGATTTAAGGGCATAAAAATTCAAAGTTGGAAAATTGCGAAATTTGAAAAATTTTCACCAAATTTCCTTTTTTTTCACAAATAAACGCAAGTTATTTGAATGAAGTTTTACCACTAACATGAAGTACAATATGTCACGAGAAAACAATGTCAGAATCACCGGGATCCATACAAGTGTTTCAGAGTTATTACCTCATAAAGGGACAGTGGTCAGAATTGTAAAAATTGGCCCGGGAGTTAACGTGCAAACCACCCTTGGTAGTGCAGGGGTTAAGCATGACATTTTGTATGGCAGTCTTTATCATGGGAGTAAGTAAGCTGTGACTAAGAAGCAGATGCCTTTTTATCATAGCAATGTGTACCTCTTACTCTGGTATTCTGGTCAAAACAAGTTCATGTATTGGCCTTTGGTTTGCAGTTCTGAATGCAACGCACAACTACGACCATAGTGTCATGGCGTATACACCAAAATTTTAGCTTGTAAAAAAGATTCTTAATTAATTAAAACCATAAACAATTTTTGACCACAATGTTTAGAATCATGAAATTCTCCACTGATTGGACCAATAGCTAGCCTTTTTTTTAGTCCTTTTCCAAGAAAAGGAAAACATAACAAGAGATATTTCTTTGGTTTACTGTCAAAATCAACAAAATTAGCAATTAGATTCAGGAATTTCCTGCGCCTTTCCACGAATAATCATTGTTATTATTTGAAACTAAATTATATTGCAAGCTGAATATTTTTGTGGGTCAGTTACATTAAAGGAAAGACTTCAGATTGGTCCTTTTTGTGCAATATATCTGTAAATGAAGAACGCTGACTATGGCTGCTAACTGTTGCGTGTCTTTTCTCAAGTAACATATTTTAGAAGAAATGAACATTCCCCAATCTCAGTTTATGTCAATACGTTTACGTCGCCTGACTCACCCTGGGAATCGAAAATTGCTGCAAGCTTTACAATTACGTTTTTGTTGTAGCTAATATTTTGCTGATAATGGGACATATAAAGCAGCCTATTGCTCTATTGATTTGTAAGTGCCAAGAAAAACAAAGGCTACGGCGCAGAACTTGAAGAAGTGCAAAATATTTATGAATTCTAATCTCCAGCACATGAATAAATACATCTGACAAACTGCAGAGTACCTTACAAGGGCCTTCCCTGACCTCCGTAATTGAAGTTCAATTGCATGTGCAGTGTTTAGAGAGCCAAAGCTCGTCCTGCCAATGTTTAGCGCTCTGTTCCTCCATTAAACTCTGATTTATAAAGCTAAACAACAGATAATAGGAAGTAATTGTTTTATTAATCACTGCCACGTGCATGTGGAAAATATATTTATGGACCTGTAATTCAGTCTCTTACTTTTATAATATATTCTGTTTAACAAACAAATAAAGTTACAATCTGTACTGTAAAGCATGTAACTATGAAATAAAGGGAAAAATAGCATTCCTGCTCTAGATAATAAGAATAAATTGAGATACATAATTTGGCCAATTCATGCATGCCCAGCAGCCAACGACAAAGCCATCTCTGGTTTACTGGGAACATAAGTATCTAGTGTGAATACTTCTGTCAGGCTAAAGCCTGAATTTATGGGTAGGTAGGATCCTGCTGCAATTAAAGCCCTCACGGGCTGGAGGGTGCAGTGATCCATTAGAGAGCTAATGTACAAATAGCAAAAAAACTGACTAGCTCTTCCAAATCAGAAAACTAGTGTGTAGAACTGTAAACGAGGAGTAGCCATCTCTATATATAGCAAACAAAGTTGCACTTTACTTGTTTGCTATATATAGAGATGGCTTCTCCTAGCTTCCCATTTTTCTGGATGAATGATTATTTATATGCTCCTGTGAACCTTCTTTAACAGTGAAAAACATATTATAATCAGCTTTAAAGGGAATCTGTCAGCAGGTTTTTGCAATGTAAACTGAAGACAGCATGCGGTAGGGGCTGAGACACAGAGATGATTGATGTGTCATATATTATCCTATGTGATGTTGTGATTAGAATTGCTGGACTACACTAGTCTGACCACGTTCCTCCCCCTGTGATAAGCAGCTCAGTGTTAATATCTATTGTATGTAGAGAGCCTGGTGTGGGCGGGGTTAGCTTTCTCAGCTCTGCTGCATTGCTAAATCTAAAAGGTCTGATGTGTCAGAACTATTGCACCCAGTAAGTGATACATCGCTGGAATTGAAGGAATGACACAGACTCCATTAATTAATCTAAGTTAAACCATACTCCCTTCATCACTCAGTCCAATGTCTCCTGTAACAGAATTAAAATAAAAAACCACAATATTCCTTACCTGTCCGCCTAGAAGATAATAATCCATTTGTCTCATGATGGGTCTAGGTCTGCTACATCTAGATGGCAGGCAGCATTGCTTCGTGATGCGACTATACAGCCTGCCATGCAGCAGACACACTGAACAGCATGTGTTACCACTGCTCAGTATCTCGTGGTGACCTCCTATGACATGACTGACGTCACCACGAGCATGAGAAAGTTCTCATGCTCGCAGTGCCATCAGAAAGGTCCTGGATGCTCACAGCCAATGAACTCAGTTCAACTCACTGACATTGGTCCCCCAGCCTAAAAATAGCAGCCTGCATCCACCCCAGAAAAAGCGCATCTATTAGATGAGCCAATTCTGGAGATTTGCCCAGCTCTTCCCACTTGCCTTGTGGTGGTGGCAAGTGGCATTCATATTTATGGGGTTCATGTCACCTTTGTATTTTCCGGTGACATCAAGCCCACGGCTTAATAGCGGAGAGGCTAAGGATACTCTTATCCATTACTAATCCTATAGTTAAATTGTAAATTATCACACAGAAGAATAAAGACCTTTAATTGAAAGAATGACACAGACTCCTTTAATGAATCTAAATTAAAACATACTCATGTTATCACCCATTCCACTGAATCCATGGATTCCTGTAATAAAGCAAAAATAAAAAGCAATCATATCCTTCACCTCTAAATCATCTATCACGGATACAGACACCCCGGAGACCCTCACTTGCTCAGAAACAGACATTTCTTGATAAAGGCTTTATGCTGAAATGTTGATGTGTATGTGTCTGTATACTTTTTTTTGGGCTTGCTGAATTTAAGCAACTTGTTGATATTACAAAATAAACTGGATTATTTTTGCGTGCCTGAGTTAATTATTCATATCCCTCACCTGTCCATCATTCTGTCACACCGAGATCCATGTCTGGGGATAAACAGTTTTCAACCTGAATGGAGTCAAGATGCGACCGTCGAGGCTGAAAACAACTGAGGAATGAGCTGCTGTGAGCGCAGCATCAGTAACTAGTGGTGACATCATCGAGGTTTCCGCTGGTCACTGAGGCCAGGCCCCTGAATTACAGGAATCTCGGTGAGATCAGCGCTGCACAGTGGGACTTTCTATCAAACATGGCTTATGGCGTATTTTGTCAATCTAGCCAATCATTTAAAACTGTTTGGGAAATATATAAATGTGACAATTGCAATTTGTAACTTGTTTTAAAACTAATTTTTTAAGTTTTATTTCACTATTAATAATTCTGCATAAAATACTTTGTTTGCTTTTCTTGTACTGTACTTGCATTTTTCCAACATTTTGCTCTTAGTAACACTGCCTTTTTTTCAAAATTGGTCGAAAAATAAAGCGTGAACAGTGACAAAACAAAGCGCAAAAACTTGTGGAGAGCCTATTATTGTGTAGCTGTTAAATCAATGTATAGTAAAATCTGCTACATCTTTTCTGTCCATCAGAGTCGTGTGCTCTGGTCTCAAGCAATTTATTTTAAATATATTAAGATGCAGGGGTGGACATATCATTGGTGCAACCTGTACAGCCGCCCTGGGGTCCAAGAGGGAAAGAGGCCACTTCTACATCCAAAGTAGGTGGAATTGTGCATTATGATGAGCTATTGGACAGCAAAGGGCCCATTTATTGATTTTGCACAGGGTCCTCTTCTGTCTGTGTATGCCAGTGTTTAGATCTGGGTTTCGCAAGCTCCAGTCCTCACGGGCCCCAAAACATCCTGTTTTCAGGATTTCCTCAGTATTGTACAAGTGATAGAAGTACTATTAAGGCATAAGAAACTGCCACAGATTCTCCTACCTGAGCAATACTAAGTAAACACTGAAAACACAATGTGTTGGGGGCCGTGTGAATGGGATTAGGGAAACATTTGTCTAGATGCATATTAATAGCAAAGACACATCCTGACTTTTTAGAAATATTGTGTTGCATTCTGTGGGAATTATCAGAGTTCGTTAGGCTTTGCTTCTTTATTTTTGATTTACATTGAATTAGTTTTAATCAAATGACTAGGATGAAATGATGAAAAAGCAATAAAACGAGCGAGTCATTTACATAATATCGTTGCCCCAGACTATTCAACTACTCATGATGATTTTGGGATTTTTGCCAACAAGCTCAGTCCCTGAATCTAAAAATTCTAAACAATTTAAAAAAAGTATAGATATGAGATTTTCAAGGAATGTGAAAAAAAAGGACAATGACAGCCTAATAGGTGTTCTTGAAGGATTGCAGACGTTTAAACGACATCTATAACAATGTCAAAAAAATAGAAAATAAATAAAAATCAAATTAAATTTCAGCTAGTAAACTCTGGACTGGATCAGCATCTGTATAGAAATGTAGCTAATAGGTATATAAAAGTTTCCAATGATATTACTCCATAGTGGAAAAAAAAAGTCCCTTCTGGGGTTGGTGGGGTGTCATATTTTGTGTATTGTATTTAATCATTTAAGCATTAAATACAGCCAACAAATATAGGCATGAGGCCAAAATGACTTTAGAAAAAATATATTTAATAGAAATATCTTCCTGATACCTGTTTCTTTTAGAAAGAGCATGTACACAGTTTTCTGATGCAGCACATATGGCAGAAAGTTCATGTCCTTCATCAAGTGCTGGGAGCATTATACAGGCGCCGAATCATGTCATTGTTACCTAATCTATAAAGGATTCATGCATTATGTAATATATTATTTATTTGGCCACTGTATTTCTCATAGAATAAGCCCATCAGAATGCCAATGATAAAAGGGACTGCAGCCCCATAGGAAACATTTAAAGAGTAGCTTTCACCATGATTTTCATGTTGAACTGGGCAAACAATATACGGTGGTAGTGTCTCAGAGCCGAATAAATTTTTGTTTTATGTTTCGCCTTTCCATTGCGGAGCCACTAGTATTCAAAGTATTTGGCACATAATGAGTAAATTTTTTTAACCCCTTCCCGACATGCGCTGTACTAGTACTGCTCTGTTGGAGGTGCACTTGTGCCCAGAGCAGTACTTGTATGGCGACATGATCACATGGCACTCACGCTGAGCGCCGCAATGATTGCTTGCGGGTGTCAGCTGGGTTTATATTATACACTGTTTCACGGTTCAGGAACCTACCCAAGCACCAATTACAGTGGTGCTCACTGTGTTTTCTCTACACTGTGTGCACTACTGCCTCTGTCACCCGCTGCCCCCCCTTCCCCGCTGGCCCTCTGGAACAATTGACTCGTGTATAAGCATTTTCAGCACAAAAAATGTGCTGAAAAACTCGACTTATACACGAGTATATATGGTAAATAAGGTATCGCTGTAATCGTACTGACCCAAAGAATAAAGTTGTCTTACCAATTTTACCACATGGTATAAAAAAAAGGAATTCCTGAATTGCTGGTTTTTGATCATTCTGTCTCCCAAAAATCGGAAAAGAAGTCTATCAAAAAATGTCATGTGCCGAAAATGGTACCAATAGAAACGTCAGCTCGCCCTGCAAAAAACAAGCCTTCACATGACTTTGGCCAAAATATGGAAAAATTATAGCTCTCAAAATATGGTGATGCAAAAACTAGTTTTCACAATAAAAAGCGTCTTTTAGTGCGTGACAGTAGCCAAATATAAAAACCCAATATAAATCTGGATTGGCTGTAATCACACTGACCTGAAGAATAAAGTCGCCTAATCACTTATACCATACAAGGAACGGCATAAAAAATAAATAAAACCAATTCTTCACATGCTGTTGTTTTTTTCATTCTGCCTCCCAAAGATCACAGTAATGCTTGGCGCACATTTATCCTGCGCTGAGTGCTTACACCGGGGTTTCCATGTAAATCTCTGAAATATGTGATTCAGACAGAACCCCGGTGGAAAATTCCCTATAATGACGCAGATGGATGCACTGTGGACGCAATAGCACATGTGATCCGGCGGTGTCCATCTTTTTAGGATTGCATAAAAGTGCCGTCGGCCAGTTTTGTGCACTTCTGAAAAGAAGGAAACCGTGAAACAGAGGCCAGACAGAGTCAAGAGTAAAAACCCCGTCACACTAAGCGAGATCGCTAGCGATATAGATTAAGTGTCACCGATTTTGTGACGCAGCAGCGATATTGCTAGCGATATCGCTATGTGTGATACTTACCTCCGACTGGCTCCTCCGCTGTCTATCGCTGATCGCGTGAGAACGTCCTGGGCAGTTTCTCATGAGCCGCTTCCTACTGGGCTTCCTGCTGGCGCAGACGAGCGATGCGTGGATGCGGGTGGGAGGACGTCTTCATTGCCGCGTCTGACAGGTAAGTAACGACCGCCGACCGCTGCTGCATCGCTGGTGAGATCTGCCTGTTTGGCAGCTCACTAGCGACCATTTAGCGATGCACCAGCGATCCTGACCGGGTCGTATCGTGGTCGGGATCGCTGGTGCATCGCTAAATGGGCGGTACCCTAATTCTGCTGCCTCACTATGATGAGAGCATTTTACTGCCTATGTACATACAAATCCCTGGTTAGACCGCACATGGAGTACTGTGTACAGTTTGGGGCACCGGTGCTCAAGAAGGATATAATGGAGCTAGAGTGAGTACAAAGGAGGGCAACAAAATTAATAAAATGGATGATGGAACTACAATACCAAGAGAGATTAGCAAAATTTGGATTATTTAGTCTAGAAAAAAGATGACTGAGGGGCGATCTAATAACCATGCATAAGTATATAAGGGGACAATACAAATATCTCTCCAAGGAACTGTTTATACCAAGGAAGGTGACGGTCACAAAAGGGTATTTTCTGCGTCTGGAGGGGAGAAGGTTTTTCCACCAACATAGAAGAGGGTTCTTTACTGTTAGGGCAATGAGAATCTGGAATTCCTTGCCTGAGGAGATGGTGATGGCAAACTCAGTCGAGGGCTGGATGTCTTCCGGGAGTGTAACAATATTGTATCTTACATTTATTAGCAAGTCCCCACTCAGATCTGTCATCTGTTAATGGAAATGTAGGGGGTTTCCACGTTACTGGTAGCACAGAGGCTCTGGAAAAGCAAAGTGGCTCCTCACCTGCCAAAAGAAATTCAGCAAATTCTCTGCTCCCAAATCCAAATGCCCCCCCCTCTCCACTCTGAGCCCCAGTGTGCATAAACCACATATAGCGTCCACATGTTTGGCATTTCTGTAGTGATGAGAGCCCGCCTAATTTACTGGTGCGTGCCTCCAGAAGCTTGGGCTGGGCACAATGTACTGGTGAATGCAATGTACTGGTCACTACAACGGCAGTTTGCAATTTTCACTCTCCAACATCCACTGCTACCTGTTTCTGAAAAATACCCATGGGATCAAAAGCGTCACTACATCTGTAGATAAATTTCTAAAGGGTTATAATTTCCAAAATGGGGTCACTTATTGGGGGTTCTGCTGTTCTTGCAACTCAGGGGCTCTGCAAATGTAACATGGCACCCTCAAACAAGTGCAGCAAAATGTGCACTGTAATACGGCGCTACTTCAGTTCTGAGCTTTGCACTGTGCCACCAAAGTAGTTTTTGACCACATATAAGGTATCGGTGAACTCAGGAGAAATTGCACAACAAATTTTGTGGTCCATTTTCTCCTTTTACCCTTGTGAAAATCCAAAATTTGTAGCTAAAAAAGATTTTTGTGGGAAAAATGTGATTTTTTTTGTTATTTTTACGGCTTAACGTTATAAATTTCTGTGAAGCACATGGGGGTTCAAGTTGCTCAACACACATCTAGAAAAGACCTCAAAGGGGTCTAGTTTACAAAATGGTGTCACTTGTGGGGTTCTCCACTGTTTAGGCACATCAGGGGCTCTTCAAACGCGACATGGTGTCCGCTAATTATTTCATCAAATTTGGCATTCCAAATGTTAAATGGTGCTCCTTCCCTTCCAAGCCCTGCCATGTGCCTAAACAATAATATTACCTCACATATGGGGCATCGGCAATCTCAGGAGAAATTACACAACAACTTGTATGGAACAATTTCTCCTTTTACCCTTATGAAAATGCAAAATATGGTGCTAAAAAGATTTATTTGGGAAAAATGTGATTTTTTTTATTTCCATGGCTCTATGTTATAAACTTCTGTGAAGCTCCTGTGGGTTCAAGGTGCTCAATACACATCTCGATAAATTCCCTAAGGGGTTCAAAGTGGTGTTAATGGTTGGGGGTTTCTACTGTTAGGCACAACAGGGGCTCTCCAAATGCGACCTGGCAGCCACTAATTATTCCAGCATATTTACATTCAAAAGTGAAATGGCGCTCCTTCCCTTCCGAGCCCTGCTGTGTGCTCAAACAGTAGATTTCCCCCACATATGGGGTATTAGCATGCTCAGGAGAAATTGGACAAAATGTATGGTCCATTTTCTCCTGTTACCTTTGTGAAATAAAAACGATTAGGTCTAAACAAAAATTCTTGTGAAAGAAAATTAAATGTTTATTTTTTCTTCCACATTCCAAAAATTAATGTGAAGCACCTGAAGGGTTAATAAACTTCT
Source organism: Dendrobates tinctorius (assembly GCF_039654945.1). Classification (NCBI taxonomy): domain Eukaryota; kingdom Metazoa; phylum Chordata; class Amphibia; order Anura; family Dendrobatidae; genus Dendrobates; species Dendrobates tinctorius. The sequence goes on along the minus strand of NW_027361738.1, from coordinate 19,375,442 downwards.
TGAATGTGGTTTTGAGTACCTTGAGTGGTGCAGTTTTTAGAATGGCATAATTTTGGGGTATTTTCTGTCAAAGTCACTTCAAGTGTGAAGTGGTCCCTAAAAAAATGGTTTTGCAAATTTTGTTGTAAAAATGAGAAATTGCTCGTCAACTTTAAACCTTTATAACTTCCTAACCCAAAAAAATTGTGCTGTTGTAAAGTAGACATGTGGGAAATGTTAGTTATTAACTATTTTGTGCAATATGGCTCTCTGATTTAAGGGCATACAAATTAAAAGTTTGAAAATTGCAAAAGTTTCAACATTTTCACCAAATTTCCATTTTTTCACAAATAACCGCAAGTCATATCAAAGAAATTTTACCACTATCATAAAGTACAACATGTCTCAAGAAAGCGATCTCAGAATCTCTAGGATCCATTGAAATTGGCCTGGTCATTAAGGTAAAAACAGGCTTCATTTCAAAGGGGTTAAAGCATCACTCCTGCATTTCTTTTTTCACTGCTGGAGTGGTGATTTAAATGTAAGTCCCCTGCCCCAGGTCTTATCCTCACCCTCCGTTGTCTTCACCATTTTTCGGAGCTGGTTCGGTCCCGCAGCACCATCTTGAGAGCCCAGCTTTTGACTTGCCATAACCCAGAAGCTACGTCATAAGCTTTCAATGCAAATCTATGACACAACAAGACTCTTACAGACTTACCTTGATTTTTGACCTCCAGCTCACTCCATGAAACACTGGAGCTGCCAGCTGGTCACAAACTGAAGGAGACAGATTGAAAACACCAGACGGTGAGAATCAGAGAGGGGGTGGGGGACTTAGATTTTAAGCACCACTCCAGTGGTGAAATACAAAATAACGCCTGAGTGGTGGTTTAAATCCAAGTGGTTGCCATCAGATAGCAACTCTCCTGAGCTTCATATTCCTTTACTGCACAGCGCTATTTAACACAGTGTTCGTAGAGCAATCTGTCTGGAGAAGGTCTTGTTGACCGAAACATCACTTTTTGGTTTTGGACTGTGATGCTCATTAAAACCATATTTTCGTTCAATTTCAAGAGTGCCGGATTATTTTCTTATTCTGTTATCAGAGAGCAACTCATACAGGAAGAAGAACTGAACACCCCTAGTGAAAAATATCTGGTTATACTCACCTGGACTTATCTAAAGTTAACTCCCTATGTGTAAAATACTTTGATTGCTAAATTCTTTTTAGGCTGTGTGCCCACGATGCGATTTTTAAGCGTTTTTGCAGCGATTTTCGGCGCAAAAACGCTGCGAAAACATTTAAAAATCTTGTACAGAACGCACCTCATGCATTCCTATGGCATTACGCACATGCTGTGCTAATGCTGCGCTTTTTTCCGAGGCGGAAACGCATCGCGGAAAAAATTGCAGCATGCTCATTCTTTTGTGCGGAATTGCAAAGAATTGCCGTGATTCCGCACCCATAGGAATGCATGAGAATCGCATACTTCCTGCATGTGGCTATGCCCACCATGCGCGAAGTTAAGCATCTCATGTGCGGTTGGTACCCACGGTGTGGAGGAGAGGAGACTGTCCTCCCGGCCCTGGGTACCATACCCCTGTAAAAAAAGAATAAAAAATAAAAAATCGGGGTATATTTACCTTCCGATGTCCCACGCTGCCATCCCGGGCCTCAGCGTTCCCAGTAATGCCTTGCGGCAAGCTCCTGTAAAGACGTAGTCTCGCGTGACTCTAGTGGTCTCATGAGATTGCTATAGCAACGCGAGACCAACGTAATGACAGGTCTCGCAAGGCATTACTGGGAACGCTGAGGCCCGGGATGGCAGCGCGGGACGTCGGAAGGTAAATATACCCCGATTTTTTATTTTTTAATTATTTTTTACATTCTTTCTTTTACTATTGATGCCGCATAGGCGGCCTCAATAGTAAAAACCTGGTCACACTTGTCAAACACTTTGTTTGACGAGTGTGACCAACCTGCCAATCACTTTCCAAGCGATGCTTCAAATCGCTTGGAAAGTGCTTGACTATCGCATGCGAAAATCGCGGCAAAATTGCGAACATGATCGTAGTAAAATCACGGTAAAATTGCGCGATTTCTGGGAAGGAGTCCGGTTTTCAGTGGCCGGATTTAAACGCTACGTGGGCACATAGCCTAAAGGGAAAGTAGAAAAAAGTTTTATTCCACTCTACAACCACCATTACATAGCGTGCCAGCTCAACATAAAAAATATGGTGAAAGGTCCTCTTTAAATGGATTATAAACTTCAGGACTCCACTGAAATATATGGCATGGAGGTAAATCAAGCGAGTCACTGAGTGTCCGAAAGAGGGTTGTAAAATACTGCATCTCCCCTCTCTTAATGAAACATTGCACACTGGTCAGCTGGGATTGTCAAGCCACAGCATCAGAATACATTTTGTGGGTTGGAAAGAAGGACTTTCTTACTGGAACTGTCTCTATTTGTATCCTGCAGTGCTGTACTGCAATTGGCTGAAAAGAAAACCAGCGCACTCTGATTGGTGAAGCAGGATCTCCTAATGCATGAGTTTTACTTAACGCCTTACCGGCATATGACATACAGTTACATCATATACAGACTCCCTATCTTTGATGCAGGTAATGATGCCGGCTACCAAGCGATCTTTGCCAGCAAATGTTGGCTGAATAATTTAACCATCATCTACCTCTAACAGCCGAGGCTGGAGGGGAACTGTTAACCTATAAAATGCCATTGACAATCTCTGACAACAGCATTTGTCATGTGCCAGCAGGGGCTGGTGTTCATAGCAGACTGTGATTTTCACTATACATAGCAGTGCTGTTTCAAATCTATGTATACAGGGCGAGACATTTATATGGATACACCTAAATAAAATGGGAATGGTTTGTGATATCAACTTCCTGTTTGTGGCACATTAGTATATGGGAGGGAGAAATTTTTCAAGATGGGTGGTGACCATGGTGGCCATTTTGGATCCAACTTTATATTTTCCAATGGGAAGAGGGTCATGTGAAACATCAAACTTATTATGAATTTCACAAGAAAAACAATGATGTGCGTGGTTTTAACAAATTTATTCTTTCATGAGTTATTTACAAGTTTATGACCACTTATAAAATGTGCTCAAAGTGCTGCCCATTGTGTTGGATTGTCAATGCAACCCTCTTCTCCCACTCTTGACACACTGATAGCAACACCGCAGAATAAATGCTAGCACAGGCTTCCAGTATAAGTGATCAGATCACGGTCACGTGTGTCTGGACAAAGCGAGTACCTCAAGGCAAACCCATATGACACACGTGACCCTGGATACACCGCCTCCAGTGGGGCGAATTTAAATAATAAGACGTGCAGCTGGATACGCCGCCTCCAACAGGCGAATTTAGGTATTACACGTAAATCTGGAAACCCCTCCTCCAGTAAGGCAAATTTAAATAATAAAGGGGGAACCTGGGTAACATTAACAATGGTGGGCCCTGCAATAGGGAATAGGGAAGTGGAGACCTCCTGAACTCCCCTGAGCCAGTCCCTGCACTCCTAACGTTCCCTATGCCGCTTGCGCAACGGGCGACACACAGGAACCTAAAAACCCTAGCTCGCCCTGAACCTAAACCCTCACTAGGGAATTGATCAGTGCGGAAACTAATCCCACCACTGCACTAAACACACATGAGGGAAAATGACAATGCAAGGGAAACACCACTTAGCTTTGCTCTGTTGCGTACTCTCCTAGCAACAGAGCCCACAACCTGTGTACATCTTCTCCTCCACCCGGATCCATCACCATAACTGGATCCTTCACCATAGTGCAGCCTTGGAGCAGAGTCCACCACCAATTGCAGAAGTCCAGTAACAGAGTCCCAAAGATGAGTTCAGCTCCTACCCAAAAAGTCAAGCATGCTTGAGTCCAGCTCTCAGCAACCAAGTCCCGCATGCTGAGTGCAACTCTCTCCTTAGTCGTCACTACACCAAGCCATGCAAGCACTTCCTGCCGACACCATAAACTGTGACTCCACCATGCCATGCCAGCCCTTCGTGCAGACCACATAGCTGCCACTCGTCCCCTCTGGCTGGGCTGTGCAGGACTCATGTTCAGCTCCTTCCTCACCCAGGCTTGATTCCCAAATGACAAACACAATATCACCAACAGTGATTGAACACACCTGGCTCTCTTTTATAGAGCCTCACACCTGATTTATAATTACGTGCACTAAACCAAAGAAACTAAAGTGCACTACCACTCACCACCACTGGGGCAACTTAGAATGAACGACACCATGTGTAATAATTCTAATGGCCACCGGGGGAAATCACTTTGGCACCTAGCCAAAGGGAAAAAAGATCACTTATCCATTTAAACTGTCAGATCAACGCTGGATCATGACAATAGGTCCATGTCCCCTAAGGGGACTAACAAATGTAGCAGAAAGTGAAAAAATATTTTAAGCATATGAAAAAATAAAAAATGTAAAAGTTCAAATCACCCCCCTTTTGCCCCATGAAAAATAAATACAATTTTTTTAAGTATGTATATTTTGTATCACTTATTTCTTAAACGTCTGATCTATCAATCAAAATATAAAATAAATTAATCCAATTTGTAAAGAGTGCAATGAGAAAAAAATAGAAAAGCCAGATTTATGTTTTTTGAGGCTGCTGCAACATTGCAATAAAATGCAATAAGAGGCAACCAAAATATTGTGCAGACCCCAAAATGGTATCAGTAAAAACACTATTGTGGTATAGCGCCTCACTCTGCAGCACATGGAGATAGACACTGGTACACTTTGGCTTTAAATACTTCCTTTGGTTTATTATAGGCAGCATAAACCAAGGGGGGAAGTAAAGAAAATACAGGCCTCTGGGCTAAACTGGAAAGCAAAACAAAATGGTGGCAGAACAAACATGGTTCTGGTTCTGGTTCTCTAGTCCATGCAGCACTCTCCTGCAGTGCTCCTTCTCCATGCTGATCACGCTAAACATTGAAATTTCTTTCTTTCAGCCATTTAAGCTTAGACCATGTGACTCCTCCCCCATGTGACTGATCCATGACTGTGACCTCACCCAGGACCTGTCAGCAAACAGTGGTGCTAGCTCTATAGAGGGAGATAAGGGGGACACTTTCCCACCCGCTCTATGAAAGTCCCACTAAATACCAGCCCATAGCATAACTGAACCCTCACAACACTTACTGGCTGAAGGAAATAACAATCTGGATTTTATATTACTGATGCCATCAGGCGTAGTGAAACATATCTCCCATCTGTTACATTACCAGTGACCAGCACCACCAGCAGAACACCATCACGAACACGCTGCCACCGGGATCAGCTGAATGATTCACTGACCACCGCCATATTGGCACAGGAGGAGCGCAAGCACAGTTTTAATGTGACGCTGCTGCCTGTCTGCACAAAGATGGTGGTGGTCTGATTTACTGCGCCTGCGCAAATTCCGCGCGGGCACAGTGAATCATTCAGCTGATCCCGGCGGCAGATGGGCGACGTGTCTACAGGCAGAAGAAGCTGGTCACATTAGAGGGGTTTTCCCATGAACAAAAGTTCACTTTAAAAATTGTCTGTGTCTGACCGTGTACAGAGCATACCACATCTCCTGGGCAGGGGAGGAAGCAAAATATAATACTGACATTACAGCAGGGAATCACAGAGGATTCATTTTGTGAGGTAAAATAATTCACTGACCGTTTTTAAACAATATTTTACCTCACAAAATGGGTCCTCTGCGATCTCCTGCTGTGATGTCAGTATTGTCTTTTGCTTCCTCCCCTGCCCAGGAGCTGTGGGGATACAGCTCAAATGAGAGAACACATGAAGAAGACAGCACAGTAATGGAGAGAGAGAGAGCAGACAAGGGGGAGAGCACATGGGGTACACAGGTCAAAGAAGAGATGACATGAGAAGAGAAGACAGCAGCTGGGGAGAGAAAAAGCACACAGGGGTGAGAGAGACAGAGCACAGGGGGGAAACAGCTCAAATGGGACAGCACATGAGGGGAGAACACAGCACAGGAAGGAGAGAGACAGCAGGCAAGGGGGATAGCACATGGGGTAGACAGGTCAAAAAAGAGAGCACAGACTGGAGAAATCAGCACATGGGGAAAGAGAAAGTGGATAGGTGGGTGAGTACATTGGGGGAGAGATTCTCAAAGCTGCAAAACCTGCCCCCATCGTGACATTACCGCCCTCCCGATGCGATAGCATTGGGCCTCCATCTATTATTATATATTTTCAAATGACCCTTGGCAGAAAAAAGGTTCCCCACCTCTGTTCTAGCACAAGTTGTTTAGTGGTCATCGGGAAAGAGAGAGTGGATAGGTGGGTGAACACATGGGGGAGCGATTCTCAACGCTGCAAAGCCTGCCCCCATCGGGCCTCCATCTACTATATATATATATATATTTATATAACTTAGACCCTATCAATTTCAACTTCTTCCAGTTGATTTTGGATGAGATGTACAGTCGGCCTTTGTAGTCTGATAACATGGGCCAGAGAAAATGGAGGAAATTATTCAAATGTGTAGCTGTTTTGTTGACTCTGTTACCCTGGTATTAGGGGAATTAGCAGTGGTAATTGCACTTGTCAGGCAGTCCAGGGCCATAGTTGTGGTGCACAATGGTGGCTGTTTCAGCACACCCTGGCCCTCTGTCACATGCACACAATGTCCCCTTTGTAGTGTACCTTTCTCTGTGCCTTCAGATCCATCAGGGTCCTCTGATCGGCTGAGAATTTCCTTCTGACGGTTTTAAACAAAGAGAGACAGAGTCCAGTTCCAACTTCAAATAAACAATTTTACGTGGTTCCATTCTCAGCACGTCCAGCTCAGTCACAGCAACACCATAGGGAACATCGCATAGCACATTTCTTTTTTCCCTGTGCTTTCCCTCACTTCGTCCAGAATGTCTCAGGGTCGTACCAACTCGCCTAGCTATCTTCAGGAGTTCCCCTGTCTGTTTTGCCCCAGACAAAAGGGCATCAACCCACGTAGTTAGCTGCTGCATATTGGAGCTGCCCTGCATTCCGTTACTGCTGTCATCTTCAGCTCACAGGCCCTGGATGACTGGGCTACTTGCTTAAGCATTATGTTGCCAACTGCCCTGTCTGGGCTCTCAGACCGTACTGACTAAAATGGGGGAATCTTACCCACAGTTGGCCCCTCCTATGTTAACTATTCCCTACCCTGATCTATGTGTGCTTATGTGTCCCCATCTAGTGGGCTAAATTAAGTACTGCACTTTCCCTACATCGTATATATTTACATATTACATTGCACAGTAACAGCATAACAAAACATACATGACATAACACAAACACGGGCAAGGGGAGTGGGGCACCACTTAGCCTTGGCAGAACCCTTACACACTCTCAGTGAGGGCAAAATCTTGAAAGCGAAAGTGCTGCAAATCAGTTTTACAGCTTGAGAGGAAAAGCCATACCAAGGGGAGTTTCTTGTGTGCATCAAGCAACAAGTCTCATGTTGGATGACCATCCACTGACTGCAACTGGGCATTGTAGTGACCAGATAATAGTGATTGCCTTATCTTTGGGTAAAGTAACTCACAATTCCTAAAAGATACACATCTTGACCTCAAAAATACAACATTTCTTAAAAATAATATGCCTTGTTATTTCAACCAATCTTATGTGGAGGAGCACACCCTTCAGGCTATGCAAAAAGGTCTGCTTGATTGCTGCCTGATTTGTCATGTTGCAATCACTTGGAATTCAATGCTGTATATGCTATAGGATCTGCAGGTTCACTGTCAGGGAGAACACCGGAGGGATCATGCAAGGGGGAATAATGCAGATCCCTCCACTGCAACCAATTTGTCAGGGGATGCTGCCTGCTTCCTCCAATCGTCAGGACAATTACATAATTGAGTGACAAGTGATGGATTAGGCTGCCACTGTTTCCCCTACTTGGCCAGTTATTGTGGAATTTACAGAGAACATATGACATATACACCTCTGATTCAAACGATATACCCTGATACGATCACTGTCAACTACTACACAATAATGAAAGGACCTACTAGGTGCCATCACCAATCATTTATACAGGCCAATTGGATATCCTTTACAGATAACGTATGACTTCAGGGATGCAGAGTGTTGTGAGTTCATTTTCCCCTCCACCACTGAGGCCCGAGGAACTCCCTCTTCTGGTAAAGAAAGGTAGTGAGCCTGATTATCAAGCAGCTGAGACTAATGATGATGACTGGCTGAGTGGAGTTACTGGCTGGATATAAGGCCGCCGACGCCCTTCTGCCCTGCGGGTGATTTCTCTGAGGGATCCTTGGAGACCAGTCTGAATTCCTGCTCTTCTAAAGCTAAGTTTTCTGCTCAGCTTTTTGCATTTGTGCTTTGACTTTGTTTTTGCTTTGTTTTTCTGGATTTCTGCCATTTCCTGCTGGGGTGAGCTGAATTCCTTTAGCTCTGTCTTCAGAAAATACCTGAGTGCTGATATAGTTTTTGAAGCCTAGCTGCTTCAGGGTCTTTTTCCATATCAGCCTGTTGGCTTATGTCTTTGATAGGGTTTTGGCAGATTGCAGACAGCAACCTTCCTTTCCTGTCCTGTTTAGTTAGCTTGGGCCTCAACGTTTGCTCACCCTATTTTTCTATCTTTGTGAGTGTTTTTTCATCTTGCTTCACCGTCATTATATGTAGGGGGCTGCCTTTTGCTTTGGGGTCTGCTCTGGGGCAGTTTAGATTTCCTTTTCTGTCTTTAGGCTATTTATTTCTCCGGCTGTGATCGAGGGGTCTAGGGCTCCGTAGGAACCCCCCACGGCTATTGCTAGTTGTGTTGATAGGTTCAGGGGTCTGCAATCTGATAGTTGCCAACTTCTCTGGTTTTCTGGACGTAGCTTCTATTTTTGTGTCTGCCTCCTACGGTGACTCTATCATAACAGAATCACCCGCCATACCGCAGATCCTAGGGTACTCAATAGCAGGAAAGAATTGTATAAAAAAAAAAAAGTGTATATTTTTTCCTCTATATCTCTGAGGCCATAGGGGGAATTTTTTTTTCTCTCAATGGAGATAAAGCAATTGTCTGATCGTGTGGAGCAGCTCGCTGCGGAAGTGCGGGGAATTTCCACCTACCTTGCTCATTCACATGCTGCTGAACCAAAGATTCCTACACCTGATGTATTTTTTGGGGATCGGTCTAAATTTTTGAATTTCAAAAATAATTGTAAATTGTTTTTTGCCTTGAAGACTAACACGTCAGGGAGCTCCGCACAGCAGGTTAAAATTGTCATCTCTTTGCTGCGTGGCGATCCCCAGGATTGGGCATTTTCTTTGAAACCAGATGATCCTATTCTGACTAATGTGAACAAATTTTTTCAAGCCTTGGGGTTGTTGTATGACGAACCTAATGCTATTGATCAGGCTGAAAAGACCCTGCTGGCATTGAACCAGGGTCGAGATTCTGCAGAATTGTACTGTCAAAAATTCCGAAAGTGGGCGGTACTTACTACCTGGAATGATAATGCCTTAGCTGCTCTCTTTCGGAAGGGTTTGTCAGAAGCCGTAAAAGATACTATGGTGGGATTTCCTGTTCCCTCTGGTCTGGACGATTCTATGTCATTAGCCATTCAGGTTGATCGGCGTTTGCGTGAACGCAGGATTGCACGAGATGTGTTGCCACCAGTTGAACAGGTGTCTGAACCTATGCAATGTGATAGAGTTTTGTCCAGAGAGCAGCATCAGGAGTTCAGAAGGCGTAATAAGTTGTGTTTTTTCTGTGGAGATGCCTCACATATTATTTCTGTCTGTCCTAAACGAGAGAAACGCTTTGCACACACGTTTTCTGTTGGTGGTGTTCAACCTAAGTTTCTTCTGGCTATTACTCTGATCTGCTCCCTGTCCACATTTTCCGCCAAGGCTTTTGTGGATTCGGGAGCAGCCCTAAACCTAATGGACTTGGATTTTGCTAAACGTTGTGGATTTCCGATGACACCTCTGCAGACGCCTATCCCTTTGAGGGGGATTGATGCTACTCCTTTGGCGAAAAATAAACCTCAGTTTTGGACCCAGGTGGTAATGTGGGTCGCCCCAGACCATCAAGAAAATTGCAGATTTTTGGTGTTGCATAATCTGCATGATACCATTGTTCTGGGGTTTCCCTGGTTACAAATTCATAATCCAGTTTTGGATTGGAAATCTGTGTCTGTGGTGAGTTGGGGTTGTCGGTGTGCCTTTAGTGAGGCTCCGGTGTTTTCCACCTCTCCTCAGTCGCATGATGTTCCTGACTATTTGGCGGACTTTTATGATGTATTTAGTGAGAATGAGTCTGCGTCTCTGCCTCCTCATAGTAGTTATGACTGTGCAATTGAACTGAGCCCGGGGTGTAAATTTCCCAAGGGTCGGCTCTTCAATTTATTTGTACCCGAGCACGAGGCTATGCGATCCTATATTAAGGAGGCGTTGGAGAAGGGTCATATTAGACCATCCTCGTCACCCTTAGGTGCTAGGTTTTTTTTGTAGCCAAAAAGGATGGATCATTAAGACCTTGTATTGATTATCGTGCCCTCAACAAAATTACTGTTAAATATCAGTATCCGTTACCCCTGATTTCGGATCTATTCTCTAGAGTTAATGGTGCTTGCTGGTTTACCAAGCTTGACCTCAGGGGGGCGTATAATCTTATTCGCATTAAGCATGGGGATGAATGGAAGATGGCGTTTAATACTCCGGAGGGACATTTTGAGTATCTGGTGATGCCTTTTGGGCTCACTAATGCCCCTTCTGTCTTCCAGTGCTTCATGAACGATATTTTCCGAGATTTTGTCGATAAATTTTTGATTATCTATCTGGATGATATTTTGATCTTCTCCAAGGATTGGGATTCTCATGTGGAACATATTCGGACTGTGTTCCGGATCTTGAGGGAGAATTCCCTGTATGTCAAAGGATCTAAATGCCTTTTTGGAGTACAGAGGATTTCTTTTTTGGGATTTATTTTGTCTCCGTCAACTATTGAAATGGACCCGGCCAAGGTACAGGCCATTTACGATTGGGTTCAGCCCACTTCTTTGAAGGCCCTCCAGAAGTTTTTGGGTTTTGCTAATTTTTATCGGAAATTTATAGCAAAATTTTCTAGTATTGCCAAGCCATTGACTGATTTGACTAAGAAGGGTGCTGATGTGTTAAATTGGTCTCCGGAGGCTGTTTCTTCCTTTCAGGAGTTGAAGCGAAGATTCACCTCCGCCCCGGTTTTGCGGCAACCTGATGTCTCACTTCCGTTTCAGGTAGAGGTGGATGCTTCTGAGATTGGTGCAGGAGCTGTTTTGTCCCAAAGGGATCCTGTAACATCTAAAATGAATCCCTGTGCTTTCTTTTCCCGAAAGTTCTCTCCATCTGAACGTAACTATGATGTGGGGAATCGGGAACTGTTGGCCATGAAATGGGCATATGAGGAGTGGAGACATTGGTTGGAGGGAGCTAAGCATCAAGTCGTGGTCCTCACTGACCACAAGAATTTGATTTACCTAGAGTCGGCTAAGCGCTTGAACCCTAGACAGGCTAGGTGGGCCTTGTTTTTTACACGTTTTGATTTTGTGGTTTCTTTTCTTCCTGGAACTAAGAATGTCAAGGCAGACGCCCTCTCTAGGAGCTTCTTTGCTGATTCTCCTGTGGTGACCAAGCCTGCTACCATCTTAGGCGAAGGGGTAGTTCTTTCTGCCATCTCGCCCGATTTGAGACGTGCTCTAGAAGAGTTCCAGGAGGACAAACCTGAGTGTTGTCCCAGTGGAAAGTTGTATGTTCCTGACCAGTGGAAGAAGAGAGTGATGTCTGAAGTTCATTGCTCTGCTTTGGCTGGTCATCCAGGTATTTTTGGTACTAGAGATCTGGTGAGTTGGTGTTTTTGGTGGTCCTCCTTGTCTCGTGATGTCAGGAATTTTGTGCAGTCCTGTGGGACTTGCTCCCAGTCTAAATCGTGTTCTCGCTCTAGTGGGTTGTTGATGCCTTTGCCTGTCCCCAAGAGGCCATGGACCCATATTTCAATGGATTTCATCTCTGATATGCCTGTCTCTCAAAGGATGAATGTTATTTGGGTGATTTGTGATAGGTTCTCTAAGATGGTTCATCTTGTACCACTCCCTAAGTTGCCGTCTTCCTCTGAGTTGGTGCCCCTGTTTTTGCAACAGGTGGTTCGCTTGCACGGGATTCCTGAGAACATTGTATCTGACAGAGGAGTTCAGTTTGTGTCTAGATTTTGGAGAACTTTCTGTTCCAAGCTGGGAATTCAGTTGTCCTTCTCCTCTGCTTTTCACCCTCAGACCAATGGGCAGACAGAGAGAACAAACCAGACCTTGGAGTCGTATTTGAGATGTTTTATTTCCGCTGATCAGGATGATTGGGTTTCATTTTTGCCCTTGGCCGAATTTGCTTTAAATAATAGAGCTAGTTCTGCCACTTTGATGTCACCTTTCTTTTGTAACTTTGGGTTTCATCCTCGATTTTCTTCAGGGCAGGTGGAGCCCTCTGCCTGCCCAGGTGTTGACACTGTGGTGGAGAGAATGCACCAGATCTGGGACCAAGTGGTGGATAAGTTATCTCTCTCCCAGGAAAAGGCCCAGCGGTTTTCCAACCGACATAGGACCATTGGTCCCCAGTTTAAGGTTGGTGATATGGTGTGGTTATCATAAAAAATATTGCTATGAAGGTGGCTTCTCCTAAGTTTAAGCCTAGATTTATTGGACCTTACAAGATTTTGGAGATTATTAATCCGGTCTCTTTTCGTTTGGCTCTTCCTGTCACATTTAAAATCCATAATGTGTTCCATAAGTCTTTGTTGAAGAGGTTTGTTGAACCTGTTGTTCCGGGGGTGGCACCTCCAGACCCTGTATTGGTTGAAGGTAACATGGAATATGAGGTAGAGAAAATACTGGATTCCCGTCTTGCTAGACGGAGACTCCAGTATTTGGTTAAGTGGAAGGGTTATGGTCAGGAGGATAATTCCTGGGTCTCTGCCTCTGATATTCATGCCAAAAGATTGCTGCGTGCCTTTCATCGGGCTCACCCTGATCGCCCTGGTGGCGTGGTTGAGGGTTCGGTGACCCCTCCTCATGGGGGAGGTACTGTTGTGAGTTCATTTTCCCCTCCACCACTGAGGCCCGATGAACTCCCTCTTCTGGTAAAGAAAGGTAGTGAGCCTGATTATCAAGCAGCTGAGACTAATGATGATGACTGGCTGAGTGGAGTTACTGACTGGATATAAGGCCGCCGACGCCCTTCTGCCCTGCGGGTGATTTCTCTGAGGGATCCTTGGAGACCAGTCTGAATTCCTGCTCTTCTAAAGCTAAGTTTTCTGCTCAGCTTTTTGCATTTGTGCTTTAACTTTGTTTTTGCTTTGTTTTTCTGGATTTCTGCCATTTCCTGCTGGGGTGAGCTGAATTCCTTTAGCTCTGTCTTCAGAAAATACCTGAGTGCTGATATAGTTTTTGAAGCCTAGCTGCTTCAGGGTCTTTTTCCATATAAGCCTGTTGGCTTATGTCTTTGATAGGGTTTTGGCAGATTGTAGACAGCAACCTTCCTTTCCTGTCCTGTTTAGTTAGCTTGGGCCCCAACGTTTGCTCAGTCTATCTTTCTATCTTTGTGAGTGTTTTTTCATCTTGCTTCACCGTCATTATATGTTGGGGGCTGCCTTTTGCTTTGGGGTCTGCTCTGGGGCAGTTTAGATTTCCTTTTCTGTCTTTAGGCTATTTATCTCTCCGGCTGTGATCGAGGGGTCTAGGGCTCTGTAGGAACCCCCCATGGCTACTGCTAGTTGTGTTGATAGGTTCAGGGGTCTGCAATCTGATAGTTGCCAACTTCTCTGCTTTTCTGGACGTAGCTTCTATTTTTGTGTCTGCCTCCTACGGTGACTCTATCATAACAGCACAGTTATTGAATTTGATATACAGTATTTAATCCAGAAAGGTAGGCAATGTTTATAAAAAATACACAAAGATGTTACAAAATAGGAACAAAACAACACACTATATATAATCACATGGGATAAAAGGTATAACACATGAAAAGTACTAAACCTGGGTCATGGAAATGGCTAAGACTTTAGAGGACGGAGGTACTCCTTTTAGGAAAAAAAACAGAACCAAAGACAACTGTATCTTCCAGGACTGACAAATGACCAAAACCCAAACTCTGATTTATTTTAGATCAAAGTTACACCCGCAAACCTCCCCTTGGTAAACTCATATGAGGGTTGGACGTGGAATGTGCTAGGTCTTTAAGAAGTTTATGAGATCCTCAACTTTCAGAATATCTTCACCCCTAGAGGTACCAAGCTGAAGATAGTGTTATTATGTTTGCTATCACGATTTTACCTTTTTATAGAGATGAAACATGGCATGGATAGAATGATCCATATCTGATATTAAGTTTGAGGCATTTGGCCAAACTTATGGTGATGTGAGTGTATGCGTTATGTTTGTTTCTTCGCTGTGACACTGAAAATATATCTTCCATAAATATTGGATCAATGCAAACCCCGATATTCATCACTGATCACTGGCTCCAGTGAGTCTGAGATAATTCCTTTGAACAGATATAAATATTTATTATGGAAAGAAAAAGAGATGGCACTCACTCGTCTCAGTTGTCCATACTTTTATTGAAGACGGTTAAAACATGCTGCCGGCCGGAATAGGATCAGGAGTATACGACGAGCCGTAGAAGTGCAATAGCGCGAAACGGCCGTCATCACTCGAATACTCCTGATCCCATTCCTCCTTGCAGCATGTTTTAACCGTCTGCAATAAAAGTATGGGCAACTGAGATCGGTGAGTGCCATCTCTTTTTCTTTCCACAATAAGCATTCATTTCACTGCTATATCTGATTGAGCTCCCGAGAGTCCAATCTGAATGCCAAGCTTTCCATGCAGGTGCCTCTTGCAACAGTACACACTATATTCCTGGTGCAGCCGTATGGGTTTTTGTGGTGCGGATCGCTTTCTTTCTTCATTCGACAGATATAAATATACATAGACAAATTTGATAGAAAAGCTCAGGTGATACAGAACTAGCTCATCCAAAAATTCAATATAAGTTGTAAGGAATATAAGCCAAGAAAAAATATATATATTTTTAGAAAAATAATAATATTAAAGTGTTAGTGTCTAAACATTCCATTACACCTTTGTTAAATGCATCATGTCTCTCAATTGGAGCTACTAATATAGTTTTGAATATCTCACTGGAGAAAAAATGCACTGTTCCAAGATAATTTTCAAGATAGATTTGAAACAAGCTCAATGACGCATGAAGACAAAAAGGAAAGTAATCATTCAAGGATCTTACCCATATTTCCCACCTAGGTAGGCTAGTTGCTGGCACTAGCAAGGGTGGGGGGCAGTGGGTAAGGCAAATTAATTACTGTGATTAATCTGGGTTGAAGAAGATGCATAAATACAACTTACTGTGATTACTTGGGATGAGCAGATAAAGCAAAACTTGATTTGCAAATTTAATGTCCATTTTTATTCTCTGAGGTCTCTACAAATCTCAAAACACATTAAAAGTAGTATGTAAAAAAATTAAAAAAATATTATACCCACCTCTCTTGCCCTTCTGCCTGCTCCTCACGAATACCCATCCAACATCATCGCATCTTTTATCCCTGCCAGTTGTGCTGGAATCGCAGGGCTTTTCACACTGAGTGAGGGTTTGCACAAGCAGAACCCTCATGATGTCACGACATGCGCTGTGACCTAGTGAATCCATATGCAGATCCACCCTAGTTCTTATCAGATCAGGAAGTCCGGACTCAGTGTCTGAGGTCTAGAACATTCAGTGCAAACAGTGGGGATCAAAAGGTGTGGCAAGTACAGTATGGGGTGGTAAATGATTCCTTCTTTGAGGTAAAACATTGTTTAAAAGAGGCAGGGAAAAGTTTTTGCTCCCAAAATGAATCAGCTGCAATCCCATGCTGTTGTGTCTGTATATTCTCTTTTGCATCCTCCCCTGGACAGGAGCTGTATTATGTTTAGACTATGTCCCTGCATTGTCAGACACAGCCATTACACTGTACATAGCAAAGGCATTTGTTTAAAATTATTTCAGCAAAGAACCATTTTTTAAAATGCATCCAATCGTGAAACTCAAAAATTGGGCTGAAGCAAAATGGCGCAGGAGGCGGTGCTTGCATGGTGGCATCTATTGGCAAAAGATGCTACTGAGCATAGGGCGCTGGCAGCGGCGCATGCGCAATAGCATCTATCGTTGATAGATGCTACTGTGCAAGTGCCACAGCTGTTGCCATTTTGCTGCAGCTAATTTTTTTGTCCAACAAAATGGTGCCATCGGCTGCGCATGCACAGTAGCATCTTTTGGCAAGTGCCGGTGCCATTGTAGGGTTCGTGGGCTGAGCTGGGGGTGGTCCTTTTCTCACCGCGCAGAGATGTAACAGAGACAATGGAGGCAGATGTCGGGTACAACAAGTCCAAGTTTATTCAGCCGCCGTCCGCCTGACGGCCACAGAAGTACACCGCACTTCACTTTGCTTCACGGCCCTCCGTTCCTCGGGCCCGCTATGCACACCGCACTGTTACACCAGGGACGTATTAATACGTACCGTCCCTTTACACTTGTGACGCACTGACAGCTCCGACACTGTGGCTGCCATAGGCCTGAACACCAACAGTACTTTCACTGGTCAAACGTCGTCCTTAACACGGTATGCGTACTCTCTTGGCCTCGTCTCTGTTGCGGTATTCTTGTCAGGACCACACCCCTGACGTTCTCTCTCCTCAGTCCCCCTGGTCTGGTTCTCCTCAGAGAGCACGAACTGTCGTAGTCCTCCTGTCACCTGAGCTCCCCCTGGGGACTGGAATCTTCTGGAAGCCTCCCTCAGTATTTATACTACTCCCGGTTTCCTGTAACTCCGCCCCCCATGACCAACGGTTTCCTAGCCCTAAGCTGCTGTCAAGTCCTTTTCCTCACACTCCCCCCTGCCACCTTATGGTCACCCAGGGTACTGCCTATCACTTTTACTGCCCAGCTGTTATCCATCTGTTATAACTGACAAGTACGTCTGCCCATCAGGTCACTGTCCCTACACTCTCCCTTCCTTTGTCTATTGTCGTCCCCGACAATTGTCGTTCCTGCCTCCGTCATTCCAAAGCTTACCCTACATTCTGTTGTCGGACCAGCTGTTGGGCCAAACCCACTGCCTGCGGGGGCCAAACTAACCTGGGAGCACCATGCTCCAAGCAGCCTACTGCTACTCGCCAGCGCGCACGCCACATGACAATGTCTTTCAAGTTGGACTAGGTACACCCATATTCTTCTCTATGGCATGTACCTTCCCCTACTCTCTCCTTCTGTCACCTTCCACTACTCGGTACGCCATGATCGAGGTCTCACACCTACCAGACCATTGTCAGCGCCCACCTGCTTTCTCCTGGGGGTGTGTCCGTGGTGTCAGGGTACTGACCTGCGACTACTGTACGCTTGTCCTCTTCCATTTCTTTATCTTTCTCTCGGTAACAGGTCATGGTCGGCGTCCCGGTCTCCCAGACCTCCTCCACATCTAGACCCCTTTTCGGCACGCTCACTTTCCTTTGGTCCCATAGACCTTCCCTTACCCGGACCTGTTGCATTTACTTTTGCACATTATACAACAAAACAACTTTATAATAGCAATAATACCCCTTTTTCTATTTTTTTTTCATTTACCATTTTTTTCTTTTTAACCAACAAAACAAACAAACAAAAAAAAATATAGCAGGCTTTCTCCCCCTTCCTTTAACATTGGCACTTTTCTTTTTGCATCCCCGCTATGTCAGGCAAACCAATTTCAACACTTATAACAAGAAAAACATTTTTCTTTTAACCTTGACGCAAACTGTCCCAATTACACCGTTATGCAGATAGCGAACTCCCAACAGTTCAAGCCATCTCCTGGTGGCAGGTAGCAAGGGACCCCACAACCGTGGAGCTCCCAGGATGCAAGAAGTGTCCCTTTCTGCAAGTTAGTATAAACGAGCCGTCCAGGGGATTGTGCAGCCACCATGCCAGCCTTTCCCCTCTCATGGAGCAGGTTCCAGACTTCCTGCTCCCTGGCCTTCTTCTTCTTTATAACTCCTGCGACCCAAACAGAGGGTCCGGTATGAGCCCTGGAGTCTGGTGGGCGGGACTTAACCGAGGATGACGGCGGGGCAGAGGCGGCTGATGATGTCAGCGGCCCAGCAGCCGCTGGGGCCGGGTGGCGGGCAGGGACAGCCGGATTTCTCGCAGATTGGGCCACAGGGCCTGACACATAGGCCGCAGCCGGCTCCAATGCCGGCATAGCCGTGGCCACGAGATAGGCCGCACCCGGAGTTCCAGACGCAGCCGGAGTAGCTGCCGATTCCGGGAATGAGGTCGCTACCAGCAGGGGACACGCAGCAGCGCCTTTTGTAGACAGTCTCCGCACCGGCGACACCAGACGTGGCACCACTGGGCATGATGAATCAGGAACGGGAACGGAGGCCCTGCTCAGCGTAAACAGTAAGGGCCTCCTCAGCCAGGCTTTTGGATACACAGGGGGCCACGTTCTGCGGCTGAGCCGCTGGCAGAGCCGGGGGAACGCTCACCTTCCTCGACGTCGCGGCCACCATCACATCTTCCCGCTGCTCCTCCCGCAGTCTCTGTTCTTCACCCCGCCATCCGGCGGGGCTGGCCTCCAGGCTCAGGGGGTCCGCGGGGAGGCTTCCCGGTGATGTCTTTGGCGGTTGCTCCTGTAGGGTCCGCAACCGCTCTTCTCCGTCTGAGATCTGGAAGACTGTCCATGACACCCAGCGGGACTCGATCTCCCGATGCCATCGCCAATCCAGGCGCCCGAGGCCTCCTGGCACATATCGTTTCCCCCAGGAGTACGTTGGAGGGGGCCCCAGTCCATCCGGAACCATGGCAAACACCCGGACCCCTCTCCTGTGTTGGAGTAATACCGCCATCTTGGGCAGAATCAGCTGCTGCCTTGGATCCTCTGCAGCAACGCAGATCCGCCACAGCATCCCAATTTGTAATCCACAGGTCAGTAATTGGTAGTCCACAGGTGTTTATAATCCAAAATAGAGCAGCCCAAGTTTTTCTCAGTCTTTCAGACGCAGGCCTGCCGCAGAAGATAGCGTATTAGCGGCGGCAATCCTGCCAACTACACCAAGTGTAGGGTTCATGGGCTGAGCTGGGGGGTGGTCCTTTTCTCACCACGCAGAGATGTAACAGAGACAATGGAGGCAGATGTCGGGTACAACAAGTCCAAGTTTATTCAGCCACCGTCAGCCTGACGGCCACAGAAGTACACCGCTCTTCACTTTGCTTCACGGCCCTCCATTCCTCGGGCCCGCTATGCACACCGCACTGTTACACCAGGGATGTATTAATATGTACTGTCCCTTTACACTTGTGACACACTGACAGCTCCGACACTGTGGCTGCTGTAGGCCTGAACACCAACAGTACTTTCACTGGTCAAACGCCGTCCTTAACATGGTATGCGTACTCTCTTGGCCTCATCTCTGTTGCGGTATTCCTGTCAGGACCACCCCCCTGATGTACTCTCTCCTCAGTCCCCCTGGTCTGGTTCTCCTCAGAGAGCACAAACTGTCGTAGTCCTCTTGTCACCTGAGCTCCCCCTGGGGACTGGAATCTTCTGGAACCCTCCCTCAGTATTTATACTACTCCCGGTTCCCTGTAACTCCACCCCCCATGACCAACGGTTTCCTAGCCCTAAGCTGCTGTCAAGTCCTTTTCCTCACACTCCCCCCTGCCACCTTATGGTCACCCAGGGTACTGCCTATCACTTTTACTGCCCAGCTGTTATCCATCTGTTATAACTGACAAGTACGTCTGTCCGTCATGTCACTGTCCCTACGCCATTTTGCTCTATTTGAAAAACAGCTATTAAGTCTCCTATTAGATTTTATTTTGCTAGCTAAACATATCCAGATGCTTTAACTGTTCCTCATATGACATCGTTTGCAATCCGCTCACCATCTGGGTAGCTTTTCTTTGCTCCACTTTTTCAATGTGTTTTTTTAAAATGTGGTGCCCAGAACTGGACACAGTATTTCAGATGAGATCTGACCAAGGAGAAGTAGAGGGAGGTAATTACTTCATGATCTAGACTCTATGCTTCTTTTAATACATCCCAGAACTGTTTTTGCTGCTGCATCACACTGTTGACTCATGCGCAGTCTGTAATCTATTGGTATGCCCAAATCTTTTTCACACGTGCTGTTACTTAGTTCCATTCCTCTCATTCTGTAGATGTCGTTGTAATTTTTCTTGCCCAGATGTAGACTCTTGTATTTCTCCTTGTTAAATCCTATTCTGTTAGTCAATGCCCATTGTTTAAGCTTATCTAGATCTTTCTGAATCCTTTCTCTGTCTTCTCTGGTGTTAGCTATCCATCCAAGCTTTGCACCATCTGCAATTTTTATTAGTCTACCTTCAGTTCCCTTATATAGATCATTTAAAAAAATGTTGAACACCTCTGGGGCCAGGATAGAGCCTTGTGGTACCCTATTTAAAACATTTTTTCAATTGATTGTGCAACCATTTATTTCAACGCTTTGTGTATGATCACTGAGCCAATGAATCTTAACCTTGTCAATCCCATACTTGGTTAATTTTAATAAGGATAGTTTGAGATACTTTATCAAATGCTTTGCTGATCTCAAAATATACTATATCTACCGCATTTCCTTGATTCACCCAGTCAGTGATTCCACCATAGAAGGAAATTAGATCAGTCTGGCATGACTTGTTTGCTACAAACCCATGCTGGATCTGGTTAATTACTGATTTCTTATCCAAGTACTTACATACATACTGTTTAATAATTTGTTCAAATATCTTTCCCGGTATAGAAGTAAGGTTCACTGGCCTATAATTTCCTGGCTCCATTTTCTTTTCTTTTTGTTTTCCTCCTTTCCTTTTTCGTCAACTGGTCGCAGATATATTTATATGTTCTGATGAAAGCTAATAGCATTATCATATTTTCTCCCCATTCAAATGGTCCTTTAAACTGGTACCAACTTTTTACCAAACAACTACCTTTGGTCTTGTAACTGTTTTTAGTAAATTGAAAACCTTAAAAAAAATCAAATAGTGAAAAAAGTATTCTAAATATTAATTTGCACAAATTGTGCAATTTTTTTTCCAGAGGAGCTGTTATATCTTTGTGGCTCTCTGTACTAGCATTGCAGGGTTTCTCTTTGCTCCCATATTTTTCAATAAAAATCTTTGGTTAGTTTATTAGCAGACTTTGTATTATCTAAATCAACCATATAAATCAACATTACATCTAAAATTTAACATATAAAAATGCTTTTATAATATTATCTCCTTGTTACAGGTACTGTCGAAGCTAGACATCATAATATACAAGGAGAGAGAAATATTTGCTTAGAATGATACATCAACAGAATTCACTGCCAGTTTGCTTATTTAGATTACTCTGTGTTTAGTTTATCTGAAAGCAGATGGTTCGTAGATGAATGTCACATCATTGGTATTTTAAAATGAAACACTTCTTTCAATCAACATGAGGAAAGATGGTGGAAGTGATGAGAAGGATGTTATTGTTTATAAGGAAAATGTTTTAAAAGTAAAGCAAAACTGAAGAGCAAGACGTTTGGCAAGTTTTAAACTAAATTAGTAAAACTAGAATATTCAATGGCAGAAGGATTTGCTCCTTTAAGAAAAGTTACATTTCAAATTATGTGGCACAAGAAGACAAACTGACTACTGGCATCCTAGTGTTACATAGCAAATACAGTCATATGTTAAAGTTTGGGCACCCCTATTAATGTTAAGCTTTTTTCTTCATAACAATTTTGGTTTTTGCAACAGCTATTTCAGTTTCATATATCTAATAACTGATGGACTCAGTTATATTTCTGGATTCAAATGAGGTTTATTGTACTAACAGAAAATGTGCAATCTGCATTTAAACAAAATTTGACCTGTGCAAAAGTATGGGCACCCTTATCATTTTCTTGATTTGAACACTCCTAACTACCTTTTACTGACTTCCTGAAGCACTAAATTGGTTTTGTAACCTCATTGAACTTTGAACTTCATAGCCAGGTGTATCAAATCATGAGAAAAGGTATTTAAGGTTGCCACTTGCAAGTAGTTCTCCTATTTGATTCTCCTATGAAGAGTGGCATCATGGGCTCCTCAAAACAACTCTCAAATGATCTGAAAACAAAGATTATTCAACATAGCTTTTCAGGGGAAGGATACAAAAAGTTGTCTCAGAGATTTAACCTGTCAGTTTCCACTGTGAGGAACATAGTAAGTTATTGGAAGAACACAGGTACAGTTCTTGTTAAGCACAGAAGTGGCAGGCCAAGAAAAATATCAGAAAGGCAGAGAAGAAGAATGGTGAGAACAGTCAAGGACAATCCACAGACCACCTCCAAAGACCTGCAGCATCATCTTGCTGCAGATGGTGTCACTGTACATCGGTCAACAATACAGCGCACTTTGCACAAGGAGAAGCTGTATGGGAGAGTGATGCGAAAGAAGCCGTTTCTGCAAGCACGCCACAAACAGAGTTGCCTGAGGTATGCAAATGCACATTTGGACAAGCCAGTTACATTTTGGAAGAAGGTCCTGTGGACTGATGAAAAAAGATTGAGTTGTTTGGCCATACAAAAAGGCGTTATGCATGGAGGCTGAAAAACACAGCATTCCAATTAAAACACTTGCTACCCACAGTAAAATTTGATGGAGGTTCCATCATGCTTTGGTGCTGTGTGTCCAATGCCGGCACCGGGAATCTTGATAAAGTTGAGGGTCGCATGGATTCAACTCAGTATCAGCAGATTCTTGACAATAATGTGCAAGAATCAGTGACGAAGTTGAAGTTACGCAGGGGATGGATATTTCAGCAAGACAATGATCCAAAACACCGCTCCAAATCTACTCAGGCATTCATGCAGAGGAACAAATACAATGTTCTGGAATGGTCATCCCAGTCCCCAGACCTGAATATCATTGAACATCTGTGGGATGATTTGAAGCGGGCTGTCCATGTTCGGCGACCCTCAAGCTTAACTGAACAGGAATTGTTTTGCAAACAGGAATGGTCACAAATACCTTCATCCAGGATCCAGGAACTCATTAATAGCTACAGAAAGCAACTAGAGGCTGTTATTTTTGCAAAAGGAGGATCTACGAAATATTAATGTCACTTTTATGTTGAGGTGCCCATACTTTTGCACCTGTCAAATTTTGTTAAAATACAGATTGCACATTTTCTGTTAGTACAATAAACCTCATTTGAATCCAGAAATATAACTGAGTCCATCAGTTATTAGATATATGAAACTGAAATAGCTGTTGCAAAAACCAAAATTGTTATAAAGAAAAAAGGTTAACATTAATAGGGGTGCCCAAACTTTAACATATGACTGTAAATAATTGGGGAGCTTTTTAGGTTAGGTTAGGTTTCAATAATCTCAACTGGAAAGCTTGGAATTGCTTGGAAAATACACGTGGATGAGAGGATAGAGAACCTTGCTTAGGATTCTATCTGATGTTTTATGCAATAGCACTCGGACCAATGTGATATTATGGAGCAGTGCAGACCTGTGTTTTTTTTATAATGCTGATTGCAGCCTGCGAGTGGCTTGGCAAATTGGGTAATGCGAACCCATTCAAACCTATGGATGTGTGTAAAGCATCAACCTGCAATCAGATTTCATGTGAATGCTGGCCAATTTCCATGGACATAGACAATGGAGAAGATGGAGAAATTAAGTTCTCCATCTTCTCTGCACCTGTGATATGATTCTTTCTTCCTGAAGAGTTGGATCTCACTATTCTGATGCTCTGCTTAGCCTCTTAATGACCGCCGATGCGCCTTTTAATGACATTAGTTAAGGGTACTTAAACCACAGCACCGTTAATAAATGGCGCTGTGGAGAAAGTGTATATCGCCTCCCAGAGTCGAATTTTCTCTGGGGTCTTGACTGCTGGGGGTAGCCGAGACCCCAGAGAACATGAATTGGGTTGGTTTTTACTGACCTCGCTTTTGCGATCGCCATTATTAACCGTATAATGGTGACCGCAAAAAAAAGTCCAATGTGCCATTTAATTTCTTTCTCCTCTGATGTGATCGCATATCAGAGGAGATAGAAATACGGTCCCCAATCCCCCCCGGTACCTCCCGGCTGGTCCTCGGCCTGTGTGCTGCGCCTCTATGGGCACCACCATCTTCTTCCGGGAAGAAAATGGTGGGCGCATGCGCAGTGCACCCACCGAGATCTGCCTGCCGGTACCCGGTAACAATAGGAAGATTTTGTTTCATTGGTTCATTTTGGTCACTGTGATAGATCCTATCACAGTGATCAAAATAAAAAAAGGAAGTAAACACCCCCTTTATCACCCCCATAGGTAGGGAAAAATAATGACATAAAGAAAATATATTTTCCATTAGAGTTAGGGATAGCGTTAGGGTTAGAATTAGGGTTAGGATTGGAATTAGGGATAAATTGGGATTAGGGATAGGGGTGTGTTGGGGTTAGAGTTGGAGCTAGAATTGAGGGGTTTCCACTATTTAGGCTCATCAAGGGGTCTCCGAACACAACATGGCACCACCATTGATTCCAGCCAATTTTGTGTTCAAAATGTCAAATGGTGCTCCCTCCCTTCCGAGCCCCGACGTGTGCCCAAAAAGTGGCTTACCTCAACATATGGGGCATCAACGTACTCAGGACAAATTACACACCAACTTTGGGGGACTAATTTCTCCTGTTACCCTTAGGAAATTTAAAAAATTGGGGGCTAAAAAGTCATTTTTGTGGAAAAACAAATGATTTTTTATTTTCATGGCTCTGCCTTGTAAACTTCTGTGAAGCACTTGGGGGTTCAAAGTGCTCACCACACATCTAGATAAGCTCCTTGGGGGTCTAGTTTCCACAATGGGTTCACCTGTGCTGGGTTTCTACTGTTTAGGGGCTCTGGAAACACAACATGACTACCGCAGAACATTCCATCAAAGTCTGCATTCCAAAACGGCACTCCTTCCCTTCCGAGCACTTCCATGCACCCAAACAGTGGTTCTCCCCCACATATGCGGTATCTGTGTACTCAATTTCTCCTGTTACCCTTGTGAAAATAAAAAATAGAGGGCTAAAACATCTTTTTTGAGGAAAAAAAAAGATTTTTTATTTTCTCTGCGCTGCGTTATAAACTTCTGTGATGCACTTGGGGGTTCAAAGTGCTCCCCACACATCTAGATAAGTTCCTTAAGGGGTCTAGTTTCCAAAATGGTGTCCACTGTTTAGGCACATCAGGGGCTCTCAATACGCAACATGGCGTCCGTTCTCAATTCCAGCCAATTCTGCATTGAAAAAGTCAAATGGCGCTCCTTCCATTCTGAGCTCTGCCGTGCATTCAAACAGTGGTTTACCCCCACATATGGTGTATCGGCATATTCAGGAGAAATTACACAATACATTTTGGGGTTCATTTTCTCTTTTTACACTTGTGAAAATGAAAAATTTGGTTCTGAAGTAAAATGTTTGTAAAAAAAAGTTAAATGTTAATTTTATTCTTCCACAGTGCTTCAGTTTCTTTGAAGCACGTAAATGGTTAATAAACTTCTTGAATGTTATTTTGAGCACCTTGAGGGGTGCAGTTTTTAGAATGGTGGCACTTTTGGGTATTTTCTGTCATATTGACCTCTCAGAGTGACTTCAAATGTGAGGTCGTCCCTAAAAAATGGTTTTGTAAATTTTGCTGTAAAAATGAGATATCGCTGGTCAACTTTTAACCCTTATAACTTCCTAACAAAAAAAAGTTGGTTCCAAAATTGTGCTGATGTAAGGCAGACATGTGGGAAATGTTATTTATTAAGTATTTTTGTGACATATCTCTCTGACTTAAGGGCATAAAAATTAAAAGTTTGAAAATTACAAAATTTTAAAAATATTCACCATATTTCCATTTTTTTCATAAATAAACGCAAGTCATATCAAAGAAATTTTACCACTAACATGAAGTAAAATTTATAATGAATAAACATTCTCAGAATCAGTGGGATATGTTAAAGCGTTCCAGAGTTATAACCTCATAAATTGACAGTGGTCAGAATTGTAAAAATTGGCCTGGTCGTTAAGCTGCAAAATGGCTCCATCATTAAGGGGTTAAACTCAATTTAGAGTTTGAGCAGAGCAGCATTAACATAATCGAGCAGATTGTCTCAGAAAAGAGAATCATTGCTCATGTGACTCTGACCTTACCATATGAGCTTACACTCAACGGGAGAAAAAGTGAACCCTTCTAATCATAAGAGCTTACGTTCTACAGGAAGGAGACAGAGAGGACCATACTGATCGTAAGAGCATACATTGTACAGGAGAACGGGAGCAAGGACCCCAATGACCATAAGAGATTACATTCTTCAAAAAGAGAGCGAGGACCCTGCTGTTTATAAGAGCTTACACTCTACATGAATGAGAAAGACCTACCCAGTATTTTTGTAAATGGAAAATGATTCTGCCATACAAACTGTGCTCCACTTGGGACTGCTGATCTGCAATAACCCAGGTAGTCACCACACTACTATGATTAACTCAATATCTGCAGGTTATTTGCATCTACTTGACAAGTTACCTTTACAATTAATATTATTTGGCTGAGTCTGTGAGGCAATTGAGTACTATCAATATATAGTTGTGCTCAAAAGTGTACATATCCTGGCAGAATATTTGCTTTCTTAGCCTTTTTCAGAGAATATAACTGATAACAGCAAAACTTTTTCTCCACTCATGGTTAGTGGTTGGGTGAAGTCATTTATTGTCAAACTACTGTGCTTTCTCTTTTTAAATCATAATAGCAAACCAAAACATGTATTTACTTATTTATATAGTGACATTAATTTCACAGCGCTTTGCAGACATTATAGGCACTGCCCCCAATGGGGCTCACAATCTAAATTCCCCATCAGTAGTCTTTGTAGAGTGGGAGGAAACCGGAGGAAACCAATGCAAACACGGGGAGAACATGCAAACTCCTTGAAGATGTTGTCCTTGGTGGGATTTGAACCCAGGACCCCAGTGCTGCAAGGCTGCAGTGCTAACCATTGAGCCACCATGCTGCCCATCCAAATGACCCTGAACAAAAGTTCACATACCCCATTTCTTAATACCGTGTATTGCCCTCTCTAACATCAATGACAGCTTTAAGTCTTTTGTGGTAGTTGTGGATGAGGTTCTTTATTTTCTCAGATGGTAAAGCTACCCACTCTTCTTGGCAAAAGGAATACATTTCCTGTAAATTCCTGGGCTGTCTAGCATGAACTGAGCGCTTAAAATCTCCTCAGAGTGGCTCAATGATATTGAGGTCAAGAAACTGAGATGGCCACTCCAGAACCTTCACTTCGTTCTCCTGTAGCCAATGACAGGTCAACTTTGCCTTTTGTTTTGGATCGTTGTTATGTTGGAACGTCCAAGTAAGTCCCATGCACATCTTCCGGCTTATGATTGCAAATTTCCCTCCAGTATTTTACTGATAACATGCTGAATTCTTCTTTCCTTTAACTTTGACCAAGTTTCCTGTGCCTTTGTAGCTCACACATCTCCAAAACATCAGCGATCCACCTCCGTGCTTTACAGTAGGAATAGTGTTCCTTTCATCATAAGCCTTGTTGACCTCTCTCCAAATGTAATGTTTATGGTTGTGGCCAAAAAGTTCAATTTTGGCCTCATCACTCCAAATTACCTTGTTTCAGAAGTTTGGAGGCTTGTCTCTTTTGTTTTGCATATTGTATGGAAGATACTTTGTGGCATGTAAACTTTTGAGCACAATTGCATATACCAGGTTGGGAGGTGATTCTAGGTTTAAACGTTACAATGTATTAGGAGGTTTTTTATGCACTAATGTGAAAAAAGAAGTCTTATCCAATAAAGCTGCTGAAAAATTGTTCACAATTTTCCAGTGTAAGCCAACCAAGTATCCAAGAAGAATCCTGCAGATCTGACTATACTACGGATTGCGAGTTTAGATCAGGTTTCTTTAACATCGCAAGAGGACAATCATAATACATTGGAGGTAGGAGGTAGCGACCATGCTATTTTAGAATTTTGGATAACTAGAGGCGGAAGACCTGTGAAGACTCAGACGTCAAGGTTAGATTTCAGAAAGGCAGATTTTAAGGGATTCAGAAAGATAATTGGAGGGATCCAATGGCTGGATATCCTTAAAGACAAAAATGTCCAGGAAGGATGGGAAATCTTGAAAAATGAAATTCTCAAAGCACAGTTGTTAACAATTCCGAAAAGAGGGAAGAATAGGAAGCATTTAAGGAAACCAGGATGGGTGAACACAGAACTTAAGCACATGCTAAAAAGGAAGAAAAAAATGTTTATAAAATGGAAAGAGGGAGGCATATCTAAAGAAGAATATAATGCTGTCTGCAGAATCTGCAGGGCACAAATCAGATTAGCTAAAGCTGAAAATGAATTGAGGCTTGCAAGAGATGTCAAAAGCAATAATAAAGGATTTTGGGGATATGTCAAAAGTAAAAGAAAAGTCAAAGATGCTATAGGATTTTTACAGGATGAAAATGATGAAATGGTAAGACAGGATGTTGAGAAGGCTGAACTTTTAAATTCCTATTTTGCATCTGTTTTCTCTCAGAAAGGAAATGTAACACCAACTGTTATTCACTGTCCTATTAAGGGAATAGAAGAATCCAGGATATCTATAAACAGAAAGATAGTGAGGAAACACTTAGCTAACCTAAATGAATTCAAGTCTCCAGGTCCAGATGAATTACACCCCAGAGTACTGAAGGAGATAGCAGAAGAAATTTCTGAACCACTCTCCATAATCTTTGAAAATTCTTGGAGAACAGGAGAAGTGCCAGAAGACTGGAGAAGAGCAAATGTTGTTCCTATCTTCAAAAAGGGGAAGAAGGTGGACCCAGGCAACTATAGGCCGGTGAGTCTGACTTCTATACCAGGAAAGATCTTTGAACAAATTATTAAACAACATGTAAGTCAATACCTGGATAAGAATGAAGTGATCAAACAGAGTCAGCATGGGTTTGCAACTAATAAGTCATGTCAGACTAACTTAATTTCCTTCTATGACGGTATCACTGATTGGGTGGATCAAGGAAATGCTGTAGATATAGTATATCTTGACTTCAGCAAAGCATTTGACAAAGTCTCTCATACAATCCTTATTGAAAAAATGACTAAGTATGGAATGGACAGGGCAACTGTTAGGTGGATTCATAGCTGGCTTAGTGATCGGACCCAAAGAGTGGTCGTAAATGGCTGCACATCCAGTTGGAAGAATGTCTCAAGTGGGGTACCACAGGGCTCTGTCCTGGGCCCTGTATTGTTCAACATCTTTATCAACGATTTAGATGAAGGAATTGAGGGTAAACTGATTAAATTTGCTGATGACACAAAGCTAGGAGGGATAGCTAATACTAGAGAAGAGAGAGAGAGGATTCAAAAAGATTTAAATAAACTGGTGAAGTGGGCAGTAACTAACAGAATGGTTTTTAACAGGGAGAAATGCAAAGTACTACATCTGGGCAATAAAAATGAAAAAAGCATATATAGAATGGGAGGAATAGGGCTAAGTGACAGCACATGTGAAAAAGACTTGGGTATACTAATAGATCACAGACTGAATATGAGTCAACAGTGTGATGCAGCAGCAAAAAAGGCAAATGCAGTTCTAGGATGTATTAACAGAAGCATACAGTCTAGATCACGTGAAGTCATTATTTCCCTCTACTCCTCTTTGGTCAGACCTCATCTGGAATATTGTGTCCAGTTTTGGGCACCACATTTTAAAAAAGACATCAACAAACTGGAGCAAGTTCAGAAAAGAGCGACCAGAATGGTGACCGGTCTGCAAACCCTGTCTTATGAGGAAAGGTTGCAGGATTTGGGAATGTTTAGTTTGCAAAAGAGAAGACTGAGAGGAGACTTAATTGCTGTCTACAAATATCTAAAGGGCTGTCACATTGTAGAAGGATCAACTTTATTCTCATTTGCACAAGGAAAGACTAGAAGCAATGGGATGAAACTGAATGGGAGGAGACACAGATTAGATATTAGAAAAAACTTTTTGACAGTTAGAGTGATCAATGAGTGGAACAGGCTGCCACGAGAAGTGGTGAGTTCTCCTTCAATGGAAGTCTTCAAACAGAGGCTGGACAGACATCTGACTGGGATGATTTAGTGAATCCTGCTTTGAGCAGGGGGTTGGACCAGATGGCCCAGGAGGTCCCTTCCAACTCTACGATTCTATGATTCTATGATTCTATGATTCATTTTTACACCAAAAAGAAACCCAGTGGATATTCCATACTGAGGACCTGGGTAATTTAGGTCTGAACTACAGGAATGTTTAAAGTTTTTTTCTATTGAATACATTGTATTGTGTCTTTGTTTTTTACATGTTATGTACTTTATGGGTTTGTATGACAAACAAGCAGTTATATACACTACCTCATTGTTATTTTGTTGAAGTCTAGAAGAGACATCATTCCAGATTCGAAATGACCTAGAATGCCTGGTGTCCTCCCCTCCACCCCTCTTTTTTGCACTTTGGATGTCAATGGATGATGTATAATAAAGAAGAATTTACACCATTGTTGAGTGCCACTTTTCCATATTTCCCAGAGTATACAATTAAGAGACATTTAACGTCCCACATTACAAGCATCATCGCCATTTATTTACAACCTACAAAAGCACCCCCAATCCTGCTGATACCCCAATGCTGAGCCGCTGCTACTTTATTTGTCCATATTACTGTACTTGCTGTTGTATAGTAACTCTGCTGCTCTTAGCGTCTCACAGAGTAATAATGCGCACTACTGTGCATATAACATAATAAGGGCCCCTACAGCAATCTACTTGGCAAAATTGCCCCCCTATAAAATATTAATGCCCTTTAACATAAGCTACTATTTTCGGATAAAAATGGACAAAACCTGTTTAATGTCAGACTGCAGTGTTATATACATGCAGTAAAACACTAAACAGCAGAGTCTCCTGATTAGCTGGAATAACTTATTTTATTGAGATCCTGCTATTGAGCAACACTGGTATTATTACTTTGTGGAGTATCAAGTCCAAGTGCAACTATTCTTCCAAGAAATTGAAAAGAGAAGAGATGACTCAACATTAGGAGTCATTTGAGAGTCGAATTTACTAATAAACAACCTGTCTATTAAATTACTTTTTACATTGTTTTCTGCTTTTCTAGTGTACATTTTGCAATGCACAGGATTTGATTACGCTTATCTAAGCATTGTAATTACAATATAATTTACTTTATTGTTCTAAGTTTTGGGACCTCTCTGACCATATCATAAGCTTTGCGGCATGTGAATTATATGTGAATTGATAAAACTGAGATGCTGTCTTTTTTATGTATTTGAAAAATCACCTGAGAATAAGAAAAAAAAGTCATTTGTGACTTAAACCAGATTTGAGATGAATTCCTCAGGGGTGAGATGCTTGTTTTTAAAGCAAAGCTTTACCTTTACCTTTACCATTGAAGTACTGAAAATCTGATTTATGCAGGCTCGTTGCCAAATGGTTCAAATTACACATTGACTGAAAAACAGATAAATCCCCAAACTCTTATTTAACCTCACCCCCTAGTCAAATAAAGCAGACCAAACCTTGGTAGGATAATAGTATGTGAATGAGATTGAGCAAGTCTAACCTTTGATCCTTAGCCAGTTTTACTTACAGTGGCTTGCAAAAGTATTCACCCCACTTGGCTTGTTACCTACTTTGTTATTTTACAACGTTTGTTTAAATATTTTTGTAATCTGATTTGTGTGTGATGCATCAGCACTGAATAGTCTAAGTTGGTGAAGTGAAAAAATATAGGCATAAATTAAATTTATTGGATCAAAAAACTAAATATTGGCATGTGCATATGTATTCACCCCTTTTTTTGCTATGAAGCCCCAAAAATTTCTGGTTCAAGCAATTACCTTCATAAGTCACATGCTTAGAGAAAAGAAGTCCACCTGTGTGCAATGTGTCACATTGTCAGTATAAACACACCTTTCCTGAAAGGCCACATAGGCCGCAGCACCATTAAGCAAGAAGCAGCCCTAACCAAACAACACCGTGAAGATCTTCAAACAAGTCTGGGGCAAAGGTATTGAGAAGTACAAGTCAGGGTTGGATTATGAAAAAATGTCCCAATCTCTGATGATCCCCTGGAGCACCATGAAATCCATTATCATCAAATGGAAAGAACATGGCACCACGACAAACCTGCCAAGAGGAGGCCACTCACCAAAACTCTCAAGGAGGGTAATAATCAGAGAGGTAGCACAGAGACCAAAGGTAACCCTGAAGGAGTCACAGAGTTCCCAAGCAGAGAGTGGACGATCTGTCCATACAGCCACAATAAACCACATACTCCATAGAGGTGGGTTTCATGGGAGAGTCGGCAGTTAAAAGCCTTTACTTACACAAAAATATATGGCTCATTTTGAGTTTGACAAAAGACATGTGGGTGACTGCCCAAATGTATGGAGGAAGGTGCTGTGGTTAGATGACGCCAAAACTTTTTGGTCACCAAAGTAAACGCTAAGTCTGGCACCAAACCAACACAGTTCATCATCCCAAGAACTCCATCCCCACAGTGAAACATGGTAGTGGCAGCATCATGCTGTGAAGATGTTTTGCAGCAGCAGGGACAGGGAAAAAGATCTGAGTCAAGGAGAAAATGGATGGTACGAAATACCTTGATATTCTTGAACAAAACCTTTTTAAGTCTGTCAGTGATTTGAGACTGAGACGTTAGTTCACCTTCCAACAAGACAATGACACACAGGATACCGCTTAAACAAATCTTGAATGGTTTCAGGGAAAATGTATAAATGTTTTGAAGTGGTCTTGTCAGAACCTAGCCCTTAATCCAATTGAGAATCTGTGATAAGACTTGAAGATTACTATTCTCCAGAGGAAACCATCTAACTTAAAGGAGCTGCAGCAGTTTTGCCTTGAGGAAAGAGCAAAAATCCCAGTAGCAAGATGTAGGAAGCTCATAGAGACTTGTCCAAAGCGACTTGCAGCTGTAATTGCCACAAAAGGAGGCTCAACAAAGTACTGACTTTAGGGGGTAAGTAGTTATGCACACTAATGTTTACAGCTATTTTTTCCGATTTGTTGTTTGCCACACAATGAAAAGAAAACAAACGTTCACAGTTGTAGGCATGTTCTTTACATATATTGATGCAAACCCTAAAAAAAAATAGTAAAATTCCAGATTGTGAGGTAGCAAAACACAAAAAATGCCACGGGGGTGAATACTTTTGCTAACCACTGTACCTACAGCAGAGTGCATTTTGTAGCCAACATGCAAACACAATGCAAGGAATCATACATACATGTCCATATATTTTACATTCACTGTTTCCATGTAGAACTGGAACATGGATTTTATCTTACCCATTTATAATATTTGTTATATGTTTAATATTTGTCAAATGCATTATTTACCATGGATGTATATATTTTGAACACAGAGGTGTAAAACATGGAACCCAATGTGCAGTAGCATTGTAGTTCATGGGAAATACTGTATATAATACAGTCATACAAAAACATAAAATATGTGGTTTTGGTCATAATATTACATGATATAGACAATTACACAATTTAGGATCTTCTTTCTGCCATTTTCCAGCCTGCTGGCTCTATGGAGGACACTCTTTTGGCCATCATCAGGCTGATGGAGCACTATTGATGTGCTTAGCATGTACATCCACCACAAATGAATTGGCAAGCTCTGTCAGATAGAAAAATAATATAATCAAAGACAACGCTTGGAGCACCATTGCCATGATTTATTTAGCTTGAAGGCAAAGCCATCTGGCAATTCTGGCAAAATGACAGATGCATGGTCTGGAAGTGGGCCTCAGGATACCAATTCTGTTAACAGCTGTAGAGTAGCAAAGAGCTTTCGGATTCATGTTGGACCGCATGGTGCCGCAAGAGGCCAGCACAGTGCAGGAAACATTCGGCAATATGAATTCACGGTTGCATCATGCTGGCCCACTGTTATACTAGTTAATATGGGAGTTTGGGTTACTATGTAGAGGGCTATGAGGCCATCAAAATTTGTAGACGAATATGCTGTCACAATCCTGATGGAGGGCTGTGGCATATTAATATTGTGTGGAGAGCTGTGGGAGGTTGTGGGGCATTATACTGTTGAGTCACTTTGGGGACATCATACTTTATGGTGGCCATGAAAATGATTTTGTAGTGGGTGAAAACACTAAAGGACTTCAAAAGCGGTAATTATTATTATAGGAGGCACAAAGGAATCAAAAGAGACATTATTATTATAAGATAACACATGAGGGTGAGGTGTTTTTTTTTTATAGAAAGAGAAACATGATCAGTATTATTATAATGGGTCACAAGGGATTATTATTTCATAGTGGAACAGGGGGTTATTATTTTTACAGGGTGCTCTATAACTGTAAGGAGACACAGAAGAAAATTATTACTATGAGGAAATATGGAGGGAACATTATTGTTGAGCAGGGTAAAAGATAGGGCGTTGCTATTGTGTGTGGCACAAAAGGAGGGAATTATTATTGTTCAAGGCATAGAAAGGGTATTATTACTGTCTAGGGCACTGGTCATTCTACTATATGATTTGTATAGAGATGTAAAAAATGTTCCTGTGCTGACATAATCTTATAAATGTGCCCCTGTGTAATGGCTGTGCCTGACCATGCTGGAGCTTGGTCTAAATATACCAGAGCTCCTTGGCAGGGGAAGAAGCAAAAGAGAGTACACACAAGACAGCAGGGAATCACATCTGATTCCTTCTGTAATGTAAAACATGTAAAAAAAAATGTTTTAAACAGGAAACAAGCAGGGAAATGTTTTACCTTAGGCTAGTTTCACACTACCGTATGGCAGAGATGTGGACTCGCTCTGTGAAGCTCCGCCCACTGCCACATCTCCTCTGTTCAGCTCCGCCTACGTCGGCATGCAGCCTGCGCACCCTATCTTTAGCACTGGGTACGCAGGCCATTCCGATGTATGCTGATGCCTCCGCATGCGTCATTTTGACGGTGCGGTGACATGCACCAAACGCAACTTGTTGTATTTTGTTGTGGTCGCCGCACCATCAAAACGACGCATGCGGAGGCATACGCATACATCGGCATGGCCTGCGTACCCAGTGCTAAAGATAGGGTACACAGGCCGCATGCTGACGTAGGCAGAGCTGAACGTAGGAGATGCGGCAGTGGGCGGAGCTTCACGGAGGAAGTCGTCATCCCTCTGCAGCTCTGCCATACGCTAGTGTGAAACTAGCCTTACAGAAAGCAGTATCTGCAATCCCGTGCTATAATATCTGTAAATTCTCTTTTGCTTCTGCCCCTGCCCAAATGATGTGATATGTTCAGACCATGTGCCTGCATGGTCAGACATAACCATAACACAGAACCTAGTAGGGGCACATTTATAAGATTATCACAGCACAGGAACATTTTTTTAACACAACCAATTGTGCAATCTATTATTATTTCAAGATCTATTGATTAAAATGTTCTTTGTTCATGGAAAAATACCTTTAACACTGAACTCATTAGGATTAAGGTATCCCAGAAAGCCTATGAATTCTTCAATGGGGTCTTGCTAGATAAAAATTTTGCTGTCTATGAAATGATGCCATGACACAGTAGATGAAAAATATCTGTTGGAATCCAATTGCATCTTCTCATGTTCCCAAATCCTCATAAAAAGGTTGTAGGGAACCCTCATCACAGTGCCATGTAACTGCAAATAGAATATGTCACTGACTACAAAGAAAATGTGCCTGCAGCAGCTCCAAAGTCAGATCCACCAGATCTTGTTCACTGTAAAATAATGGCGATGGTCAAAAAAGGTGTAGAGGGATTCTACATCAGTAATGACCATCACCTGTTCTAATCTCATATCAGCAGTTATGATCAAGATAACATTATAATCCCATGTGTATATGAGTTTTTATGGTTTAGGGTACTGTTACACTTAGCGATGCACCACCGATCCCGACAACGATATGGATCGCTGGTGCATCTCTAAGTGGTTGCTAGTGAGCTGCCACACAGGCAGATCTCAAAAGCGACATAGCAGCGGTCGGGGGTCGCTACTTACCTGTCAGACGGGGCGATCCTGACATCCTCCTGCTCGCGTCCACGCGTCGCCACAGGAAGCCCAGCAGGAAGTGCCCGACGAGAAATGGTCTAGGACGTTCTCGCGTGACCAGCGATGAGCAGCAGGGGAGCGGGTCGGAGGTAAGTATCACATGTAGCGATATCGCTAGCAATATCACTGCAACGTCACAAAATAGGTGACGTTACAGCAATATTGCTAGCGATATCGCAATGTGTAACGGGCCCCTTAGTTTATGTATTGTTTTGTGGGGGTTTGTCCTAAATTTATTATGTGCTATTTTGCATTATTACAAAATTCATTGATTTACTTTTATATAATTTTTTTAAGAAAGCTTGAAGGGGAATTATTGAATCTATGTTCATGTTACCAGTGTTAGGCTGGAGTCACACACAACGTAGAAATATACGGACCAAATTGTACGGCCATAACACGCATAAATGGTCCCTAAATAGTGATCCATATGTCTTCCGTTGTCAGGGTGTGGCCACATATTTTTCTCATGCAAGCATCCTTATGTAATCCGTATAGCGTTTTTTTTCTCTCAACCTTGCAAAATGGACATTTAACGGTTTTGAGGCCTGCACATAATTTAAATCATCATTACCAACCCTATTTATTGCCTCTACATCAGATGGCAGCCTCCAATCTGCCCATTTTGGTGCTGTGCTTGTGCTGGTGTCTTGGTGGTTGTTAGCAAACATGTTAGACACACTTCAGTTCACCCCAACTGACCATGCTCTGTTCAACTGGGTTTTGTCCCGGCGCTTTGGCCAGCCATACCCAGTGATTGTGGATCCGAGGAGGAGGAGACGAATGTGGGTGCATCCACATTTGAGACAATGCCTCAATAAAGGCCATTTTAACAGGCTTTATGCAGCTCGGAGGACACATCCCGAC
Organism: Dendrobates tinctorius; assembly: GCF_039654945.1. Lineage (NCBI taxonomy): Eukaryota > Metazoa > Chordata > Amphibia > Anura > Dendrobatidae > Dendrobates > Dendrobates tinctorius. The sequence continues at coordinate 19,338,351 of NW_027361738.1, read as the reverse complement.
AAGTTTTTCCTTTACTGTTGGATGACCATTTCTACCTTTGATGTTTTGTTGGAGACAGTGCACCCAGGGATCACCTTCCAGGACACCTGGATGCGCAAATGTATCTCTGCGGAGGATTGGCTTCTCCTTACATTACGGTATGTATTCCTCAGCTACAGAATGTATGTATATGATTAGTTTCAAAAATAATTCTCTTACTCAGTCACACCTTTTTGGCTGAGTGACATTATGAATTGTTCCCAAATATATGCTCTAAGTTAGAAGACTTTGATGTGTTATTCCACATTCCATAGCCGTGGTACATGTGTATATGTATTGTTTGCCTATCTTCTTACTTACCCACTGTTCTGGTGATCTATATGTAATGTGTGCATCCTTTAGCATGTAGTAATGCATATATTTTCTACATTAGTTTAATTGTAGGTTCCTCACAACTGGCCTTTCTTATGCCGCACTACATCTGGAGTTTTTGATTGGGCGATCGACAATATCTGGCATCTTTCGGGCTACATATTCGGAAATCTGGTTCAGACTTAATCAATTGGTCATGCCAGACCCCAAGATGGGAGACTGGTTTTGGATTGCCAGGGGATTTGAGTCGCACTGCCAATTCCCCAATTGTATTGGAGCCCTGGATGGGAAGCACATTCATGTGTGTAAGCCATTGAACTCAGGGTTCCAATTCTATAATTATAAACAATATTTTTCTGTAGTTTTGTTGGCTCTGGTTGACAGTAACTACAGATTTATAATTGTAGACATTGGGGCTTATGGAAGAACTAGAGACTCTCGAGTCTTCAATTCTTCCATTATGGGTCGGCGGCTGCGCTATAACCAGTTGCACCTACCACCTCCACGTCAGCTGCCAGGCTTAAATCAAGAAGCCTTAAGTCCTAGTGGGGGATGAAGCCTTCCAATTGACCAGGCATGTAATGAGACCATACCCACGCAGAAACCTTGACCACCAGCACAGGATTTTTAATTTGCGCCTTTCATGTGCCCGAAGACTGGTGGAGTGCGCCTTCGGCATTCTTCGTGTCAAATGGCGTGTCCTCCAGTCTGCCATTCAGCTGAGTGAAGCCAACGTCAATGAGGTCATCAAAGCTTGTGTGGTCCTCCATAACTTCACTAGACTGCATGATTGCTCCTCATCTGATGTGACTGAAGGTGTGGTGGACAATGGGGATAGGCATAGGTCACATGTGCTCCCTTTAAGGCATCCTCTCTCAGGACTCAAAGTACATGATGTGTTCACCCAGTATTTTGTTTCACCTCATGGTGCTACTACCTGGCAAGATCAGGCTGTATCTATGTTGAGATGTTCTTACAGTCATATGTTAAAGTTTGGGCACCCATATTAATGTTAACCTTTTTTCTTTATAACAATTTTGGTTTTTGCAACAGCTATTTCAGTTTCATATATCTAATAACTGATGGACTCAGTTATATTTCTGGATTCAAATGAGGTTTATTGTACTAACAGAAAATGTGCAATCTGCATTTAAACAAAATTTGACCGGTGCAAAAGTATGGGCACCTCAACATAAAAGTGACATTAATATTTCGTAGATCCTCCTTTTGCAAAAATAACAGCCTCTAGTCGCTTCCTGTAGCTATTAATGAGTTCCTGGATCCTGGATGAAGGTATTTGTGACCTTTCCTGTTTTCAAAACAATTCCAGTTCAGTTAAGTTTGATGGTCGCCGAGCATGGACAGCCCGCTTCAAATCATCCCACAGATGTTCAATGATATTCAGGTCTGGGGACTGGGATGGCCATTCCAGAACATTGTAATTGTTCCTCTGCATGAATGCCTGAGTAGATTTGGAGCGGTGTTTTGGATCATTGTCTTGCTGAAATATCCATCCCCTGCGTAACTTCAACTTCGTCACTGATTCTTGCACATTGTTGTCAAGAATCTGCTGATACTGAGTTGAATCCATGCGACCCTCAACTTTAGCAAGATTCCTGTTGCCGGCATAGGCCACACAGCCCCAAAGCATGATGGAACCTCCACCAAATTTTCCTGTGGGTAGCAAGTGTTTTTCTTGGAATGCTGTGTTTTTCCTCCATGCATAACGCCTTTTTGTATGACCAAACAACTCAATCTTTGTTTCATCAGTCCACAGGACCTTCTTCCAAAATTTAACTGACTTGTCCAAATGTGCTTTTGCATACTTCAGGCGACTCTGTTTGTGGCGTGCTTGCAGAAACGGCTTCTTTCGCATCACTCTCCCATACAGCTTCTCCTTGTGCAAAGTGCGCTGTATTGTTGACCGATGCACAGTGACACCATCTGCAGCAAGATGATGCTGCAGGTCTTTGGAGGTGGTCTGTGGATTGTCCTTGACTGTTCTCACCATTCTTCTTCTCTGCCTTTCTGATATTTTTCTTGGCCTGCCACTTCTGGGCTTAACAAGAACTGTACCTGTGTTCTTCCATTTCCTTACTATGTTCCTCACAGTGGAAACTGACAGGTTAAATCTCTGAGACAACTTTTTGTATCCTTCTCCTGAAAAGCTATGTTGAATAATCTTTGTTTTCAGATCATTTGAGAGTTGTTTTGAGGAGCCCAATGATGCCACTCTTCATAGGAGAATCAAATAGGAGAACTACTTGCAAGTGGCCACCTTCAATACCTTTTCTCATGATTTGATACACCTGGCTGTTAAGTTCAAAGCTCAATGAGGTTACAAAACCAATTTAGTGCTTCAGGAAGTCAGTAAAAAGTAGTTAGGAGTGTTCAAATCAAGAAAATGATAAGCGTGCCCATACTTTTGCACAGGTCAAATTTTGTTTAAATGCAGATTGCACATTTTCTGTTAGTACAATAAACCTCATTTGAATCCAGAAATATAACTGAGTCCATCAGTTATTAGATATATGAAACTGAAATAGCTGTTGCAAAAACCAAAATTGTTATAAAGAAAAAAGGTTAACATTAATAGGGGTGCCCAAACTTTAACATATGACTGTATGTGTGTGCATATAAATAATATTTTTTGCTGTCCTATGATTTGTGTGTTCTGTTTATATGGCCTAATGTTGTCTTACTTATTCGAATGCCTAAAATAATGAAAGAAGAGGCCCAAAGTTGCATTTTCAAAATTTTTATAAATGCAAAAAATAACTTAGAATACTGTTTACCATATTTTTGTCATATGGCAGATATTGCTCTTGCCATTTAGGCTTTTCTGTACAGCACATTATATTATTTGGACACCCAAATAGGTAAATAAACAGAAACATTTGCTTATGCAAAAACATAAACAACTTTTTGGTTTTATAACTGCTGGTAGCTTGGCGGAGGTGATGACGGGAGGCCTTCATCTCTTTGATGGGGATTGTGGTGCCCAGCTTGACCATCATCCTGTTGGGTTAGATGTTCTTGGCCCTGTGGTAATATGTGGCCATGGTCATGTAGCTGCGCTCCAAAGAGACCATAAGGGTAATGGCGATTAAAATCCTGTGGCTGATTGTAGCCATGTCCATCATACCCCCCAATATGACCATGTCGCCCAAACCCAGTTTGGGGCCAGCCTCCAACACCGGGTCTGTACAAGTGGCCATATTGGGTAGGTTGGTTATAGGCTGCTATTTGGCCCTGTTGTGGCCAAGGTTGGTTTGGGGGGAATGGGTGGAGGTGTAGGCACACGTGCAGGCGGAACTTCAGATCCTAATTGAGCATGCACATCTGGTTGTCGGGCAAGGCGGAGACGGTTACGGGGTTAGAGCTGCCACCTCTTAAGATACTCAAACAAGTCATATGGGTCATTGGTGTGTGCACCTGCATCAATTAGGATCTGAATGGATCCTCACACATGTAGCTTCACCTCACGGGGTAGGGGACAGAGGTACCGGGCCAGGCTTCGGGAATATGCCTCTTCACCCTCATCCTGGGCAGCCCTGGACTGGTAATGGAGGACACCTGTATCTACAAGCCTCTTGGTATCAGAGGCAGTGTTGTCTCTTCTCTGTCTCCCATGCCGGCCTATGGCTGCAGGCTGGGGGGACCCCTCAAGATGGCCAGTAGGGCTGCTGCTGTTGCTGGGGTCTTTGACGTTGCTGGGGGCTGGTGGCGCTGCTGCTTCTGGACCAGGTCCAGAACCTGATGCTTGTCCTAGTGCTGGTGGAGCTTGGGGGTTGCAAATGCTCAGGTCAGAACATGGGCCAGCCACCTCTTCACATCCCTCGTCCGGGTCTATAATGGGCTCAGTATCTGACCCTGTCTCCCTCTCTGTGAGGTTGGACTGAGTTCTGTTAGGAAATGTAATAAAAAAAATGTAGGTCTGACCCTAAACAGCATATGTGTCATGTGGTGTGATGTCTGTGCTTACAGTCTGAGATCCATAATGGGTGCCAAAAATGACAAGCGGTCAAAATATATGTATTTCCTCTTGGTCAGTGCTGCTGCCCCACTCCTGGCCCTCTGCTGTCTTTCCTGCCGGTACTGGTCGCGGATGCTGTGCCAGCATCTCATCACATCCTCAACTGCATTCTGAAGGGAAAATGGACTTTAACCTTTGGGAAATGTGCCAAGCAATATTCCTAACATTTCAGAAAGTCATGTGACCTAGTAGAGGGTGCTTTTTAGCAAAATTTTTTGTTAGCAAACATGGATACCTACACACAGTATAGGATTGTAGGGGCTACTTTTAAAAAAGCTCACATCTGGCATTTAAGATGATTGGTAACAAAAGGCAATTACTTACAAATTTGTTGTTGCTCCTCACGTGGCCGTTGGGCAAAGTCTGGAAACATCTGCACACAGATGCGCCTCCATGCCACCTGTCACGATCCCACCGTTGACACAGGTATGCCAACGGATGGAGGGATGCGATGCACTGCCGGCACACGGCTATCACAGGCACAGTGGGGGCTTATCTTAGTTATCCCACCACTTGCACAATATGACAAAAATACAGCAAGCTAGTCTTGCCCTAACAATTTATCGCAGGGGGTTATTTTGGATGCCCCACCACTGCTAACAACCTTCCAAGAACTGCGGGGATTTATGTATATCCCACTTTCTCAGATCCACTTTGGATCTCGCAGCTCTCCGGCGCTCCCCCTTACCTTCAGGTCAGTCAGGGAACTACACCTGAGATAATTGGTCACCGGCTGGCTGCTTCAATGAGGTCTGGCCACCCGGCATGCTGCAGTGAGGGAATTATCAATGCTCTGGCCACAGCCACCCAATTAGCTTATCAAATCCCTTTCCGTCACGGCCAGCAGTACCCGGGGCTCAAATCACATTTCGCCACCACCAGCTATGATTTACTTAATCAATGAGTTAATTAAGAGGGTCCGTAGCAAACCCCCAAATTAGTAGCAATTATCTTAAAGGCACGTGTTCGTTTCTTAGAGCATGAAGACAGACTGATAATTTTATGATTTATTCCCAAAAGGTGGGCAGTGATTACACAGATAAAAGTTGTTACAAAGTTGAGACATCAGATATGTACATTGCAAATATAAAATAACATGGATGAAAAGCAGAAATTAAAACTTACAGTTGCTTAATGATCTCTAGGCAAGCCATGTGGCAGGGGGGATGGGCAGCAGCCATACATCCCCAGACATCTGGTGATCCTTTCAGCACAGAATCTGCAGCTCAACTGAGTGGTTTGTACCTTGGCATCCCTTATGGCCTCTGCTGTGTGACATCACAGAAGGGGTTGGCCGGGGAGGTTCAGCCCCTTTACTCTGGGTTACAATCTACTTACAAACTTATAATAGCTATATCTAGACGAGAAAAGCTCGTATAAACAAGCATATGGTATCATTCGTTGTAGTTTGACGAATACAATATTTAGACACCAAGAATGCCATAGTTCCGTTATACCGTTTGGGAGTAATCCATATCTCAGCTTCTGGTGGTGTTAGAACCGTGAAAATTAGGGTTAGAAAGCTGGTTTTATTGCCTACACAGAGATGTGAGTTTTATATCCCTGTCACATATGGTTTTTGCAAAATGACTTGTTTTAATATCTTTCATTCATATGCTTGCCCCGCATGGCTCAAACAAAGAAACCCTTTCCCTTAACTAATCAGCATTCCTTTCTGTGGAGAGGGGCCAAATGCTTGCAGAGGAAGTGTCCTATTACCAATGCAGACACAGAGCTGTTAAGGAGGGGGGAAGGGGGGATTGCAGGAGCTGACATTCTCAGTAGAGTAGCAATGGGAGATTTCTAAAACGTCCAAGCAAAATCATATCTTACAGTACATTACACCACCTCTTTTCTAGCCCTGTTGGAATAATGGGCATCCCATTGGTCCCAAAGTTTGGGCCCTTCCTGGACCAAAACAATCAACAGCTCCACATTAATGTGGGTAGACATGCTGCTGTACTCCGTGGAGGCGTACTTCCTGGATGTCTGGAGTGCTTTTTGAGCTAATTTGCATGTCTAAGCTTCCTGATGATGGATTGGCCCATTTCCTGTCACCAGGAGAAGTCTTGCGTATTTCTCGCAAGTCACACATGTGTTCCGTGTGTAATGTGTTTTTTTGCACACCCATAGACTTGCATTGGTGTACTACGGTCGTAGTACGCTGACAATCACAGCATGCTGCGATTGGCTCGGCCCGTAAAAAATACGTGACAAAAATACGGCTGATGGGAGCTACCCCATAGAGAATCATTGGTCCGGGTGCAATGCTTTTTTTAACGCCTCTCACCCGACCGTATTTCTCTCTAGTGTGACGCCGGCCTTAAAAAGAAAACTGAAATGAACTTTGCAGATATGCATATATATTACTTTTATATTTGCAGTACTATCTAAAAGTTTTTGGCAGGTGTAAGAATGCTTTAACTATTTCATGACCTTGCTATTTTTGTTTTTTGCGCTTTCACTTTCTTTGTTTGTCTCTATTGGGATCAGTATTTTTTAAGGTCCCCAATGTCCCCATTTTTTTCTGTCAACAAGAAATGCCTTTTAAGAGTAAGTTTGCTAGTGTATGCATTTAAATCGAGAAAAAGATCAAATGCATTCATATCTTGAGCAGGGCAGAAATTTAGTCCCCTACTTAAAATTTCCATTTCTGAAGAGGATAAAATGTGGGATGATAAATTAAATATTTTGACCAGAGGCAGGTTAGGTTGTTTATTAGTTTCTGTGTTCCTCCTCTGTCCCCTTCCATATAATTATCAGGTCATCTATGAAGCGCTTATAAAGCACAGGGCTAAAACTATCAAATGTAATAATTAGAGTTGGGCGAAATGGGTCGGTCAAATTCATAAGTCGCCGACTTTCGCTAAAGTCGATCGAAACCTGACCATAGCGTGAGGTCGGCCATGAGGTCGCCGACCCGCGCTCCAAAGTCATGTTTTCCATAATGCTTCCAGAGCCTTTTCTCAGCCAATCATCAAGGACGCACACTGTGGGCAACGCGATGACATGGGCAGCGGCCACCACCATCTTAGAGAAGGGCATTTGTGTGATTGGCTTGCTTTGTGTGGCATCACAGTGGCCATAAAAGCCCTGACCGCCGATTTCTGCTGAACTTAGCATAGGGAGAGGTTTCTGCCGCTGATTCTCAATAGGGTGAGCGTTAGGCAACAAAGAAAAAAAATCTGTGTTTCTTCTGATAGTGATTTCAACTGTACAGTTAGTGTGCAGTGACAGGGGAGGATTTTTATGTGTGCAGCAGCGCTGGTGGTTATTAGGCTGCCTTATAAGGCTACCTGATAGCTGCATTGCTGTGTGCACACTGCTGTGCAGACTTCTTTTTTCAAAGCAAAAAAACTTTTATTCTGATTTTCTGCACAGTTACAGAGCGTTCATTTTTTCACACACCGTATAGAGGTGTACGCTTCTCACACACTACCGTGTACCAGCTGGTATCACGGACATATACATGCTATCTGTGTGTGACTCCGTAGAAAAATAGACGGCGATTTTAAATTTTCCATACATACTTCGTATAGAGCTGTCCGCTTGTCAAACAGTATCGTATATCTGCTGTTTGATTACGGTCAAATCTATACAGAGACAGCGTGTGTGTGACTCCATAAAAAAAGACAGAGATTTAAAATTTTCCATACATACACCGTATAGAGCTGTCCACTTGTCAAAGAGTATCGTATATCTGCTGTTGATAACGGTCAAATCTATACAGAGACAGCGTGTGTGTGTGACTCCATTAAAAAAATGACGGAGAATTAAAATTTTCCATACATACACCGTATAGAGCTGTCCGCTTGTCAAACAGTATCGTATATCTGCTGTTTGATTATGGTCAAATCTATACAGAGACAGCGTGTGTGTGTGACTCCGTAACAAAATAGACGGAGATTTAACATTTTCCATACATACACCGTATAGAGCTGTCCGCTTGTCAAACAGTATCGTATACCTGCTGTTTGATTACGGTCAAATCTGTACAGAGACAGCATGTGGTGTCACTCCAAAAAAAATTAGACGGAGATTTAAACATTTCCATACATACACCGTATAGAGCTGTCCGCTTGTCAGACAGTATCGTATATCTGCTGTTTGATCACGGTCAAATCTATACATAGACAGCGTCTGTGTGTGACTCCGGAAAAAGAAAGACGTAGATTTTCATTTCTCCATAAATACAACGTATAGAGCTGTATGCTCCTCACACACTACTGTGTACCGGCTGGTATCTCGGACAAATACATGCTATCTGTGTTTGACTCAGTAAAAATATAGATTGAGATTTAAAATTTTCCATACATACACCATATACAGCTGTCCGCTTCTCAAACAGTATCGTATATCTGCTGTTTGGATGACGGTACAATCTATACAGAGACTGCACGTGTGTGAATCTGTAAATACATAGACGGACATTTCCATTTTTGCATACACCGCATAGAGCTGTCCGCTTCTCTAACAGTATCGTATATCTGCTGTTGACTCCGTCAAAAAATAGACGGAGATTTAACATTTTCCATACATACATCGTATAGAGCTGTCTGCTTCTCAAACAGTATCGTATATCTGTCGTTTGTCTTACGGTCAAATCTATACAGAGACAGCGTGTGTGACTCTGTAAAAAAAAGACGGAGATTTAAAAATTTCCATACATACACCGTATAGAGCTGTACCCTCCTCACACACTACCGTGTACCGGCTGGTATCACGGACAAATACATGCTATCTGGGTGTGACTCCGTAGAAAAATAGACGGAGATTTTTATTTTTACATACATACACCATATAGAGCTGTCAGCTTCTGATACAGTACCGTATATCTGCTGGTTGGATTACTTTCAAATACATACTGGGAGAGCGTCTGTGACTAAGGAAATATATACGGAGATTTAAATTTTTACCTACACCTTATACAGCTGTACGCTCATCATACAGTACCATATATCTGCTGGTATTTTTGTTACATTTTCACAAACAAGAGGAAGTATGGTGGAAGAGGCCGCGAACGTGGGTGGGGGGGCAGCTGGTAATGATGGTGGTGGTGCATCTGCTGGTTATGCCAAAAGCGCAATAGCAGCTAAGGCAAGAGGTGTTGAGCCTGCGTCATCATCTGGCACAAGAAGGCCTGTAAGGTTCCTTTTTCTGGGAGGAGGAAAACCGCTTTTAAAGCCGGAGTATCAGGAACAGGTTTTGGCATACAATGCCGAAACAGCCACCAGCTCTATTGCCTCCTCTTCTGAACTTTCAAAAACCTGCAAGCACTGAGTCATCAGTGCAGGGTTCTGGTCAGGAATAACACCTTTCCTTGTGTCCTTCACCCCCATCAAAAGTGAAGGATGCGGCAGCCCACTCTTCAGATTACTCCATGGAGCTCTTTTCACATACCATGCCTGGGTTATCCAGTCAAATCCTGAATTCCCCAGTCTAAGATGAATCAGACATGGAGTGCACTGATGCACAGCCACTGCTAGATGATTCTGCTGGTACATTGACCCACAACACTACATTGCCCTCGCAGTCTACTGAGCCAGAATCTGACCCTGATGAAACTCAGGTGCCCCTTCCCGCATACTATTCCACCTTACATGGTGACACAGAGGAAGGTGCAGATGAAATTGAAGAGGAGGTGATGGATGTCCCAGTTGTTGACCCGGATTGGCATCCATTGGGGGAAGAGGGTGCTGCTGGCAATAGCTCAGATAAGGAGAAAGATCGGCAGCAGGCATCAACATCCCAGCAGTGGTTATCTGGCAGGCCCGTAGCTGTCCAAAAACGTGGAACAAAAACCAAAAGAGTTGCATGACAACTTGGCCAGACAGTCAAATTAGCACAGCGTGCATAGTAGGAAGAGTGCAGTGTGGCACTTCTTTATCCAAAATCCTACTGATGACGCAAAGGTTATCTGTAAGAAGTGTGGAAGGACCTTTAGCCGAGGGAAAAATCTCAGAAATTTGAATACCAGTTGCATGCTTAGCCATTTAACCACCATGCACTTGCAAGTGTGGACGGACTACAAAACCTCAAGTAGCAGCACATGTGCACCTGCTCCGACTAAAGGTAGCCAGCAACGCTCCATCACTTCCCCCACTGTAAGACCACTGCCACTGGTAAGCACACCACCAGCAATAAATGTTGAGGTGTCATCGCAAGGCCAAAGCACTCAGGGAATCACAATGGTTTTGCAACAAAACACTGAATCTAGGCCATCACCACCAACACCATCACCAACCCCCTCTCAGTCCGTCCGGTCCACCGCTAGTTCCCCCATATGCAGCTCTCAAGTCCAGCTCACCCTAGCAGACACTCTGAGTAGGACAAGAAAGTACTCATCCTCTCATCCGTGTACACTGGATGTGAACGCCTACATTGCCAAATTGATCTCATCAGAGATGATGCCCTTCTGTTTGGTTGAAAGCAAAGCTTTCCGAGAGCTCATGGCCTACGCTGTCCCATGCTATGACCTACCCAGTCGGGACTTCTTTTCTCGAAAAGCCATCCCTGCCCTCCACCTGCATGTGAAAGACCGCATTGTCCATGCACTCAAACAATCAGTGAGTGTGCACCTCACAACAGATGCATGGTCCAGTAAGCATGGCCAGGGACGTTACGTGTCCATCACTGCGCACTGGGTTAATGTGGTGGATGCAGGCTCCACAGGGGACAGTGGCGGTGGAACAGTGCTGCCTAGCCCACGGTATCGGAAACAGTTGGCTGTAGGCGTTCGACCCTCCTCCTCCTCCAGAAGCGAAAGCTCGTCGACAGAGCACAGTCACACGAGCACTCCATCCGCAGCTACCAGTGTTGCACAGAAGGTGTCCCACTATGGAACAGCTAGTGGTAAGCGGCAGCAGGCTGTTTTAAAGATGATGTCTTTGGACGACAACAGACACACCGCGGAGGTACTGGCCGACTACTTGCAGCGACAAACTGAGTCATGGCTGGGCAGTCTGCATCTTGAGCTAGGCACGGTAGTCAGTGATAACGGCTGGAATTTTGTGGCAGCCATAGCCCTTGCAAAACTCATACACATACCTTGCCTGGCTCACACTTTGAACCTGGTGGTGCAGTGCTTCCTAAATAATTACCTGGAGTTAACATCCCTGCTCCAAAAAGTGCGAAGACTGTGCTCATACATCCGTCTCTCGCCTGTACACTCCAATCGTATGCAGAAGCTGCAGCGATGGATCCACCTCCCCCATCACCGCCTAATCATAGACGTTGCAACAAGGTGGAATTCCACCCTGCACATTGTTGAGAGGCTGTGCGAACAGAGGCAGGCTGTAATGCATTTGTGGGAGGATACACAGGCAGGCAGTTTGAGGGCAGATATGGAGTTGTCGGGTGTGCAGTGCAGTTTACCTCTGTAAAGTCCTTCAGTGTTTTGAGGAATGCACACGGCTGGTAAACGCAGACGACGCCATCATAAGCATGAGCATACCACTTATGCGTCTGCTCATGCAAAGTTTGATGCAAATTAAGGATCAGGCATCTGCAGCGGAGGAGGAACAGGAGGAGGAGGAGGGAAGCCTTGATGACAGTCAGCCATTGTCTGGTCAGGGAACTGTCCTGGATGAGGTGGAGGAAGAAGAGGAAGAGGAGGAGGAAGATGAGGGGATGATTATTTTGGGGAGGAGGATGCTTCTCAGGGGGCAAGAGAAAATGTTGGCATGGAAAGGTCAGGTACAGGGTTTGTGCGTGACAGGAGGGATGTGGATTTGCCTGAAAGTGCTCCTCCACCCACCACTGCCAGTGCAGCATTGACACCAGGAGCATTGGCCCACATGTGTGATTATGTCTTGCGGATACTAAAAAGGGACCCCCCCGCATTGCCAAAATGATGAAGGATGTTGACTACTGGTTTGCCAGCATCCTCGATCCACGCTATAAAGGCAAATTACACAACATCATGCCACAGGAGAACCTAGAGATAATATTGGCTAACAAACAAGCAACTCTGGTAAACCGTTTGTTTGAGGCATTCCCAGCACACAGCAGCGGTGCTGGTTCTCCCACGAGCCGTAGTGGGCAAAATGGAAGAGGTGTTCATTGTGCAAACAGCCGAAGTGGCGTTGGAGACAGGGGTTTCATGACTATGTGGTGGACTGATTTCTCAAGTACTGCTCACACGACTGCTAATACTGCATCAATTGCAAGTGACAGGAGACAGCAGTTGTCAACTATGGTTACAAACTACTTCTCCTCCAATATCGATGTTCTCCCTCACAGGTCATTCCCCTTTGACTATTGGGCCTGTAAACTGGACACCTGGACTGAATTGGCACAATATGCCTTACAGGAGCTCGCTTGCCCTGCTGCTAGTGTGCTATCTGAAAGAGTCTTCAATGCTGCTGGATCAATCCTGACAGAAAAAAGGACCCATCTGTCGACCCAAAATGTTGATGATCTAACCTTCATTAAAATGAACCATGCATGGGTTTCAAAGGATTTTGTCCCACCTTCCCCTAATGACACATAGGTTGCCAGTAATTTGGTTTGCTTTTGTCCTCCTCTTCCTTGGACTTGTCCGATTCCTCCATTTGCAGCTGCTGAATATACAGCCTACACATCAACATATGCCATTTTTTAAACCTCCCTAACTGGGCTGCCCCCCAAGGGCTGGGGTCACCACCTGGTGCACCCGGGCAAGTGCCGTTGCTCTGAACAGGTGGGTGGACCCAATCTTGGCCTATGGCCCTGGCACAGGGCCCCTCATAGTACAATACAATGTCTCTGATGGTGAGGAGGCACACTCACTGTCAGATACATCGGCGTACTATGATGGGCCCTGTGCCAGTACCGTCGCCCACTAGTGGGCCCACCTGCTTGCTCATGGCCACAGCACTTGCAAGTTGCAATACTTACCTCTCCCTGCTCCACCGCTGTGTAGTCTGGGCAGTTAAATCCTTCACAGGGACCGCCACTACAAATTTGGTGAACTGATTGATGGTAGTTAAGATGTAGCTATAGCCTGTCCTGCTGGCCTCTACCTTCAGATGATCAATGGCTACCATTTGTAATGGACGTTAGCTCACAATCAGATGCAGTGGTGCTTTATGATCAGCTTTCACAGTTTTCCTAGTCACAGACATGTGATATTCCTGCCACTATTTTTCAATGTCTCCTCTCATGCCAATCCAATAGAATCGCCTACGGCCTGTGGCTTCTGTCTTTCGCACTCCAAAGTGACCAGACACATCATGATAGGCAGTAAGGACCATGTCTACATCTCTCCCTGTGATCACAATTTGATGGAGACGAGTAACGGTGATGGGATCCATGCTACTGCGATACAGCAAACCTTTCTTCACAAATAACCGCTTTCGCTGTCTCCAAAGGCAAAGTAATTGAGGGCCAGCATCGCCTCTGCGAAATCTACCGGGAGGTGTTCCCGTGATTAGTAATTCCCAAATTTCTGCAAACACTCGACTTTCCGTCTGTACTTGTATCCATCTAGTTTCCAGTAGCGGAGAGTCTGGACTGGCTTACTGAGACTGAAATATATACAAAGATTTAAAAATACCCCAACAATGTATACTGGTGTACGCTTCGAATACATTTCCCTTTTTCTACTTTTTATATTCTGGTGTAATCCATACTGAGCCTGTGAGTGTCTGTGTCTGACTCCGGAAATATAGAAGGAAATTTACAATTACCCCTAGACTGGATACACCTGGTATCTGCTGATACAGTACCTTTGTTCTAAATTTTTTATTACGGTATAATCCATACTGAGTGAACGTGTGTGGTTTCCTCCTTCTATATATACTGTGGTGTAGTGACCACTATGTCAGCTAGGGGGCGCTGTGTGGGTGTCCCAGGAGGGGTGTACAGGCACATTCAGTGTGGTAACAGGAGCAGAGTCCTAAATGACCATTATGGGTTTCAAGGTGGGTGGCCTTGGGATGCAGGCTCCAGGGTGTATTGATCAGCAGAGGTACTGCTGGTCTTTCTGTTACACTGTGTCAGGGAAGCCTGTGTGTGTCTATGTGCAATACAACCTTTAGTGATGTCATAGCCATGTGATCACCTGTGGGTGTGGTTACAGGGCTATGTAATTGAGGTGTTTGGCACATGTGAGAGAGTGTGAGGGAGTCTGTCAGAGTGTGGACAGACTTCTATATGTTCAGGTGGTACACCACAGAAAGTTGTATATGGGGAGGACTCCACCTCCCAGCATGTGCTGAGACTCTCAGTCCGAGTCTCCAACCACGGACATTTGTGTTCTTTTGCCTAAGCTAGAGGCTATTTTGGTAATGTGCTGCCTTGTGGGTTTATGATGCAAATAAACCTCATGAACTTTGGGAAGAACCTGTCGCATATTTGTCTCCCGCTGCACCTAAGAGAGTCGAATCCCTACACTTGGCGGAGAACGCGGGCAGCGATTCCCAGAAGCACGTGTGGCAGTGCTGGCGATTCTGAGCCAGGAGAGCAGACGGTCTGACAACCGTGAGTAATACTGACTGAGGTCAGAGAAAGTGACTGTGTTAATATTTGTGGGATACCTCTGAGGAGAAGAGGCATCCGAGAACCTGTGTGACCGACACAGGTAACAGACAGGAGTCTGTGTTGCTCTGACCAGGGTCAGTGAGAGACTGTGTTCCTGGAGGGGTCAGTGAGCAAGGTCCTGGAGGGTCAGTGTTGGGAGGTTCTGGGAGAGAAATCGGATCCCTGGAACACGTGATATGACCTTGGACCTAGTGAGGCGTGTGTTGGGCAGTCTCAGGCGGAGACGGATGTCCTGAAGAGCACCCGCTGAGCCCCTGGACCTGGTGAGGCCGGTGTGTTGGGAGACCCTGGGAGGAGGGTCGGCTCTCTGAATAGCACCCGGTGTGCCCTGTGTGTTGGACGTTCTCAGGTGGAGACGGTACATCCTGAGTGGCACACGGACAGAACACATGAGAGACTGTGCATGTGTTTTTTTTTTTTCTCTACAAAACCTGAAGGTGCTTGCTGTGGCTCAGTGGGGTCACGAAGGTCTCGCAGCACAGGGACCTGGTGTTTTCTTGTTGGGATCTCCTCCTTGAGCATTGGTAGCAAACGCTGTCTGTCTACACCATCCTGCTGCAGCTTTATTGCATGTGACTAAGCGGATACAGTAGTTGTGGCTTTACACAACTATTAAGGGTGAGTACCCTGTATTATTGCTTCATAGCCCATTATACCTGCACTGGTAAGGCCCTATGGGTGCACTTTTGTGTTTTTTTATCTTTGAGGGTGACAAGCGGCTTCCGGTAACACGGCGGGGTTACGAAGGGGACAAGCGGCTTCCGGTGGATCGGCACGTCCACGAAGACGGCGCAGCAGGGACTGCAGTGACACCAGCCGCTGTGTGTGTGTGAATGGCAGTCGGAGGTGCCGGTGGTTTGTGACAGCAGAAGCTGTGGTGGTGCCAGCAAGGACTTGTCTGGTATTGTGAGAGACAAACTGTGTGGTGTGAACTGTGGCATAAGAAGTTCTGCAGAACGGACATGGGGAAATCCCAAAAGGGAGTGGTAACCCAAAAAGGGGTGGAGTCCCAAAAGGGGGCGGTGACCCAAAAGGGAGTGGTAACCAAAAAGGGGTGGAGTCCCGAAAGGGGGCGGTGACCCAAATGGGAGTGGTAACCCAAAAAGGGGTGGAGTCCCAAAAAGGGGCGGTGACCCAAATTGGAGTGGCAACCCAAAGTGGGGTGGTGGTCCAGAAAGGGGCCAAGTGTGAAGAAGTGACAGCACTGGGTGACTCCGTAGGTATGTCTGGAGTACCGCAGTGTATGTGCAGGTCTTTTTCAGAATGTGGAATATCCTTTCCAGGGAGTAATGACGGGCTACAGATGTGTACAGTGATGCTGCACCAGGAAGGAGCCTTGGGTCAGCTGGAATCAGAGTCAGGTGACTCTGACAGGAACTCCTCTCGTCTTCTCTCTGACCGAGAAAAACGTCAGGGTTCGCTGTAAACACGGGGTCATGGTGAACTACGCAGTAGACAGAGTAGTGTTTGAGGGGACCAAAGGTGGTGAGTGCCAAGGTAGCGGGATACCACGGGACTTAGGCTATGCCTGGGAGAGGGGACGGGACTTTCTTTTGTTTGATGACGTTTCGTCGGACGACGGAGACGTTTTGACTGTGGGGCAAGCAGACACTGAGACAGTGATGGCTCCTGACATGGACAGGTCAGAGGTAGAACTGACCAGAGGAAGAAGTACATCTGCCCAACTGACGGACCTGACGTCTCGTGATAAAACAGATGGTGGGCTGGGAGATGAGACGACTGGACTAGGCACATTGGTGCTGGACGGTAACTGGAGGGATCACTTAACTGGTGTGACTGACCCAGTGGTACCCTTTGACGATATAATTAAAGAGGTAGTGGTGAGACACGTGCTGGCCAAAAGACAACAAGATCGTGAGATACAGCTGATAAAGGAGACTGTAACAGAACATGTCGAACGGGAAAGAGTTCTAAGGCAAGCAGCTGAGCACAGAGTGGATGAGCTGGAGAAGGAAGTCTCTGAGCTCAGAGGTCACCTGTCAGCGTGTAAAACCATGAACAAGACCCTGCTGGAAGATATGGAGGTGCTCAGAGAGGCCCAAGAGAAGCATCAACAGGAGATTCTCAGGAGAGAGGATCAGCGTCGCTACCAGGCAGAGGAGCGAGATAAAGTTCTGCAAGAACTCAGTGGCGTAGTAAAAGGTCTTCTGCGGGAGAAGAAGTGGATGGGCGAAGACGTACAGCGGCCGTGCCCGACTGGTATCAAGGCAGAACTGCCAAAGCCCATCTTGGAAAGGGGTCCTGAGGACTGTAAACCTCAGGAAGATGGTGAGCCAAGGGCTGCACAAGACAGTCACCCAGTCTTGGCAGATACCTTGAGGGAAGTGTCCGTGGGGAACCCAGAGCCATCTGTCCAGGATGAGAGCAAGTCCATGACCTTCAAGTGCGTGATGGAGGTACCCGAAGACGTGCGAGAAGCGTGTGCCAGCGAAGGTGTGCATGAGACCTTGTGGCTGTCCTGAAGGAGATGCACCTACAATGTCTCCGCATGAAACAGATGCTCGTGGAGCGTAATAGGAAAGCTGCTCGACGTCTGGAGCTTGCAAGGGAAGCTCAAAGTCGGCTGGGCTTTGTGGCAGACATAATTCCGGTACCCAGAAATCTGATGGGGAAAGTCGTTGGCAGACTTGGAAAGGTGATGCAGGAGATGGTGAATCGATCCAGTGTGAAAAGAGTGAGGATCCCACCTGCTGGTGAAAACCAAATCGCTGTTGAAGATGACATGGTTCCTGTCATTGTGGTTGGTTCGGTGGAAAGCATTGGGAACCTCCACATGCTCCTGGAATATCGGGTAGCGTACCTGAAGGAGATAGAGCAACTAAGACAGGATCGAATGCAGATGAATAAGCAGATACAGAACGTCAGGTGGCATCCACCTCCAACCCAAGGTGTAAGGACACGAAGGGATCCTCCAAAGAATGAAAGGACAGGTAGTCGAAGACAAGAACGTTGAAAGTCCGCAAGTGGCAGTTCTAATCTTAGTAGCATAGGCACGAGACCCGGTGGTGGACGTAGCGACAGAGGGTCAGACTCAGACCAGCCAGTTAGCCCAACTGGACGTGGGACTCATGATCGTACAAACTGGGAGAGCCAGTTAGTGAGAGAAAGATAGGGTGAAAGAGCGCACTGCAGACAGGTGGACACTAAAGAGTGCCTGGTCACCCTGACGGACGTTGACGGGAAGGCCAAAGCCCAGGGCCGAGATACTGACCGCTGGGGGCGGGGGAGGCCTAACGTAAATATGATGCAGTATGACTACCGAAACAGACGGAGATGGTCCTCTCGACTTGTAGGGCAAGGTGACATGGGTGCCAGGTCTCAAGATACCTGGGTGATGTCATGTGTTCAACCCCACAAGTTTGAACAGAGGGGGGAGGTATGTGGTGTAGTGACCACTATGTCAGCTAGGGGGCGCTGTGTGGGTGTCCCAGGACGGGTGTACAGGCACATTCAGTGTGGTAACAGGAGCAGGGTCCTAAATGACCATTATGGGTCTCAAGGTGGGTGGCCTTGGGATGCAGGCTCCAGGGTGTATTGATCAGCAGAGGTACTGCTGGTCTTTCTGTTACACTGTGTCAGGGAAGCCTGTGTGTGTGTCTATGTGCAATACAACCTTTAGTGATGTCATAGCCATGTGATCACCTGTGGGTGTGGTTACAGGGCTATGTAATTGAGGTGTTTGGCACATGCGAGAGAGTGTGAGGGAGTCTGTCAGAGTGTGGACAGACTTCTATGTGTTCAGGTGGGACACCACAGAAAGTTGTATATGGGGAGGACTACACCTCCCAGCATGTGCTGAGACTCTCAGTCCGAGTCTCCAACCACGGACATTTGTGTTCTTTTGCCTAAGCTAGAGGCTATTTTGGTAATGTGCTGCCTTGTGGGTTTATGATGCAAATAAACCTCATGAACTTTGGGAAGAACCTGTCGCATATTTGTCTCCCGCTGCACCTAAGCGAGTCGAATCCCTACAATACGGAGATAAAAATTTTACCCTATACTATATACAGCTTCTATCTTGTTATACAGTACCTTTGTTCGACATTTAGTATTACGGTCAAATCCATACTGAGTGAGCGTCTGAGGGTGACTACGGGAATATCTATATGGAGATTTAAATTGTACCCTATAATATATATACTTGCTATCTTGTTATCCAGTACCTTTTTTCAACATTTTGTATTATGGTCAAATCCAGACTGAGTGAGCGTCTGAGGGTGACTCTGGAAATATATACCGAGATTTCAAATTTGCCCAACACTGTATACAGCTCTACGCTTCTGATACAGTACTTTTTTTGCTATTTAGATTCTGGTGTAATCCATAATGAGCCTGTGAACGTCTGTCTGTTACTCCGGAAATATATTTGGAAATTTAAGATTACACCAACACTGTATACAGCTGTATGCTTGTGATACATTACCCATTTACTGCTTTTTATATTCTTGTCTAATCCATACTGGGCCTGAGAGCTTTTATGTCTGCCTCCTGAAATATATACGGAGATTCAGAATGTTTAAACTATACTGTATATACCTTGTATCTGGTGATACTGTACCCTTTTTCAACTTTTTATATTATTGTGTAATCGATACTGAGCCTGTGAGCATCTGTGTATGACTCATGAAATATAATAATAATAGTAATAATCTTTATTTATATAGTGCCAACATATTCCACAGCGCTTTACAGTTTAACAGTTTCAAAACACAAGCCATAAGTAACAACGTTAACAATACAATAATTAAAGCAAAATAAGACAAAATAAGATGACCCTGCTCATGAGAGCTTACAATCTACAATGAGGTGAGGGAGATACAAAGTACAGGTGTGTATTTACAATTGTATATGATGGTCCAGCCATCTTGAGGGAGTGAAGGATGGATGGATATAGTGAATGGGCTACACACGTACACTTACACATAGAATGACTTTGATTAGTGAACGTGATAAGCCAAATATATACAGAGATTTACAATTATCCCTAGACTGTATAGAGCTGTATGCTTCTGATACAGTACCATATATCTGCTGGTATTTTGGGTACATTTTCACAAAAATTAGTAAGTATGGTGGAAGAGGCCGCGGATGTGGGTGTGGGGGGCCAGCTGGTACTGATGGTGGTGGTGTTGCATCTGCTGGTAGTGCCAAAAGCACAATAGCAGCTAAGGCAGGAGGTGTTGAGCCTGCATCATGGTCTGGCTCCGAAAGGCCTGTAAGGCTCCTTTTTCTGGGAGTAGGTAAACTGCTTTTAAAGCCGGAGCATCAGGAACTGGTTTTGCCTTACATTGCTGAAACAGCCTCCAGCTCTATCGCCTCCTCTTCTGAAGTTTCAAAAAATGCAAGCACTGAGTCGTCAGTGCAGGCTTCTGGTCAGGAGCAACCCCTTTCCTTGGGTCCTTCTTCCACACCAAAAGTGAAGGATGCGGCAGCCCACACTTCAGATTACTCCATGGAGCTCTTTTCACATACCATGCCTGGGTTCATTCTAAATAGGGCACATTATATATGGAGCATTATTTGGGCCCATAAGACACTGGTGCATCATCCATGAGGCTCATCAATGGGCCCCGTAAATGCTGCTCCAGTGGGGACATCAGACACTGGAGCAGCATTTACGGGGCCCATTATGCACTGGAGCATTAGAAATGGGGCTCATTATATATGGAGCATTATTTGGGCCCATAAGACACTGGAGCATCATCCATGGAGCGCATCATAAACAGGAGAATTCTAAATGGGGCAGATCAGACACTGGAGCAGCATCTATGGGGTCCCTTATACACTGGAGCATTAGAAATGGGGCCCATTATATATGGAGCATTATTTGGGCCCATAACACACTGGAGCATCATCCATGGAGACCATCATATACTGTAGCATTATGTGGAGCTCATCATATACTGTATGGAACCTTATATGGGACCAATTATCCTGTATGGAGAAATATATGGGGCTCATTATTCTGTATGGTGCACATGTGGTGGCCATAATACTGTATGGAGTAATATACTGTCCGTTTTTGAGCTATTGTAGAATTTAAAATAGATATCAGTCATGTCATGTAAGAAGTGAAGTATTTTTCATTGTACTATATCTATATTTCTGTGCCGTATCGGAACATCATAAATTGTGGTATGTGTTAAAGGGGCGCACTGACACTCTTTGGCCCGGGGCACACGAAAACCTGGAGCCAGCCCTACCCCCCCACAACTTTAGCCAAATAACCCCCAGTTTTCAATGCATTACTATTATTATAAAGTAAATTAAGGTTGACAAGCTTAAGTAATAAGAATTGATGTTGTTGGCATTGAAATGGACACTGTAGGTGTGTTTACTGTCCTCCACTCCCTGCCGACTTTTCTTCCCCATTGACTTGCATTGGGTTTCGTGTTTCAGTCGGAACTCCGACTTTTCCCTGTAGTCGGCCGATTTCGTTCGACTCAACTTTTGAGAAAGTCAGGTTTCATGAAACCCGACTCGACCCTAAAAAAGGAAAAGTCGCTCATCTCTAGTAATAATACTGGTGAGGTCTTTGAGCTTTCACAAAAACTCAACTGTAGCAGTGATTATGTTGGATATGTCATCAAATGCAGTTGCGGTTTGTAATATGTGGGACGCACTGTGCAGACACTGCGGTCCTGCGGTCACAGAAATAGAGCAAAAAATGACTTTTTAAAACATAGTCTCTCAAGGCATCTGCTAATTAAACATAACAAAATTTTTAACATAAAAGTAACTCTGGTGGAGCAGATACCCTCTGGTGTTGCAAATAGGAATGCTCTCTTAAACCGGAAAGAAACGTTTTGGATATATTGTCTGGGAACATTATATCCAAATGGATTGAATGATATCATAGAGAGAGTTTGACCGCTGCTTTTTTTTTTTTTTCAGGGTTTTTCTTCCTCTGTTTTTTTTTCTTGTATCTATGTTGTCATGGTTGGATCAATCAGTTGGTGTGTTCCTGAACATGGTCCACACCCTAAATCACTAAATCAAGTTTCTGAGACTGGGATAAAAGGTTTGCCACTATAAATACAGTGAGGCAAAAAAGTATTTAGTCAGTCAGCAATAGTGCAAGTTCCACCACTTAAAAAGATGAGAGGCGTCTGTAATTTACATCATAGGTAGACCTCAACTATGGGAGACAAACTGAGAAAAAAAAATCCAGAAAATCACATTGTCTGTTTTTTTTTCCTTTTATTTGCATATTATGGTGGAAAATAAGTATTTGGTCAGAAACAAGCAATCAAGATTTCTGGCTCTCACAGACCTGTAACTTCTTCTTTAAGAGTCTCCTCTTTCCTCCACTCATTACCTGTAGTAATGGCACCTGTTTAAACTTGTTATCAGTATAAAAAGACACCTGTGCACACCCTCAAACAGTCTGACTCCAAACTCCACTATGGTGAAGACCAAAGAGCTGTCAAAGGACACCAGAAACAAAATTGTAGCCCTGCACCAGGCTGGGAAGACTGAATCTGCAATAGCCAACCAGCTTGGAGTGAAGAAATCAACTGTGGGAGCAATAATTAGAAAATGGAAGACATACAAGACCACTGATAATCTCCCTAGATCTGGTGCTCCACGCAAAATCCCACCCCGTGGGGTCAGAATGATCACAAGAACGGTGAGCAAAAATCCCAGAACCACGCAGGGGGACCTAGTGAATGAACTGCAGAGAGCTGGGACCAATGTAACAAGGCCTACCATAAGTAACACACTACGCCACCATGGACTCAGATCCTGCAGTGCCAGACGTGTCCCACTGCTTAAGCCTGTACATGTCCGGGCCCGTCTGAAGTTTGCTAGAGAGCATTTGGATGATCCAGAGGAGTTTTGGGAGAATGTCCTATGGTCTGATGAAACCAGACTGGAACTGTTTGGTAGAAACACAACTTGTCGTGTTTGGAGGAAAAAGAATACTGAGTTGCATCCATCAAACACCATACCTACTGTAAAGCATGGTGGTGGAAACATCATGCTTTGGGGCTGTTTCTCTGCAAAGGGGCCAGGACGACTGATCCGGGTACATGAAAGAATGAATGGGGCCATGTATCGTGAGATTTTGAGTGCAAACCTCCTTCCATCAGCAAGGGCATTGATGATGAAACGTGGCTGGGTCTTTCAACATGACAATGATCCAAAGCACACCGCCCGGGCAACGAAGGAGTGGCTTCATAAGAAGCATTTCAAGGTCCTGGAGTGGCCTAGCCAGTCTCCAGATCTCAACCCTATAGAAAACCTTTGGAGGGAGTTGAAAGTCCGTGTTGCCAAGCGAAAAGCCAAAAACATCACTGCTCTAGAGGAGATCTGCATGGAGGAATGGGCCAACATACCAACAACAGTGTGTGGCAACCTTGTGAAGACTTACAGAAAACGTTTGACCTCTGTCATTGCCAACAAAGGATATATCACAAAGTATTGATGAAATTTTGTTTCTGACCAAATACTTATTTTCCACCATAATATGCAAATAAAATGAAAAAAAAACAGACAATGTGATTTTCTGGATTTTTTTTTCTCAGTTTGTCTCCCATAGTTGAGGTCTACCTATGATGTAAATTACAGACGCCTCTCATCTTTTTAAGTGGTGGAACTTGCACTATTGCTGACTGACTAAATACTTTTTTGCCCCACTGTAAGTGTAACTGAATTTTATACTATTAGTATTTGTACTGTGTTTTTATGATACCTGATGAAGGATATATACTGTATCCGAAACGCTTTGTATCTCCTCTATTTTAACTTATCATTCATGGGCTGAATGTGCTTTTTTATTTACTCATCCTGTGTGAGCCTGAATCTGGCTCTTTCCCTTGGATCCACCCAAGGCAAGCTGCAAGCCCTGTCTATTGAAAAGTATCCCAGAAGGATTTTTGAGGATACACAATCTAAAGCCATATTAGTCTTCTATCAGGTGAGTGCATAAACTTGTGCACCTTTTAAAGACTATAATATTTTGTTTAACGCACTTAGAGAGCCACGATTTGTCTGTTCTTCTCTCCCAAACAGGGTTTTTTTTTGTAAATTGGGGGTTTGGTTAGGATCAATGATGTTCTAAATGCTGAGAAATACTGGGAGATTCTTATCCATCCCAACAGTGAGGGATCTAATTGGCTTCAATTTAATTAGACACCTGGATGAAGCATTTCACAGCGAAACACGTGTTGGGTGTGGTGGGTCCCCTTATATTACTTCTAGGTAAATATACCTCCTCTTGGAGTATCCATGTGTTTATTTTAGGTCTATTGCTATACTGCATGCATTGTTTAATATCTGTGAAACATTGTATATATGTATATGCACCTTTATATTGTTACAGCATAGAGCAACATATTATATGAGGGGTGCAACCCTGCATCTTGTCATATGCACTTTTTATTTATTGGTTTAATTGTCTGGAGTTCTTAGTTCCTTCCTTATAATTTATATGGTCTCTATAATTTTTGAGCCCATACTCTAATTAATTTTTTCCATTGGGTAATTATTTGCTTACAGATGTTTATACATGTACCATGAATTAATCTAATTATGTGAAGGACTGCTCTCTAGGACACTAGCCATACATTAAATTTGTAGGCTTTGGAGGTCTGCCAGGAGCTTTGTACTATTAATAATTTGTTTGGGTGTACCCACCTCTTTTTCTGATACCTGTGGCATTTTGTCTGTTTTTAATCTACTTTTTATGTAATATTTTAATAAAAAATTCTACTTTTATCATTACTTTGGCCTTGTTTAAAGCGTGTTCTCTTTGGTGGATTATCCAAATTAATTCTGCAGCAGGGCAATGACCCAATACATACAGCCAATGTCATTAAGAACCATATTCAGCATAAAGAAGAATAAGACATCAGAAGCTGATGATGTGGCTGTAACATATGTCAGAGGCAACAAGCTCAGTGAGGCAATGTCAGGCAGACTTGGCGTGAGCCATTCCATTTGGTAGATATCGGAGGAACCCACACCTTCATCCTTTAACCACTGTACAGGAATCTGGTCTTGCAATGTTGTCCACTGTATTGCTTTCACTGAAGGGCTAGCTGGAGGAGTGAACCAGAGGTAAAAAAATGGTCGGGTAGCTGGGTCAGAATCAGGAGGTGTAAGAACAAAATCGTAAATCAGGATAATAGTCAAAATCAAGAATGTCCACTGGGAAAATTAGCAAGGCCCACAGAAGTTCACTGAAGCTAGCCAGATTATAACTGACACACAGAAGTTCACAGAAGTAAGTCAGATTGTAACTGGCAGTGGACAGCAGGATTTCAGGAGATTAAACAGCCTCCTACAATGAGAGTGTGGTGCTACCCAGTGACAGAAGCAGAGACAGAAAGGGAAGACACCCATACACATGTCACAATGGCCCCCACAGAGCTCTGAGCTCAACATTATCAAGTATGACTGGTATCAAATTAAGAGAAGGAAAGATCTGAGTAAGCCTACAGCTACAGAAGATATGTGGTTAGTTCTTCAAGTTGTTTGGAAAACTTCCCTGTCGATTTCCTTAAAATACTGTGTGAAAGTGTACCTAGAAGAATTGATGCTTTGATGCTTTTTGAGTTCTCTTTTGTTCATTCTCTTTAATGATATAAATAAACTGCTAACACTTCTATTTTTAAAGTATTCTTACTTTGTAACATTTTTTCCACACACGCAAACATTTTTCACAGTTTTGTATGCATAATTATATTATTGTTAATCTAAAATAGACTTTAAACTGGGTTTTTAAGTCAAGTCTAGTGAGTATTTTTTTCAACTCCGTCACCGAGAAATAATTACATGAAAGACCTAAAAGGAAAGAAAAAGTAATAGCGAGAGGGGAAAATCTTAAAACTTTGTGTTCATTTTTTACAGGTTTGTACAATCATTAATATAAAGGTTTTTGAAGGCCAACTTCCATTAAAATGTGTCGTTGACAGACTTTTAAACATTGCTGGAAAATCACTTAGTATTATTAAACTACTACTTAATCATCATGGTAAGAGAAATACATTTCCTCTCCTGAAGGGAAGAGAACAAATGCCAAAAATCAAATCAGATAAACAAATGGAAAATGGTGAGAAATAAAATGACTCCATTTGTTTAATGGAAATAGATAACATTCTTGTTTGATCGTTTTAATGAAATTGTGCTGAATGTTATACACTGGTAAAGAGGATGATGGGAGTTTATTATGGCTGGTTACGAGCTCTGAATAGATCGGGCCATTTAACTAAATAAATTGTCCATTTCCAGAAAATTAAGCCATCCAGTCTTGAGATTTTTTTGGCTGGTGCTCTGTATCGGTACCCAGCTGTGTTGTCACAAATTAATGGTTTTGGCAAATGACAAAGATAAATAAAAACATCTGGAAAAGAGCTTTTTGTCTTGTGCACTTTCATTAGGATTATAATAGATTTCGTCATAAACGTAATTGCAGTCTAACTAAAGTAAACATATTTCTTGATGATTTTATGATAATTAGTAATGTGCCTTCCAAACAATCTGAAGTTTGTAAAGCTTGAAGTGAATATTCACCTTTTCACCTTATAATACCATGTTGTTTTAAATCTTGAAGGGAACCTATTTTTAAAATTTAGCTCTAGAAGGTATTAGGACTGGAGCACTTTATCATCCTGCTAAAACTCTTTTTAATGATGCTTGTATTAGCCCTTAATGTAAGTGTTTAAAAAATACATTTAATTGTACCTGCTTTCCCAGCGTGCTGTTTCTGGACTAGTCCGGACTGATGTCAATAGATACCACTTTTCTATGGGAGCATGCTCACAGCAATGTGACTGACATTCTGACATGTGTAGGGAAAGCAGGAAGGAGGAAAGAGGGATCACTTCACTTTTCCACTTTTCCTGCTCTCCTTGTAAATGCTGGGATGTCAGTTATACTGCTTTGGGTATGCTGTCATAATGAAATGGCTTTTATTGACAGTGATTCTGGACTAGTCAGTCAACCGCTGGCATGGAGAGTAGGAACAATTAAATTTAGTTTTTAAATGCTTTTAACATTTTGGGCTAACACAAGCATCATTAAAGAGGGTATTAGAAGGCTGTTAATGCCTTTTTTGGGTGTATCCTCATGACAGGTTCTGTTTGAATTCTCTGTAGATTTATTTCTTATTATATCTGTGTTGTTGTCTTAGATTTATCATTCTGATACACAGCTAAAAATTAGTGATGAGCGAGTATACTCGGGGCTTGGGTTTTCCTGAGCATGCTCGGGTGTCCTCCGAGTATTTAGATGTGCTCAGAGATTTATTTTTTGTCGCTGCAGCTGCATGATGTGCGGCTGCTAGACAGCCTGAATACATGAGAGGATTTCCTAACAAGCAGGCATTCCTCACATGTATTCAGGCTGACCAGCAGCAATAAATCATGCAGCTGGGGCAACGAAAACTAAATCTCCGAGCACGCCAAAATACTCGGAGGACACCCAAGCATGTTCGGGAAAACCCGAGTAACGAGTATACTCGCTCATCGCTATTAAAAATCTCATAAACAGCAACAGAGGGAACCTGTCACCAGAAAAAAACATTATTAACATGCATATATACAGTTGATCTACAAGTTAATAGCATTACTAACCTGCCCGGCCAAAAGCTGTTGGAAGAAAATAAACTTTATTCTCCCTAGCAGCATTCGGTTTCAGTCGTAAGGAGAGGTGCTGGAGTGAGTTCAGTTACGGCTCTGAGTATACATAGCAGGGGCTGTAACTGTGTCCCCGGCATTGGCTGACACTGACTCTGCATTGGAGCCATCAGTTAGTGCTGAATGAGCGGTTACTGATCTCACACTGGCACCGCCCTTGTGACTGAAATCGGAACGCTGTGAGGGGTGTAAAGTTTGTTTTCTTTACTCAGCATTCGACTATATGCACCCCCCGGGTGTGTGAGTAATGCTATTAACATGCAGATAATTCCATATCTGCATGTTATTTTGTAGACTGTCGGATAAGGGTAATCTCAAACGTTTGTAAAATGTTCCCAATAAAAGCTTAAAATAAATTTTCAAACAAAGCAAGTCCTCACTCAGGTCCATCATCTCTTAATGGAAATATAAAAGGCATCCACATTCCTGGTAGTTACTAATGAGCAAATTCGTGGATGTTCGGGTTTGGCGGGTTCGGCTGAACATCTAAAAAAAGTTTGGTTCAGGAACCAGTTCAGTACTTGAACCCGAATCCGGACCCTATTCAGACGAATGGGGACAATGAACGTCCATTGTTTGCCATGTTGTTACCTGTGTGACAGCACAGCAAACACAGACACTGAATGGTGGTAAGAATATTACTGCCAGAGAGCTGTTGTTCCACATTGTCAGTTGAAGGTTATATGAAGTCCGCAAATTATTCTAGGAAAATCTGCGTTCCAGGAGGCAAATAGCACTCCATCCATCTTGACTCTCGCCATATGCCTAAGGAGTATTGTATAGCCACATATATAATATTTCTACATTCGTCAGGAATTGTGACACAAATTTTGGTGTCATTTTTACTCATTTCCTCATGTGAAAATGTAAAATCTGGGACTGAAATAAAATTTTGGTGATAAAAATATGTTTTTTCACTGCCCACTGGTATAAAATTCTGTGACACATCTGTAGTGTCAATATGATCAATGCACCCTCGATGAATTCACTGGGTGGTATAGTTTGTAAAATTAAGTCACTTATGAAGGGGTTTTGCTTTTTTGGAATCTCAGGGGCTCAGCTAATGTGACATGGTACCCTCAAACCATTACATCATAATCTGAACTCCAATATGGCACTTCTTTCCTTCTGAGATTTGCACTGTGCCTCAAAAAGTTTTCGACCATGCATGGGTTATCAGAGTACTCTGGAGAAATTGCACAACAAATTAAGTGGTCTATTCCCCCTTGCTATCCTTGTGAACATGAAAAAATTGGCGCTAAAATCATTTTTGTGGTAATCATATTTTTTTTTTCATTTTCACAGGTCAACGTTGTAAAAATGTGTGAAGCACCTGTGGGTTCAAGGTGCTCACCACATATCTAAATAAATTCCTTGAGGATTCTAGTTTACAAAATGGGATCACTTGTGAGGGGTTTCCACTGTTTAGGCAAATCAGGGGTTCTCCAAATTTGATATGACACTAGCAAACCATTCCATCAAAGTCCTGCTGTGCACTTAAAAAGTAGTTTTCCCCACATGTGGAGTATCAGTGAGCTCATAAGAAATTGAGCAACACATTTTGGGTTCCATTTTCTCCTGTTTCTAGTGAAAATAAAAAAACATTTTTCCAGGAAAAATTAGATTTTTTTATTTTCATGGTTCTACATTATAAACTTCTTTGAAGCAGAAGCACCTGGTGGATCAATTTGCTCACCAAACATTTATATAGATTCCTTGAGTGGTCTATTTTCCAAAATAAGGTCACTTGTGGGGGGGAATTTACTGTTTAGGTACATCAGGGGATCTCCAAAAGCGACATAGTGTTTGCTAATGATTCCAGCAAATTTTGCATTCAAAAATTCAAATGGTGCTCCTTCCCTTACCAGCCCTGATATGCGCTCAAGCAATAGTTTTCCTCCAAATGTTTGGTATCAGCATTCTTAAAAGAAATTGCACAACAAATTGTATTGTGCATTTTCCCCTGTTACCCATTTGAAAATGTAAAATTTGGGGCTAAGAAATATTTTTGCTCTGTGTTATAAACTTTGTGAATGACCTGGGCGTTCAAGTTGTTCATCACATATCTAGATACATTCCTCGATGGGAAAAATAGGGTAATTTGTGGGGCGTTCCTCTGTTTAGGCATATCTGGGGCTCTCCAAACGCGACATGTCATCTGCTAATATTTCTAGCAAATTTTGGGTTCAAAAAGTCAAATGGCGCTCCTTCTCTTCCGAGCTCTGCTCTGCTCAAAAAAAGGAGTTTTCCTTCACATATTGGGTATCGGTGTACTCAAGAGAAATGCACAACAAATTAAATGGTACATTTTCTGCTGCTGCCTTTGTCAAAATCCAAAATTTGGGGCAAAAATAACATTTTTGTGGAAAAATTTTCACGGCTTTACATTATAAACTTCTGTGAAGAACCTGAGGATTCAATGTGCTCACCACACACCTAGAAAGAGCTCTTGAGGGGTCTAGTTTCCAAAATGTGGTCACTTGTGACGGTTTCTATGGTTTAGGCACATCAGGGGCTCTCCAATTTTGACATGGCATCCAGAAAATTTTGCATTTAAAATATCCAATGGAACTCCATCCCTTCCACATCTGGCCATGCACCCAAACAGTAGTTTTCTCCAACATATTGGGTATGGGCATACTCAAGAGAAATTGAACAACAAATTTTATTGTGCTTTTTTTCCTTTTACCCTTGAGGAAATAAAAAGTTTGGGGCTGAAGTAAAATTGTTGTGGAAAAAAGAAAATATGTATATTTTTTCCTTCAACATTGCATTAATTCCTGTGAAGCACCTGAAGGGTTTATAATAAACTTCTTGAACGTGGCTTTGAGGACTTTGAGGGGTGCTGTTTTTATAATTGTGTCACTTTTGGGTATTTTCTATCATATAGGCACCTCAAATTCGCTTCAAATGTGATGTGATCCCTAAAAAATGGTTTTGTAAATTTTGTTGGAAAAATTAAAAATTGCTCATCAAATTTTAACCTTTCTAACTTCCTAACAAAAAATAAATGTTTAAAAATTATGTTGATATAAATTAGACATGTGGAAAATGTTATTTATTATGAACTATTTTGCGTGACATAATTCTGGTTTAAAGGCTTAAGAATTAAAAGTTTGAAACTTGCAAAATTTTGCAAATTTTTGACATATTTCCTATTATTTCACAAATGAACCAAAGTTATATCAAGCAAATGTTACCACTATCATTAGGTAAAAAATGTCATGGGAAATTAAATAGAATCATTGGAATCCAATGAAGCATTCCAGAAAAATTACTATATAAAGTTACACTGGTCACAATTGTAAAATTTGACTTAGCCATGAAAGTGAAAACAGGCATACTGGTTGAAAGGGTTAAATGCTTGACATTAATGTAAAGGGTAAAAGGAAATGACAAAAAATTAAGTTAAATTAGAAAAACTGAAATATCACATGGTCATAAATATTCAGACTCTGCTCAGACACTCATATTTAAGTCACATGCTGTCCATTTCCTTGTGTTCCTCCTTGAGATGGTTCTACTCCTTCATTGGAGTCCAGCTGTGTTTAATTAAAGTGATAGTACTTCATATGTAAAGGCACACACCTGTCTATATAAGACCTCACAGTGCATTTAAGACCAAATGAGAATCATAAGGTCAAAAAGGAACTGGCCAAGGAGCTCAGAGACAGAATTGTAGCAAGCCACAGATTTGGCCAAGGTAACAAACAAATTTCTACAATACTCAAGGTTCCTCCATAATCCTTAAATGGAACATGTTTGGGACCACCAGAAGTTTTCCTAATCCTGGCTGTCCAGCCAAGCTGAGCAATCATGGGAAAAGAGCCTTGTGAGAGATGTAAAAAAGAACCTCAAGATCCCTGTGGCTGAGCTCCATAGATGCAGTAGGGAGATGGAAGAAAGTTCCATAAATTCAACTATCACTGCAGCCCTCCACCAGTCAGGTTTTTATGGCAGAGTGACCCAACAGAAGCCTCTCATCAGTGCAAGACATATGAAATCCTGCATAAAGTTTTCTAAAAAAATACTTGAAGGACTCCCAGACTCTGAGAAATAAGATTCTCTGGTGTGATGAGATGAAGATAAAACTTTTTGGTGATATCTCTAAGCGGTATGTGTAGAGAAAACCAGGCACTGCTCATCACCTGTCCAATACAATCCCAACAGTGAAACATGATGATGGCAGCATCATGCTGTGGGAGTGTTTTTCAGCAGCAGGGACAGGATGACTGGTTGCAATTGAAGCAAACATGAATGCGACCAAGTACAGAGATATCCTTGATGAAAACCTCTTCCAGAGTGCTCTGGACCTCAGACTTGGCCGAAGGTTCACCTTCCAAAAAGACAATGACCCTAAGCAGACAGCTAAAATAACAAAGTAGTGGCTTCAGAACAACTCTGTGACCATTCTTGACTGGCCCAGCCAGAGCCCTAACCTAAACCCAATTGAGCATCTCTGGAGAGACCTGAAAATGGCTGTCCACCAACGTTCACCATCCAACCTGATGGAACTGGAGAGGATCTGCAAGGAAGAATGGCTGAGGATACCCAAAACCAGATGTGAAAAACTTGTTTCATTCCCAAGAAGACTCATGGCTGTACTAGATCAAAAGGGTACTTCTACTCAATACTGAGCAAAGGGTCTGAATACTTTTAACCATGTGATATTTCAGTTTTTGTTTTTTAATAAATTTGAAAAAATTTCTACGTTTCTGTTTTTTTTCAGTCAAGATGGGATTCAGAGTATACATTAATGAGAAAAAAAATGAACTTTTTTAATTTACCAAATGGCTACAATGAAACAAAGAGTGAAAAATTTAAAGGAGTCTGAATACTTTCCGTACCCACTGTAAGTGAGCACACTATATACTAAGGGACTGTGTTATACATAATAAGTGAGTACACTATATACTAAGTGACTGTGTTATAGATAGTAAGTGAGTAGACTATATACTAAGGGATTGTGCTTTTAATAATAAGGCTACATTCCTGTGTCCGTGTTCAGTGTCGGTGTGCTGTGCGCTTTTACAGACGCATTGAGCATGTCCTATGCTGATCCTCAAAATCGGATCAGAACAGAACATTCTCAGTTCCATGATTTTCATGTATGTATGAATAAACCTATAAAACTCTATGAGTCTGTGTGCAGTCCAATAACAAAATCTGTACGCACACGGACATTTCACACAAATATGAGAATGTAGCATTACAGATAACATTATTACTCCAAGTCACACAGAACACATAGAGAATAATATCTACATCCAGGCACTTACCACTGATGTGTCGTCTCAATAGGGCCGATTTCTTCTATTTCTTCTCCATCCGGTCAGACCTTCATGTCAACATCTCCCAGTCACGACTCATCTTGCCACAATGATCATCACAACCCTGAAAATAACAAGGTCACATACAGTGGGGCAAAAAAGTATTTAGTCAGTCAGCAATAGTGCAAGTTACACCACTTAAAAAGATGAGAGGCGTCTGTAATTTACATCATAGGTAGACCTCAACTATGGGAGACAAACTGAGAAAAAAAAATGCAGAAAATCACATTGTCTGTTTTTTTTTTCCTTTTATTTGCATATTATGGTGGAAAATAAGTATTTGGTCAGAAACAAAATATCATCTCAATACTTTGTGATATATCCTTTGTTGGCAATGACAGAGGTCAAACGTTTTCTGTAAGTCTTCACAAGGTTGCCACACACTGTTGTTGGTATGTTGGCCCATTCCTCCATGCAGATCTCCTCTAGAGCAGTGATGTTTTTGGCTTTTCGCTTGGCAACACGGACTTTCAACTCCCTCCAAAGGTTTTCTATAGGGTTGAGATCTGGAGACTGGCTAGGCCACTCCAGGACCTTGAAATGCTTCTTACTAAGCCACTCCTTCGTTGCCCTGGCGGTGTGCTTTGGATCATTGTCATGTTGAAAGACCCAGCCACGTTTCATCATCAATGCCCTTGCTGATGGAAGGAGGTTTGCACTCAAAATCTCACGATACATGGCCCCATTCATTCTTTCATGTACCCGGATCAGTCGTCCTGGCCCCTTTGCAGAGAAACAGCCCCAAAGCATGATGTTTCCACCACCATGCTTTACAATAGGTATGGTGTTTGATGGATGCAACTCAGTATTCTTTTTCCTCCAAACACGACAAGTTGTGTTTCTACCAAACAGTTCCAGATTGGTTTCATCAGACCATAGGACATTCTCCCAAAACTCCTCTGGATCATCCAAATGCTCTCTAGCAAACTTCAGACGGGCCCGGACATGTACAGGCTTAAGCAGTGGGACACGTCTGGCACTGCAGGATCTAAGTCCATGGTGGCGTAGTGTGTTACTTATGGTAGGCCTTGTTACATTGGTCCCAGCTCTCTGCAGTTCATTCACTAGGTCCCACCGCGTGGTTCTGGGATTTTTGCTCACCGTTCTTGTGATCATTCTGACCCCACGGGGTGGGATTTTGCGTGGAGCACCAGATCGAGGGAGATTATCAATGGTCTTGTATGTCTTCCATTTTCTAATTATTGCTCCCACAGTTGATTTCTTCACTCCAAGCTGGTTGGCTATTGCAGATTCAGTCTTCCCAGCCTGGTGCAGGGCTACAATTTTGTTTCTGGTGTCCTTTGACAGCTCTTTGGTCTTCACCATAGTGGAGTTTGGAGTCAGACTGTTTGAGGGTGTGCACAGGTGTCTTTTTATACTGATAACAAGTTTAAACAGGTGCCATTACTACAGGTAATGAGTGGAGGAAAGAGGAGACTCTTAAAGAAGAAGTTACAGGTCTGTGAGAGCCAGAAATCTTGATTGCTTGTTTCTGACCAAATACTTATTTTCCACCATAATATGCAAATAAAAGGAAAAAAAACAGACAATGTGATTTTCTGGATTTTTTTTCTCAGTTTGTCTCCCATAGTTGAGGTCTACCTATGATGTAAATTACAGACGCCTCTCATCTTTTTAAGTGGTGGAACTTGCACTATTGCTGACTGACTAAATACTTTTTTGCCCCACTGTATATTGCATACATACTTGTGTCTCTCCTCTCAGTACAGATATGTACCCCAACATTAAAAATATAAAGTGATAAGCAGCACTGTGTCCTCCATTAATTATAATCTCTGCCGCCCAATAATATAAATTATTGAGTCTGTGACTCTGCTCAATTACCTGTAAGGCTATGTGCACATGGAATATATGTAAGGTTTTATAGTACAATAAAGAAGAAATCCAGCTCATGATGAAGTAAAAAAATCCAATTTTTTTTTTCACTTGAAAATTTCAAGCATAGAGGATAAAAGTATCAGCATAGATAGTGGCAAGTCATGCATTATCAATGCGTTTCAGGTGTCGCAGCACCCTTAGTCATGACCTCTGTGGATGTCCTGTCATTTTTCGGTATCCAAGCTCACCAGTGTGCTTTGTTTTCAGAATGAAAGCTTAATGATAGTCTGTTTCGCTTCCATTGAAAGCTCCTTTGACTGCTTGTTGTGGGTTCACAGCAACAGCTTCAAATGATGATTGATTAATTAAGGAATAGCTCATGCAGTCCATTAAAAAGCTTTTGAGATATTTGTCCAATTATTTTTGGTCCCTTTAAAAAGAGGCAGCTACAAATTAAAAAGCTGTAATTAAAAAGCTGTAATTACTCCAATCAAGACGTCAATACCCTCAAGTTAAAGCTGAGAGTCTTCACTTTAAGCCCAAATAGATTATATAACTGTATCTTGAATATATTTTGTTAAACAGGTAAAATGCCCAAACTTGTGTCACTATCCATATATTTCTGGACCTAAATGTATGCAATACATGGTGTAATTGAAGTCTAATGTTCACAAGTTAGCGATTATGAATAGGACAATTCCTCAGTTGCGCTATGTCTGTAGATTGGTAGTCTTGGTTGATATGTTTATGTTGGCACTGATTGCTAGAGACATTTCACAAAACAACAGTATTTCCAGCTTGAATATCTACTTTTTATTATTTTGCTGAAAAATATATCTTTAGTTACGTAACTCAAAACCTTTTGACAATGCTTTCTGGACTAAACTGCCCTTATGTCCATTTATATGGCATTTTACAGGTGCTGTGCAGTGCTTTTTAGGGACTTGCCTTTATTAAACTTATTCCCAGTTTTCTTACAAATAAAGCTTAATATATAATTTGTGCTGTATGGATAGTTTAAGTTATATTGCATTCTTTTGATTCTTTGCAGCATTAAAGTGAACAGTTTTATTTCTAACACCTTCAGATTCACATATTTTACAATAAAAGATCATATGAAATGTTTATAAGCATTAAATCAAATAATGTCACGTAACAACCATGAAATATACTCAATAATATTAAAAAAATACTTGTCATTGCTTTATTGGATGATAATATTATTTTCAATTTTATAAGACATTTTTCTATGTAGACATTACAATATCAGATTTCCCTATTCTTTGTTGCATATGTTTTCTGCAAAAAAACAGATTTTTGATATTTGATTTTTCTCTTTCTCTTGCTTTTATACATGAAACAACAAAGACTGTATGTGTATGGCACATATAGATGTCTATGAGACCTTTCTGTTCCTCTGCACACTTACAAATTTACTGGATGACACACCGAGGCAAGAAATCATGGTTTGCTCCATTGATTGGTAAAAGTATAATGGAATTATTCCGCACTAGGAGCATTGTCTATTTGGTAGCCCACTATCATGGCTATCATGACTTTGATGTATTATGGGAATGTAAAATCTGCAGGGCTGGTCAGTTTCCTATATGCACAGTGGCAAGCTACTTGGTGATGAAATGTAGGTAACTGCTACAAAAACTCAACAATGGTTAAATATATACATTTGACAATGTTAGGGAGCCAATTATGGAGATGATATTTCCTTTGATACCATGTTCTTATGATGGTCTGATCATGTCATGCTTTTCATGTTATTTTTTAAAACATTGTTACAACAATGGGACATAGATATTTTTTTTCATTTCCTGGGGCCGCCTTAAATATGTGCACAATTTTCAAGTTTGATAGCTTTATTCATGTAATATTTTGAGAAAGTACTTGCGTAACCAAAAAGATGACACTACCTTTTGCGATAAAGTGAAACAAGATACGTTTTATGGAAGTTTTGTGCCTTGGTTTCTGCCTTGCATTGCTGCACAGTGCCAAATAGTTTATAGTAATTAGCTAGGGTACAGTGGGTGCAGAAAGTATTCAGATCCCTTTAAATGTTTCACTCTTTGTTTCATTGCAGCCATTTGGTAAATTTAA
Organism: Dendrobates tinctorius; assembly: GCF_039654945.1. Classification (NCBI taxonomy): domain Eukaryota; kingdom Metazoa; phylum Chordata; class Amphibia; order Anura; family Dendrobatidae; genus Dendrobates; species Dendrobates tinctorius. The sequence goes on along the minus strand of NW_027361738.1, from coordinate 19,301,503 downwards.
AAAGTTGATTTTTTTCTCATTAATGTACACTCTGCACCCCATCTTGACCTAAAAAAACAGAAATGTAGAAATTTTTGCAAATTTATTAAAAAAGAAAAACTGAAATATCACATGGTCATAAGTATTCAGACCCTTTGCTCAGTATTGAGTAGAAGCACCCTTTTGAGCTAGTACAGCCATGAGTCTTCTTGGGAATGATGCAACAAGTTTTTCACACCTGGATTTGGGCATCGTCTGCCATTCTTCCTTGCAGATCCTCTCCAGTTCCGTCAGATTGGATGGTGAACATTGATGGACAGCCATTTTCAGGTCTCTCCAGAAATGCTCAATTGGGTTTAGGTCAGGGCTCTGGCTGGGCCAGTCAAGAATGGTCACAGAGTTGTTCTGAAGCCACTCCTTTGTTATCTTAGCTGTGTGCTTAGGGTCATTGTCTTGTTGGAAGGTAAACCTTCGGCCAAGTCTGAGGGCCAGAGAACTCTGGAAGAGGTTTTCATCCAGGATATCTCTGTACTTGGCCGCATTTCATGTTTCCTTCAATTGCAACCAGTCGCCCGGTCCCTGCAGCTGAAAAACACCCCGATAGCATGATGCTACCGCTACCATGTTTCATTTTTGGTATTGAATTGTGCAGGTGATGAGCAGTGCCTGATTTTCTCCACACATACCACTTAGAATTATCATCAAAAAGTTCTATCTTCGTCTCATCAGACCAGAGAATCTTATTTCTCATAGTCTGGGATTCCTTCATGTGTTTTTTAGCAAACTCTATGCGAGCTTTCATATGACTTGCACTGAGGAGAGGCTTCTGTCAGGCCACTCTGCCATAAAGGCCTGACTGGTGGAGGGCTGCAGTAACAGCTGACCTTGTGGAACTTTCTCCCATCTCCCTACTGCATCTGTGGAGCTCAGCCACAGGGATCTTGAGGTTCTTTTTTACCTCTCTCACAAGGCTCTTTTCCCATGATTGCTCAGTTTGGCTGGATGGTGTAGCGCCTGCATCTCTGCCTGCAGTCCCTCTCTCCCTGCAGAGACATACTCACCACCAAGGATCCTGTCCTGCCCCTTCTGGGTCTGCTGCTGCCCAGGGTGCACGCATTCCTTGCAGGTTTCCAAACACTGTGCTTAATGCATGCACGCACCCTTCCTCTTTCTTGAAGGGGCCACGTGCGTTCCTCTAATGTGTTCCCAGCAAATGGCTGGAGGTCTCTTTCTACTTAAGCCACCTCCTCCAACATGTAATTGCCTGTGCAATGTTGTGGCTTTGTTACTAACATGCTTGCCAGTTCTCAGGTCCCTGTACTTGTATGTAAGTCTGCTGCACCCGCCAGTGCTCACCTCAATGGCAGCAGAGCCAGCTGCACCCGCCAGTACTCACCTCAATAGCAGCTGAGCCAGCTGCACCCATCAGTGCTCATCTGTCCTTTAGACTGTTCTGTCTGCACCTTCTGTTCCTGTCATCTTCTCCACCTGTCTGCATCTGTTGGACATTTCCCCAGGCCATTCCAGCTAGCCACTCCTAGGGGTCAGCTGCCATCTACCCAAGGTCAGATGTGGAGTAGGACCTGGATCACCTCCCTCATTTCTCTTTGGACTGCAGTGTCATTAGCTGCTGCATGTCCATGGTCGGATTGGGTAAGGCTCCTAATCATACCCCTCCAGGTCTTACTTGGGCTTTGGCACAGTGGTTCCACCACCCAGCCCGTTACAGACGGCCAGGTCTAGGAAGACTTCTGGTGGTCCTAAACGTCTTCCCTTTAAGAATTATGGAGGCCACTGCGCTCTTAGGAACCTTGAGTACTGCAGAAATTCTTTTGTAACCTTGGCAAGATCTGTGCCTTGCCACAATTCTGTCTCTGAGCTCCTTGGCCAGTTCCTTTGACCTCATGATTCTCATCTGGTGTGACATGCACTGTGATCTGTGAGGTCTTATATAGACAGGTGTGTGCCTTTACAAATCAAGTCCTATCAGTTTCATTAAACACAGCTGGACTCCAATGAAGGAGTAGAACCATCTGAAGGAGGATCACAAGGAAATGGACAGCATGTGACTATAATATGTGTGTCTGAGCTAAGGGTCTGAATACTTATGACCATGTGATATTTCAGTTTTTGTTTTTTAATAAATTAGCAAAAACTTCTACATTTCTGCTTTTTTCAGTCAAGATGGGGTGCAGAGTGTACATTAATGAGAAAAAAATGAAATTTTCTGAACTTACCAATTGGCTACAATGAAACAAAGAGTGAAAAATTTAAAGGGGTCTGAATACTTTCCGTACCCACTGCATCTAATGGGTTTATCATAAAATCCTGGGGTCTACTGCAATGTTGTCATTAATGTCAGTATTCCTGGCAGTCTATTCAATGTCTTGAGTCAAAATCTGCATTTCTGGTAGTGTAAAGCTGTGAAACAGTTAATGTTAGCTTAACAGGTAATTTATAGCTGTGATGGAGGTTGGTGTGGACCCACTGCGACACTGATCGGGCTTACACTGGAGGACCTTAACAAATTGATTGCCTGGTCTTCACTAGAGCATCTTATGGTGAGGATAGGACCATTACAGTAGTCACCAGGTGGCATTCCGGGGCACTGCTCGGACATGCAGCAGCTGAACTACGGATCAGATGCACAACACAAAACACAGAGGGCACAGACAGACACATGGTCAAACAGTGCTAGGTCGGGGCAGACATCAAAGGGTCATAATAGTAAGCTGAGGTCAGTATTGGTGAAGTCAGAAAAAAACGAATTAACAAGCCATGTCGGTAGCAGGAGAGAAAAAATGATAATGCACCAAGACAGGATACTAGGAAGGAACTGCAACTAGGAAATTCAGACAAGGTGTGTATGGATTAACTTGCCTAATATATCCCCTATTGACAGGGGATAGGGAAGGGAAGCAAATTCTTGCGGGTTAAATTTTTGTCTGGCCATGCATCCCTATAGTCAGGTGGAGACTCTACAGCAACAAGAAGATGCAGTAGCACTGGGAAAGATGCAAGAGGTAGCTCAGTGAGACGACTTGATACTGGCAGGAGCAGAACAGTGAACACAGTGAGTAGTACCATGCCCATGAATCATTCAAGTTACAGGCATGCCAATTAGGGATGAGCAGACCCTTGGAAGTTTGGGTCCTGGTACCCGACCAAAACCTTATTTCAAAGTTTGGTTTGGGAACCAGAACTGCACCTGAACTTGAATCAGAATACAAACCTCATTGATATCAATGGATATTCAAACTTTCAACGTAGATATTTCTCTCTCGACTTCCCCTGGAACTCTGAACATTGCAACAGATTTCCAGGGAAAGTCCATGTTTGGCATTTAGCATCGGACTCTAACTGTGCAGTACGTACCCCAAAATTTTAAGAAAGTGCCATTTAAAAGTACAAGCCATCCTGCAAAAAACAAGCCCAAATATGGCTGTATTGCCAGAAAAAAGAATTGATTTATGTATGGTAGTATTTAAGGATAAGGCTACGGAGTGGTTCAACATAGCCAGAAGACATTTCACAACATGATGGACAATCACCTTGTAAAGTCTTGATTAATCATTTACTTAATCACACATTGCATGCTCAGGTAATTATTATACTTCTTGCAGAAAATTTACATTAATCTAACTACCCTAAGAGCCATACATAACTTATTATTTTATATCATTTTTATGTGTAGCTGGAACTGTAGTTACTTACCGTATTTTGCAGATCTTAGTGCCGAGATCTCCATCTGCGCATGCGCCACCCCTGGCACCTATTTTCATGGAGTCCACCCCATAGGAAACCATGGAACTGTGGGGGCTCTGGCCTTTCACAAAATATCAGCAGAGCTCCCGCAGCAGCACCAGAGACACCTTCAGCATCGGACACCCACAGTGGTGTGCCGCACATCCGAACTCCCCTGATCCCAGTCCCTGCGGAGCGCAGCAACGCTCCACTCTTTCCTCCTCCAGCCGTGACCCTGGGACCCTGCTCCACCACAGCCGGTAAGGTATATCTGCATTATAAGTCGCACCCCCATTTTCCCCCCAAATTTGGGGGAAAAAAGTGCGTCTTATAATCCAAAAATCAGGGTTTTTTTTGTCAATCCCTTAAAAAGGGATTGCGAATTATGTACTGAGCCTAAAAACATAAATCCATGAAAATATAAAACAGGAAAATATTAACAAAGAAATGTACGTTAAGTTCCCAAAAACTAAAGCTAGAAGATATGCAATGAAAGAAGGATCTAAACATGCACAAAATAGGATGGGGCAAGTAGCACAGGCCAGGAATAAACATAAAAGAAGAGACTGCTTATTTATTTTTAAAAGAAGCAATCATAAATGAGCCATAATGTTCATGCTTCATTTCAAGAGTTAGAAAATACTTTTCAAAGAAAGCCTTGTAAGCTACAATATTTTCATTTTTCTTTTTGGAAGATCAGCACATTTATAGTATTTGTAATTACATATTTTATATCCACAAAGGAAAAAAATATTTTGTTTGCCCATCATTTAGTCTGGGTGGCCATACTAGGACCCACATACAACTCCAAGTCCCCATGTTGATTTAGCCCCATGACGAATTAATTTAAAAAGTTAATTAAGATAGATATTGCATTTCTGATACTGTTCCAGAACACAGTGACATCTGCCAACCTTTCTCCTGACTTGTCTAGTAAAATGATGATCTATGACTGCAGTGTCTTGCATGAGAATATATTTAAGAGTCTGCAGCTCAAATATGGGTTTATGGTATATCACTATGACAAGATAAATGTACTTTATTACACATTGGAAAGCTCGGGCTGATATATTTGCTGGGGTACATACTGTTGTAGTAGTAGCTGTTCTGTAGACAATTATTTCCAAAAATATACTGTAATTGCTAATAGTTTATTTTATCAAGTTTACAAAATACAAAGTAAATGAACAGAAGAAAAATCAAAATCAAATCAATATTTGGTGTGACCACCTTATTCCTTCAAAGTGGCAAGGAGCTGTTCCAATTATCTTGGAGTACTAACCACAGATCCTCTGTGGATGTAGATCTGCACAAATCCTTCTGTCTGTACAGGGTTCTATGAGAGCAATATCAGCATTTCCAGGACTCCTTGTTCTTTTTATGCTAAAGATAATTATTCATGTTTTAGTTGCAATATGTTTGGTGCAACAACTCCATTCCTGTCTATGAGTGTTTAGCTGCTAGCTTTCTATGCTGTTCATAAAATTAGAAAAAAAACCTCCCAGAGGCTCACAAGGGAAGAGCATGTAACTGTATTTCCTGTTTTTCCTGTGTCTGTGTATGAGAGAAGCAGCCTGCTGTAGATGATGCACAGATAGAGACACAGAAATGATTTATTACTGATCTATTAAGCTTATCATGTATTGCTCCTGTTTGCTACTGAATAAAGAAGCTCTGTTGTCACACATTTGGAAAGTATCCTGAATATTCCACTGTCAACAGGTTATGGGCTCAGAGTGACACAGAACCCCAGAGTAACACAGCAACAGAAGCTCAGAGCAAAAGCAGCACAGAGCAACAGAGAAGATGTCCACTAGCAGCAATCCTGTCAAGTTCTCAGTGCCAAGCCTCACTAACCAGAACTACCGGTCCTGAAAATTCAATGTGAAGATGCTGCTCATAAGAGAAGTTATGTGGAAATATACTCAGGAACAAGTGCCTCATCCATTACCAGATGATTGGCTAGAGAAGGATCGGAAAGCACAAAGCACTATCTCCCTCAGTGTAGATGATAATCAGATTGTGCATATATGCAAATGTGCAACTGCAAAGGAGATGTGGGATGAGTTACAGAAAATGCATGAAAGATTAAATCTCAACAATACGTTTTATCTCTCGAGAAAGCTGTATCAGTCTAAGCTAAGTGATGGACAGAATATGCAGGACTATATAAGAAACAACCTAGAGATTGTGGAGCATCTCAGGGGTATTGGAGAAGAAATTAAAGATTTTCATGTTGTTGCACTTCTACTAAGTGGTCTTCCAGAGAGTTATGACACACTTCTGACTGCAGTAGACGCAAGGCCAGATGATGAGCTGACACTAAATGCAAACTTGTGGTTCAATTCAAGAGAAAAACACAGCATGTAAGCAGCAGTAATGAATACAGAGCAGAAACAGCATTAAAGACACAGTATTTCCCTAAATATAAAAGCAATCTAAGAGAAACTCGTGAATGTTTTGTCTGTAAAAAGCCTGGCCCCCTTAAAGCAGACTGCAGAATTTGGAAAGTAAGAATGAGTCAGCTTAAAAAGCAGAACAGTCATCAAAGGGTTAAAACAGCTGTAAATGAAGATTCTGCATGTGTTGAAGCTGCATTTAATGCCAGTACAGGCCCATCTGCAAAGCATATATGGGGTATAGATTCTGGTTGCAAGTAGCCATATGACAAATAGCAAGGATTTCTTCACTGGTCTTAATGAAAGCAAGTCAGAAAAGGTCATCTTAGCTAATGGTCACTATATGACTTCAGATGGAGTAGGAGACGGCTACCTCCACTGTCCAGTTTCCTTAGCACACAGCAGAAAGATCCCCATAAAGGATGTTCTCTATGTTCCCAGCCTTGAAAGCATCTTCTGTCAGTAAAGAAGCTCATGAAAAAGGGAATATAGTTACTTTTAAAGATAACAGCTGCACCTCCTTTTGCAGAAGGAAAAATGCAAGATGAACTTTATCAGATAAAATGCAAAGAAAGAGTGTAAAGTGCTAGACAAGATCTACATAAGAAGAACTGTATCCATGTATGGCATAGACATCTTGGGCACAGAGACTTAGAAGCAGTAAGGAAGCTAGCTCAACTTGCAAATGGTATTGAAATCAACCAGTGTAGTCAAATGATGAAGTGCACTAGCTGTCTTAAAGGGAAAATGTCCAGAAAATCCTTTTCTAAAATAAGCACCACTAGATCTGCACTAGATCTGCACCAGCGAGATCGCTGTGTGTGACAGCAATCAGCGACCGGCCCCTGTGCCGGTATCGCTGATCGCTGTTGGAAAGGCATGGACATTTTTTTTTGGTCGCTGGTCTCCCGCTGGTCAGCACGCATCGCTGCGTGTGACAGGCGGGAGACCAGCGATCAGCTGGTAACTAAGGTAAACGCAGGGTTTCTAAGCAAGGCGCTGTGCTTAGAAACCCTGTGTGTACCTTAGTTACCAGCGTGCTGATGCAGGGAGCTGGTAACTAAGGTACACATCAGGTTTCTAAGTGACGCACGTCCCTTTGATACCCGATGTGTACCTTAGTTACCAGCTCCCTGCATCAGCACGCTGGTAACTAAAGTACACAGCGACGCCGAGCGCTGGGCGTCACTGGTCCTGATCGCTGGTGAAGCTGTCTGTTTGACAGCTCACCAGCAATCATGTAGTGACTCACCAGCGATCCTCACACGTTGATATCATTGTTGGGATCGCTGGTGAGTCGCTATGTGTGAGGGGGCCTTTATTGGGGAGAAGCCATCATGACAGCTTGGTATCTTCAAAACAAAGTGCCAGGTAAAGCCACAAATAAAACTCCATTTGAGCTATGGAACTGTGAGAAGCCTAACCTGAAGCACCTCAGGATATTTTGAAGCAAAACGTTTATGTATCTTCCCAAAGAAAAACATTCCAAGTGGGAATCACACACAAAGCAAGGAGTCCTGGTGGGCTATAGCGAAACTCAAATGGGATACAGAATCCTGCACCCAGAGACCAACACAGTTGCAATCAGCAGAGATGTAGTGATTGATGAAAACTCTGCATCACTCAAATTCCATGAAGTTAAACCATTTATTCAACCTAAGAAGCAAGAACAAGAGTCTCAATCACCAAACACAGACACTGAAAAGGAAAACAGTGAAGTGTGGATAAGCTCTTAAGTCACCGAGAAAGACACAGAAGAACCAAGTCAACCTCCAGTCAGGAGGTTAGAAATGCCAATCAAAGGTATGTAAGTGGGTCTTCAAAGACAAATATGACTCCGAAGATAAAGTAAATTTGCGCAATCCTAAACCAGTTTGGAATGTCAGAAGCCAAAGGTGCGTCAACAATAATGGACCCGTCCTACTTAAAGTTGGAAGGAGAAGCTGCTACCCAGCAATAAGAGTTACAGACAAGCTGTGGTGCGCTTCTGTATATAGCAACCACAACTCATCCAGATATTACAGCCACAGTTGCACTTCTCTGCTGATGTATAGCAAGCCACGCCAAAGAGACTGGAATGCAATTAAGAGAATTCTTCAATATCTTAAAGAAACTCAAAGACTAAATCTTAAGATATCTGCATCAGGGGATCTCACTCTCAGAGATTATGTGAGTGCAGATTGGGCAGGAGATTCAAGTGATCAGAAGTCAACAAGTGGTCACTTGTTCAAGAAAATTCAATTTCTTGGTCCAGCAGAAAATAAGTGTCAGTCGTATTATCTTCTACAGAAGCAGAATATATGTCTGCTGCCTTTGCAAGTCAAGAAGTAGCTTAGTTGAAACAACTTTGGAAGATTTTGGCAAGCCACTAACTCAATCAACAGTTATTTTTGAGGACAAGCAAGGATGCATTAAACTTGCCAGCAATGAGAAGATTAGTGCAAGGACTAAGCACATCACCACTTACGTGACTTGGTGGAACGTGGTGTACTCGAGTTTGTTTATTGCGAATTTGACAAGATGATAGCTGATGGCATGACAAAGCCATTATCAAGAGCCAAGTTTGTGAACTTCAGAACCGCAATGGGACTAACAGGATAAGAAGTTGTTGAGTGGGGGTGTTGGACTATGTTTGGGGCAACAACTCCATTCCTGTCTAAGAGTTTTAGTTGTTTTGTATGCTGTTCATAAAGTTAGAATAAAAAAAACTCCCAGAGGCTCACACAGGGAAAGCATGTGACTGCATTTCCTGTTTTCCTGTGTCTGTGTATGAGAGAAGCAGCCGGCTGTAGATGCTGCACAGATAGAGACACAGAAATGATTTATTCCTGATCTATTAAGCTTATCATATATTGTTCCTGTTTGTTCCTGAATAAAAAAGCTCTGTTGTCACATGCTTGGAGATTAGACGGCTGCTGAATGTGCTCTTCTGATTCAAGAACAGCCCGAATAGTGGGTGTGTATTATTGTTCATTATAGCCCTGCACTTCTTTTGAATCCTATCTTCCACTACCTCCTCAAAAGAGTCAAGATGGAGTCCAACAGCCGCACTTGCCTTCTTGATAAGTTTGTTGAGCTTATTGGCGTCAGCTACTCGCACACTACTGCCCCAGGAAATGATAGCAAAAAAGATGGCGCTTGCTACAACAGACTGGTACAACATTTCCTGCATTTTACTGCACACATCGAACGACCTGAGCTTTCGCAGAAAGTACAGTCTGCTCATTCCCTTCTTGTGAATCTTCTCTGTATGACACCTCCAATCAAGTTTGCTGTCAAGGTGAACCCCCAAATATTTGTAGGTCTCAACCATCTCCACCTCCTGGCCAGCAATAGTGATCGGTAAGTAGTCATCTTTTTTCCTTCTATAATTCACCACCATCTCCTTGGCTTTCTTTACATTTAGTTCTAGACAGTTAGTCTGGCATCAATCCACAGAGTCATAAACCACCCTTCTATATTCCTCCTCACCCTTGTCTCCCACAATGCCCTCTACAATCACTGAGTCATTTGAGAATTTTTGGAGGTGACAGAAATCAGATTTATACTGAAAGTCAGCTGTATACAATGTGAAGAGAAAGGGTGACAGCACTGTACCCTGAGGGGCTCCCACACTGTTCTGTACACTGCCAGATACCACCTCCCCCATCCTTACAACTGTGGCCTGTCCGTCAGGTAGTAGCTTATCTAGTTCACCATCCCCACATCCACTGCCATATCAGTCAACTTATTTTGCAATAAGAGTGGCTGTAAGCACTAGAGAAATCAAAGAACATGGAGCGCACTGCAGTTCCATCATTATCCAAGAATGAATGTATTGTATGTAGCAGAGACACTACAGCATCATCCAACCCCAATCTCTGCTGGTACGCAAACTACAGGGGGTCAGTGTAGGCCCTCACCCTTGGGCGCAAGAAGGTAAGTACTAACCTATCCAACGACTTCATAGCATGCGATGTTATGGCCACTGGATGATAGTCGTGTAGGGAAGTGATCTTGGGAACCGGCACCAAGCAGGTGGTCTTCCACAGCACTGGTATTTTCTGAGATTGTAGGCTCCTGTTAAACATGAGCTGAAAGACATTACATAGTTGGTTTGCATACACTTTTAGGACACGTGGACTGAGGCCATCAGGCCCAGCTGCTTTGCCAATGACTAGTTTACGAAACTATTTCCTCACATCACTTGGGAAGACAGTGAAAGCAGACAGTTCATCACCCAAAGTCAATACTGCATCATTCCTCAGCTCTATCCCTCATTCCTGATGACGCCGCACATGTGTTGGTAAAACTGTTGAAGAACTTGTTCATTTCATTAGCCATGGGCAAATCCACTTCCCCATGCTCCGGCCTAGCCTTAAACCCAGTTAACTGCTTCATGCTTGACCACACCTCCTTGGAATTGTTGTGTGACAGTTTATTTTCTAATTTAATTCGGAATGCCTCACAGCATTCTTAATTTTCCCCTTTAAGTCCCTTTGTATCAATTTCAGTTTCTTAGTATCCTTCATTTTAAATGCCAGTTTTTTCTCATTTAGTAAGTATTTCAATTCTTTTGTAATCCAAGGCTTGTTATTTGTATAACATCAAATCTTTTTAACTGGTACTACAGTATCAGTACAAAAATTTATGTAATCAGTTACCCTTCCGACAATAATATTTACATCATCATGCTCTCCTCTGTCACATATCACCTCCTAGTCTGTGAGGTCAAAGCAGTCTTGCAGAGCTTCTTCAGCTGCAGGAGACCACTTCCTGATTAGTTTTATTGTATAACTCATACATATCCTCTGGTCCCTGGTCAGAAACCATGTGCTGGAGGATTCATAAGTCTGCAGTCACACAGAGTGACTGCAGACTTATAAATTTGGAACGGACAACCCCTTTAAGGGCTTAATCACGCAACTTCACATCAGTCAATTTTACCATTTTGTGTTACAGCCAGAATTCTAGGAAAGACTGCAATATTAGCAACATGTATGTCTACAGTATGTAGCTATTATTACATGTCAAGAAGTCTATAGTTGGGTCAAGAATTTGCTGCATTGCACAAATCATAAAGCCTTCACTGGTATTGGGTGATATACCAATCATGAAAAAGTATGGTGCTGTTTTGTAAAGAATTATAAAGAGGGAGTGCACAAATGAAAATAGAGTAATAAACAGTCAAAATCTAAAATGTAATCATGTAATCAGTGCCGTAAGCAGCGCCATATCCACAATAGGTTAAACTGAAAAAAGTCAATATTTTCAAATTATGTGCTCAAAGCCCGTGTTGTCTATTACCAACACTAATCTGACAAAAAGAGAGAGGGGAGACAAATTACTTAGCTTCAGTGAGGTCATCCACACAACTTAGAGTTTTGTATTCCAAATAGTTCTGGGGTATACCAGCTAGAAGCCAGAACACTAAACTCTGAGTTTGGCAGATGACCTCACTATGGTTGCAAAATTTAGCAACTGTAATGTGGGTTTCTCACTGGTTGCCTGGCACCTCTAATTATGACTACCACAGACAGGCTAAGTGTCATGACACAGCTGTCGGGTGACCTGGGACCAGGGGCTCCTTCCCTGTCCCTAAGACAAGAGAGCACCCTAGCTCGCCCAATTCCCCAGTGTTGTGAACTATCTCGATTTGACTTCTGAGTCAGGGCTCCCTCTTGTGGTTACTGTGGGTAGTGGAGCTGGCCAAAGTCTTTCACCTGACAATGATGATTGGAGATCAGGGGTTACTGACTGGAGTATTTAAGTGAGCAGGCTTCCTTCAGTGGCTGCTGGTGATTAGTTCTTCCTGTGCTTTCTAAGGTCTGCTGTCTCCTGCCTGATCCTGCATTTTTCAGTTAAGTTGTTCATTTGCTAATCCTTTGCATGTGATCTGGTTTTGCCTCTTTCTGCTTTGCTGTGAGGGTTCAGCATGCTCCCTGCTGGGGCAGTGCTGGACCCCACTCCATATGTTACAGCTTGTGTCAGTTTGTTCAGTCCCCTTTTATATTAGTCTCTTTTGCTTTGCTGCCAGTTCATACCAGAATGCTGATATAGTGGGGGAGAGGTCGTGAGACCTCAGTGGTTTTTTGTACATCAGACGTGTTGGATTTTTTAGTGTTTTTGTGTGATTGCAGACAGTGTCTTTCCTTTCCTATCCTATCTAGACAGTTTGGGCCCCATCATTTGCTCAGTCTATTTTCTGCCTGCGTTTGTGTCTCATCTTGTTTCACCGACAATATATGTTTGGGGGCTATCTATTCCTTTGGGGTTCTACTTTGGGGCAGTTTAGATTTCACCCTTCTTGCTTTAGGCTTAGTTAGCTCTCTGGCTGTGCCGCTGAGGCATCTAGGGCATCATAGGTACGGCCCACAGCTACTGCTGGCTGTGTTGTTAGGATTAGGGGTCTGCAATCCGCTAAGTTACCAACCTTTCTGGTTTCTTGGTGGCCTAGCCTATTCCTGCCATCCTCCTCGGTGACCAGTTCATAACAGAATCACCAGCCTAAACTGTAGACTCTAGGGTACTCTAAACTAAAGAAGGAAACAATTGTAAAAAAAAAAAAAAGAAAAAAAAATGTCAGAATTTTTTAATATATTTTTTCTCTGGGGCTGTAGGAGGATTTTTTCTTTAATGGAGACTAAGCAATTGTCCGATCGTGTTGAGCAGCTCACTGCTGAAGTGCAGGAAATATCTGCCTACCTCTCTCAATCATCTGCTGTAGAACCAAGGATCCTTACTCCTGATGTGTTTTCTGGGGATCTGTCAAAATTTTGGAATTTTAAGAATAATTGTAAATTATTTCTTGCTTTGGAATCTAACTCATCGGGGAGCTCGGTGCAGCAGGTTAAAATTGTCATCTCCCTGCTGCACGGCGATCCCCAAGACTGGGCTTTTTCTCTGACACCTGGAGATCCTATTCTGGCTAATGAGGATGCATTTTTTCAAGCCCTGGGCTTGTTGTATGATGAACCGAATGCTATTGATCAAGCTGAGAAAACCTTATTGGCATTGAACCAGGGTCAGGATGCTGCAGAGTTATATTGTCAAAAATTCCAAAAGTGTAATTAAATGGAATGATGATGCCCTAGCAGCTCTCTTTCGGAAAGGTCTGGCAGAAACCGTAAAAGATGTTATGGTGGGATTTCCTGTCCCCTCTGGTCTTTATGACTATATGTCATTAGCCATTCAAATTGATCGACGTTTACTTGAAAGTAAAACTACGCGAGAGGCGGTGCTGCCTTTTGAACACATTTCTAAACCCATGCAATGTGATAGGGTGTTGTCTAGGGCACAAAATCAAGAGTTCAGAAGGGGTAATAAGTTGTGCTTCTTTTGTGGAGACGCCTCTCATACTATTTCTGTCTGCCCTAAATGAGAAAAACGTTTTGCCCACTCATTTGCTATGGGCATTGTACAGCCTAAGTTCCTTTTGGTGGTTACCTTGATCTGCTCCTTGTCTACATTTTCTGCTAAGGCTTTTGTTGATTCAGGAGCAGCTTTGAATCTGATGGATTTTGACTTTGCCAAACGTTGTGGCTTTCCCATGGTGCCCCTGCAGACCCCTATTCCTTTGAGGGGTATTGATGCTACCCCTTTGGTGGAGAATAAACCCCAGTTTTGGACCCAGGTAATAATGCAAGTCACCCCGGACCACAAAAAGAATTGTAAATTTTTGGTGTTGCACAATTTACATAATATTATTGTACTGGGTTTTCCTTGGTTGCAAACCCATAATCCTGTTTTGGATTGGAAATCTGTGTCTGTGGTGAGTTGGGGTTGTCAATGCGTTCTTAGCGACACTCCTGTTTTCTCCATCTCTCCCCAGTCTCATGATGTTCCTGACTATTTGGCTGATTTTTCTGATGTATTTAGTGAGAGTAAATCCGCATCTTTGCCTCTTAGGAGTTATGACTGCGCAATTGAGTAAATGCCCGGTTGTAAATTTCTCAAGGGTCGGCTTTTCAACTTATCGGTATCCGAACATGATGCTATGAGATCTTATATCAAGGAGTCATTGGAGAAGGGTCATATCAGACCATCCTCTTCACCTTTAGGTGCTGGTTTTTTTTGTGGCCAAGAAAGATGGCTCATTAAGGCCATGTATTGACTATCGTTCCCTTAACAAAATCACTGTTAAATATCAGTACCCATTACCCCTGATTTCTGATTTATTTTGCAGAGTTAAAAGTGCTTGTTGGTTTACCAAACTTGACCTCAGGGGGGCGTATAATCTTATTCACATCAAGCATGGGGATGAATGGAAGACGGCGCTTAATACACCGGAGGGACATTTTGAGTACCTGGCGATGCCTTTTGGGCTCACTAATGCCCCTTCCATCTTCCAACCTTTTATGAATGATATTTTCCGGGACTTTGTGGATAAGTTTTTGATCATTTATCTGGATGATATTTTGATTTTTTCCAGTGATTGGGATTCTCGTGTGGAACATGTCCGGACTGTGTTCCGGATTTTGAGGGAAAATACTCTGTATGTTAAGAGATCGAAATGTCTCTTTGGTGTACAGAGGATTTCATTTTTGGGATTCATTTTGTCCCCGTCTGCTATTGAAATGGACTCGGCCAAGGTACATGCCATTTATGATTGGGTTCAGCCCACTTCGCTGAAAGGTCTCCAGAAGTTGTGGGGTTTTGCTAATTTCTACCGTAAATTTGTAAGTAATTTTTTTGGTATTGTTAAACCACTGACGGATTTGACCAAAAAGGGTGCTGATGTGGTGAATTGGTCTCCAGAGGCAGTCTCGGCATTTCAGGAACTTAAGTGGAGATTCACTTCTGCTCCGGCTCTACGGCAACCTAATGTTTCACTCCCATTTCAGGTAAAGATAGATGCTTCTCAGATTGGTGCAGGAGCCGTTTTGTCTCAAAGAGATCCAGTAACCTCTAAGATGAATCCCTGTGCCTTCTTTTTGTTGGAATATGCAACAGAAATGGACTTGTTGTTTATGTAATGGAGGACTTTACACTAGCCAGACAGCAGATGACGATAGTGTGAAGTTATATGTTTGCTGTATTGTGGGGAGGGAAGCTCTCTTGCTGTTGTTAGCTTTACTTTCATTTTTGACTGTGTTACAGCAGCAGCACAGGCTGTGTGCTTCTGAATTCTTATCTCATGTTTACCCATAAGAAGTAAATGCTGTTTACTCAAGATAGCTTGCTCAGTGAAGTTCTCCTGTGTGCCAGTGGATTCTCAAAAGATACACTCTGCTACACTTTTCTCAAAAATTTTCCCCATCTGAACGTAACTATGATGTGGGGAATCGGGAATTGTTGGCCATGAAGTGGGCATTTGAAGAGTGGAGACATTGGTTGGAGGGAGCTAGACATCAAGTTGTGGTCCTCACCAACCACAAGAATTTGATATAAGCCAAGTGCTTGAATCCTAGACAGGCTAGGTGGGCCTTGTTTTTCACGCGTTTTAATTTTGTGGTCTCCTTTCTTCCGGGCACTAAGAATGTTAAGGCGGACGCCCTTTCTAGGAGTTTCTTTGCGGATTCTCTTGATGTGACCGAGCCTACTACCATTCTAAATGAGGGTGTAGTTCTTTCCGCCATCTCACCCGATTCGAGACATGCCCTGGAGGAATTTCAGGAGGACAAACCTGGACGATGCCCTATGGGAAAATTGTATGTCCCTGACCAGTGGAGAAGAGTAATGTTTGAATTTCATTGCTCCGCATTAGTTGGTCAACCAGGTATTTTTGGTACCAGAGGTTTGGTGAGTCGGTCTTTTTGGTGGCCTGCCTTATCTCGTGATGTCAGGAATTTTGTGCAGTCCTGTGGGACTTGTTCTCAGTCCAAGCCCTGTTCTCATTCTATTGGTTTGTTGATGCCCCTGCCGGTGCCCAGGAGGCCTATTGACCCAAATCTCAATGGATTTTATTTCTGATCTCCCTGTCTCTCAGAGAATGACTGTTATCTGGGTGATCTGTGATAGACTTTCTAAGATGATCTATCTTGTACCACTCCCAAAGTTGCCATCTTCTTCTGAGTTGGTGCCCTTGTTTTTACAACAGGTGGTTCAATTGCACGGGATTCCTGAGAACATTGTGTCGGACAGAGGAGTCCAGTTTGTTTCCAGATTTTGGAGAGCTTTTTGTTCCAAACTGAAATTCAGTTGTCTTTCTCCTCTGCATTTCATCCTCAAACCAATGGGCAGACTGAGAGAACAAACCAAACTTTGGAATCCTATTTGAGATGTTTCATATCTGCTGATCAAGATGACTGGGTCTCATTTTCACCCTTGGCCGAATTTGCGCTAAACAATAGGGCTAGTTCTGCCACTTTGATGTCTCCTTTTTTCTGTAACTTTGGGTTTCATCCTCAATTTTCTTTGGGGCAGGTGGAAGCTTCGACCTGCCCAAATGTGGATTTTGTGGTTGAAAGAATGCAGCAGATTTGGGACCAAGTAGTGGATAAGTTGTCTCACTCTCAGGAAAAGGCCCAACGGTTTTCCAACCGGCATAGGAACATTGGTCCCTGGTTTAAAGTGGGTGATATGGTTTGGTTGTCTTCAAAAAATATTCCTATGAAGGTTGTGCCTCCAAAATTCAAGCCAAGGTTCATTAGACCTTATAAGATTTTGGAAATCCTTAACCCCATTTCTTTCCGTTTGGCTCTTCCAGTTACGTTTAAGATTCATAACGTTTTTCATAAATATTTGTTGAAAAGGTTTGTGGAGCCAGTAGTTCTCATGACGGCACCCCCTGACCTTGTATTGGTTAAGGGTAATTTGGAGTATGAGGTAGAGAAGATATTGGATTCTCGTCTGGCTAGACGGAGACTCCAGTACTTGGTCAAGTGGAAAGGTTATGGCCAATAAGATAATTTTTGGGTCTCTGCTTCTCACATTCATGCCGAGAGATTGGTTAGTGCTTTTCACCGGGCTCATCCTGATCGGCCTGGTGGTGTGGATGAGGGTTTCGTGACCCCTCCTCAAGGGGGGGTACTGTTGTGAACTATCTCGATTTGACTTCTGAGTCGGGGATCCCTCTGTTGGTTACTGTGGGTAGTGGAGCTGGCCAAAGTCTTTCACCTGACAATGATGATTGGAGATCAGGGGTTACTGACTGGAGTATTTAAGTGAGCAGGCTTCCTTCAGTGGCTGCTGGTGATTAGTTTTCTTCCTGTGCTTTCTGAGGTCTGCTGTCTCATGCCTGATCCTGCATTTTTCAGCTAAGTTGTTCATTTGCTAATCCTTTGCATCTGATCTGGTTTTGCCTCTTTCTGCTTTGCTGTGAGGGTTTAGCGTGCTCCCTGCTGGGGCAGTGCTGGACCCCGCTCCGTATGTTACAGCTTGTGTCAGTTTGTTCAGTCCCCTGTTATATTAGTCTCTTTTGCTCTGCTGCCAGTTGATACCAGTTGATACCAGAATGCTGATATAGTGGGGGAGAGGTCATGAGATCTCAGTGTTTTTTTTGTACATCAGATATGTTGGATTTTTTAGGGTTTTTGCATGATTGCAGACAGTGTCTTTTCTTTCCTATCCTATCTATCCTATCTAGACAGTTTGCGCCCTATCATTTACTCAGTCTATTTTCTGCCTGCGTTTGTGTCTCATCTTGTCTCACCGACAATATTTGTTTGGGGGCTATCTATTCCTTTGGGGTTCTACTTTGGGGCAGTTTAGATTTCACCCTTCTTGCTTTAGGCTTAGTTAGATCTCCGGCTGTGCCGAGGTGTCTAGGGCATTATAGGTACGCCCCATGGCTACTGCTAGTTGTGTTGTTAGGATTAGGGGTCTGCCATCCGCTAAGTTACCAGACTTTCTGATTTCCTGGTGGCCTAGCCTATTCCTGCCATCCTCCTCCGTGACCAGTTCATAACAGCCCGGGATACTTCTGAAGGTGAAGATGACAGGATCTCCACCCTTGCCTTATCTCTTGAATTAGCCCACTGTATTTTCTCTTCCCACACTCAAGGAAGAGAGGCGCTACTGTGCACTGTAGTACACCAACCCTATAAACAAGGCAACACAAACAAGGGTTAACAGAAAACTCCAAGCATACAAAATATTCACTCACATATAACAGAGGAATGCACTGGAAAGTGGAGGTAGGGAAATAAACCAAAATAGAGAAATATAGAGAATTACCTCACTTACAAACCAAGCAACAGTCACAGATAACTTCCTCCAACTCTCCTTCTCAAACAAACACCTCTTCCTCCTTAAGCCATGCAGCAAATGCTAGCTCTGACAAGGATTTGTATCACAGTCCAGATTATAAAGGGTAAAAAAGTGGCTAACAGCTCAGCTGCGAGCAGAGATTTCCAACATGGTCGATTAACCCCTCTTTTGCCAGAAGGAATAAACACCATTAAAATGAAGGAGAAGGGCTTCTTCTTAGTGCTGGAGTAGGAGCAATCAGACCTTGCGGACCTCTGGATCCACACTGTCGCGGTAACCCCATGAAACTAAGCCACTCTGTTTACCAGATCACAAGGGTTGCCCTGGTCTTCACTTTTTAACCCATTCTCAGGAATATTTACTTTCACAGGTGCTCCATGGTTTGGGCCACTGAGTCAGCTGCTGGGCTGTGGTACTGATGCATCCATTGAGAATCCTCAGTGCATGTGCACCATACATAATAGGTGAGTGTAATAAAACAAATAAAACAGGATTTAACCATATATATGCACTTTAATTGCTCAATCTGTTCAGATTCTGATAATCATGCTCACTATCAGTAATCACTGAAACAATGATTTGATCATGTCTTTAGCATAGGCACTTTATCTTTTTATGGCATATCTTTGGCTCTACATTTGTTGAATATAGCCGTTTGCACATGTAGAGTTCCTGTTTACATTATGTCTTATTTTTGACATTTGACACTTTTGTGGAATTATTCCACACCAAGTTCTCTATTCCCGGGGTGCCAGTTTTGATTCCCACCTTTTCTACCTCTGTACAATATGTTAATAATTTTTTACATATGTACCAATTGTGTTATGTTTTAGTAATAAAATAATGTTTATTTTCTTGCATTATTGAAGTCAGCACTCCATTTTTCTAATATAATTGTATCCCCTTGGAGTTTCTTCCTTACTATTTTCCATTTTGATTAAGACTTGACTCAGGAATATATTATTTACATTACCATGTATTTGTCTTATTATCAGTGTTCCTGTGAACCCTTTAATAAACCACTCTGTTTACCAGATCACAAGGGTTGCTCTGGTCTTCACCTTTCAACCCCTTGCACAGGAAAATTTACTTTCACAGGTGCTCCAAGGTTTGGGCAACTATGTCTGCTGCTGGGTGGTGCTGCTGGCTTGAAGAAAGAAGAGGTCAGAACCAGGAGGTACATATAGGGAAAAAATCATCAAAATCAAGCAGGAGAGTAAGTCAGTAACCGTGCTGAAATCAGAATCAGGAATATCCACTGGGAATGCAACTTACAGTTAAAGGGAGTCTGTCACCCCACTTTAGCCCTATAAGCTGTGGCCACCGCCATCAGGGGCTTGTCTACAGCATTCTGTAATGCTGTAGATAAGCCCCCGATGTAACTTGAAAGATAAGAAAAAAGAGTTAGATTATACTCACCCAGGCGTTCGGTCCGGTCCGATGGGTGTCGTCGTTCCGTCTGGTGCCTCCCATCTTCATATGATGATGTCCTCCTCCTTGCTTCTCCCTCGGCTCCTGCGCAGGTGTACTTTCTCTGCCCTGTTGAGGGCAGAGCAGAGTACTGCAGTGCGCAGGCGCCGGACCTCTCTGACCTTTCCCAGCACCTGCGCACTGCAGTACTTTACTCTGCCCTCAACAGGGCAGATAAAGTACGCCTGTGCTGGAGCTGAGGGAGCAGCAAGGAGGACATCATCGTTTGAAGATGGGAGGTGCCGGACCAGACCGCGACACCCACTGCACCCGACCGCACCCCCCCGGTGAGTATCTAAGGTGTTTTTCTTATCTTTCAGGTTACACGGGGGCTTATCTACAGCATTACAGAATGCTGTAGATAAGCCCCTCATGGCGTTGCCGCAACTGATAGGCCGAAAATGGGGTGACAGATTCCCTTTAAATAACTTACAGCCACAAAACAGGGAGCAAATACTTACAGAATTTAACTTTTGCACTTCCATTCTAGATGGAACTACAAGTCCCAGAGGACACAGAACTAGTGTTGTCACCCGCATCGCCCACGATGAGGATGCCTGTGGACGTTGATACACAAGTCACAACAATATGATCCTGTAAGTACAATAAAATCATTTTGCAATAAGAAAAACCATATGGTCCATCACTATTGGAGGACATGTCTCTCCTTTATCTTAATGTAGGATGCTGGGTGGACACAATGACAGTTTAAGATACAGCATGTGCTCCAAGAACTTATCATATGTGATGGCACACTGGCGGGAATGTGAACAAAGTCTGACTGCAGTGTTTTTTTTCTAAAGGTTACAGCTGAGGCATCAGATCAGTCAGCTTTTACGCACATATCTTCTAAATTATTTTACTGTATGTATACACAAAAAATTCACATTTTTTATGTTGTAGAATCCAAATGCAAAAGACAGAAAAACATTATCGAGTTGAGAAAAATATGCCAGGTAATACAATTATACTGCTAAAAGATAATAAATCACATTTAATTACACTTATAACCTGCAATAAATGATGTACTATTGAAAGAATATTTCTATATCTCCAGAACAAAAAATGATTTTGAGGTTCTGGAGCATA
This sequence comes from Dendrobates tinctorius, assembly GCF_039654945.1. Lineage (NCBI taxonomy): Eukaryota > Metazoa > Chordata > Amphibia > Anura > Dendrobatidae > Dendrobates > Dendrobates tinctorius. The sequence goes on along the minus strand of NW_027361738.1, from coordinate 19,280,693 downwards.
TGACAGTGTGGCCCTATACCCCACATTGATCGTTGTGTTTACACCTGCGCAGCATGACATAGTGGAATCTGACTCTTGAGAGATAGAGCTTTAGTTTTATGTCATTGCTACATTTTTAATTTTTTTTTAATGTTTGTGCCTTGCAGGTAGGCAGGCATGCAACACAACCCCAGGTGCATTTCTGGCAAAGATTGAGATTTATATATTTCATATATAGTTTCATACACTTTCAAATGCAAATCACTTTTTTCCTCCTCTCATATGTTGCTGGAATGTTCATTTAAAAACTGCAAATCAAATGGCTACAAGTGCTCATAAATATTTCAACTAGTTTCCTTTCCTACTTTTTATTGTGCTTTTAGGAGTAAATACTGGATTGATGTTGTTATGAGTGTGCAGTGTGTGTATACGCTATGTTTGTAAGTGTATTTCTGTTAGTCGAACACAAGTAGCAGTACTAATCACACCGGGGCTCTGCTGTCTGAAGGAATAAGAAAACCAAGACAGAAGCAGAAATGTTGAATTACCAAGTGTAATTATACACACTGTATTGCTGGGGAACAGTGCATATATGCATATATCCCCAAGAGCTCACATGCTGCATCATGGAAACAAAGAGGAAAGGAAAAAAGAGAGGAGGCAACCCCCCACCCCCTTATAAAAAAAACCTCAGGAAGCATATATTGAAACCCCAGGTGGAGAAGTAAAGGTGCCATCCATTATCCTGTTAGATATTTTTTGAGCAGGTGAGTAGTCAAACATGTTGTTCTTCGGAGACACCAGATTGTCTTCATTAATATATCCTGATCATATTATTGGAGCATGGCTGATTCGAGAGCCATTGGCAGACAATTTAGGGTAATAGCAGACTCAAAGACAGGAAACTTTAACCAGATCTAAAAACTAGAAGGATATACACTGTGTTCCAAATTATCAAGCAAATGATATTTTTCTCTGATTTTCCTAAATAGTCGGTACAAATGACAGTCAGTCTAATAAAAGTCATCACCCGTTAGAGTATGCATCGAATTTTATTGAAGAAACCTCCCAATGATAACAGTATAATCTCCAAAATGAATAAAAACTCAAATTGCACTGTTCCAAATTATTAGGTACAGTAGAATTTCTAAACATTTGACATGTTTTAAAGAACTGAAAATGCTCATTTGTGGAATTTTCAGCATTAGGAGGTCACATTCACTAAACAAAAAGGATATTTTGGAGTTAAATAGCTTAACAGGCCAAGTTACATGTTAACATAGGAACCCTTCTGTGACATCACCTTCACAATTCTTGCATCCATTGAAATTGTGAGTTTTTGGAGAGTTTCTGCTTGTATTTCTTTGCATGAAGTCAGAATAGCCTCCCAGAGCTGCTGTCTTGATGTGAACTGCCTCCCACCCGCATAGATCTTTTGCTTGATGATACTCCAAAGGTTCTCCATAGGGTTGAGGTCAGGGGAAGATGGTGGCCACACCATGAGTTTATCTCCTTTTATGCCCATAGCAGTCAATGACTCAGAGGTATTCTTTGCAGCATGAGATGGTGCATTGTCATGCATGAAGATGATTTTGTTCCTGAAGGCATGTTTCTGCTTTTTATACCATGGAAGACAGCTGTCAGTCAGAAACTCTATATACTTTGCAGAGGTCATTTTCACACCTTCAGGAACCTTAACCCCTTCCTGCCATCCGACGTACTATCCCGTCCACGGTACCCGGGCCCGTATGACCGGGGACGGGATAGTACGTCGGGCCCTTTAATGCGATACCTGCCTCTGACCTGTCTGACCTGTCTTCAGGGGTCCTCACTCTAGCTGAGGATTCCTGCAGAGAGGTCGGACGCAGCAAGCATCACAATCCCTGCAGAAGAAAGAAGAAGAAGAAGAAAGAAAACTACAATTGTAAGTGTTAATTGATCCCTGATCCCCTGCCCAATCTATCTTCACCCCCCCAATCTATCTTCATCCCCCCATCCCCCCTCCACCCCCCCTCCACACGTCACTTATCCAAGCTTGTGCCTGCCGCTTTTCATTTTTTTCACCCCCCTTTGTGCCACCTAACTACAACCCTAACTGTTGATCCCTGCCCAATCTCTCTTCATCCACCCCAATCCCCCCATCCCCCTTCCCCCTATTTTTACCCCCCTCCACCCCACTTTTGCGCCACCTCCGTGCGCAGCCGCCGAGCGTTGATTGGTGACGCAGTTCACCGATCAACACTTGAGCTCGCTTTTTTTTCCTTAGCCCCTCCGTACACACATCCCGCAGCTGCGAAACTTGGATAAGTGACACAGTTCACTTATCAGAGTTTGCCGGTTTCCTTTTTTTTTTCCACCCCCCCCTTGCGCCACCCCGTGCGCACATCCAGCAGCCTAGTTTTGATAAGTGACACTTATCAGCTAGGGCCTGCTGTTTTATACTTTTTTCCACAGCTTTTTCTTTACAGAAAGTTTACACCAATCACTCCCCCCCCTCACGTACACATACAGTTTTCAATAAAGTGTACACCCAAGCACCATATTTACACAAAAATGTCATCAAATTCATCCCAACAGCGCTATTCAGTGGAGGAGGCATATGCTTTACTTGCCTCCGAAACTGATAGCGATTTGGATGACGATCCGACTTTTCTTTATTTTTCGGATTCTTCATCCTCTTCTTCTTCCTCTTCCCCCTCCTCATCTTCCTCCTCGGGTCCTGCGGAACCGCCACGCAGACGCTCCAGGACAGAAGATGAGGCAGCGCCCACCATGCCCGCAGCTGACCCAGTGCTCCCCGTATGGACCTCGCCCCCCCAAAATTACGAGCCACTGATTCCTGATTTTGTGGCAGAATCAGGAATCAAGTTTGACACCACCGGCCTCACAGAAATTGACTTTTTCAAAGTCTTTTTCTCTGAGGATTTTGTTAACCTCATGGTGGAGCAAACTAATTTGTACGCTCGTCAATTTTTGGAGCAAAACCCGCGTTCAACATTTTCAAACTGGTCTCCTGTAGACGCAGTTGAAATGACGCAGTTTTGGGGCCTGGTCCTCCATATGGGGATACTGAAGAAGCCGGAAATTCGGCAATATTGGAGTGTTGATATTTTATACAACACTCCAGTGTTCCGAATGGTCATGGCCCGGACGCGTTTTGAGGCCATCCACAAGTTTCTGCATTATACTGATAATGCAGCGTGTCCCGCACAAGATGACCCCAACTTTGACCGTCTGTTCAAAGTTCGGCCGGTCATCGAACACTTCAACAAAAAGTTTGCTGAAGTGTACGTGCCCCAAAGGGACATCTGCGTGGATGAGTCCTTGGTTCACTTCAAGGGAAGGCTGCGATTCCGTCAATACCTGCCCAGTAAGAGGGCCAGGTATGGAATCAAACTCTATAAGTTGTGTGAGAGTACCTCAGGGTACACCCACAAGTTTAGAGTTTACGAAGGGAAGGACACCCGGATTGAACCCCCTGAGTGTCCTCCTTTCCTGGGAGTGAGTGGGAAAATTGTGTGGGATTTGGTGCACCCACTGCTGGATAAAGGTTATCACCTCTACACTGATAACTTTTATACCAGCATCCCACTCTACAAACCCCTCTTTGAGCGACGTACCGCAGCCTGTGGTACTGTCCGCAAAAATCAGAGAGGAAGACGCTACTTGGGCAGATGCTCCGAAAAGGTGAGAGCAGAGCCCAATGTAGTGACCACCTGCTGGTGGTCAAGTACAAGGACAAGAGAGATGTCCATCTCTTGACCACCATACACGGTGATGGCAGTACCCTCTGCACTGTACGGGGTACCTCTACACAGGTCCTCAAACCGACATGTGTAGTGGGGTACAACAAAAAAATGGGGGGAGTTGATCTCTCCGATCAACTCCTCCAACCGTACAATGCATTGAGGAAGGCCAAGGTGTGGTACAAAAAGCTGGCCGTGCACATCGTCCAAATGGCAATGCTCAACGCATTCCTGCTGTCACAATGTGCATGCCCCAGCGATACGGCGTACCTTCATTTCCAGGAGGTAGTGGTTAAGGCCATGATGTTTGGCGCTCAGGAAGGAGCGGGCCCCAGTACTTCAGGAACTGAAGGTGCTCGTATTGTCCCAGGTCAGCATTTTCCGGGGGTGGTCCCGCCAACCCCAAGAAAAGGTAAGCCGCAAAAAAGGTGTCGAGTGTGTTACAAAAAAGGAATACGCAGGGACACCACTTACCAGTGCGACACCTGCCCCGAAAAACCTGGCCTGTGCATGAAGGATTGCTTCAAATTGTACCACACCTCCATGCACTACTAATTTACATTAGATTAGTTGGGGGCACATCTAGATTTGTTCATTGGGGGTCTAGTATCCAAAATGATGTCATATGTGGGTTTTTTTCCTGTTTAGGCACATCAGGGACTCTGCAAATGGAACATGACGCCAGCAGACCATCAAAGTCTGCATTCCAAAACAACACTACTTCCCTTTCGAGCCCCAACGTGTGCCTAAACAGTTTTTTCCCACATGTGGGGTACCAGAGTACCCAGGACAAATTGGACAACGACTTTTGGGGTCCAATTTCTCCTGTTACTCTTGGGAAAATTAAAAATTGGGGACTAAATGATCATTTATGTGGGAACAAAACAGGATTTTATATTTTCACGCCTGGGCATTATAATCTTTAGTGAAACACTTGGGGGTTCAAAGTGCTCACCACACATCTAGATAAGTTCCTTAGGGGGTCTAGTTTCCAAAATGGGGTCACATATGGGGGGTTTCTACTGTTTAGGAACATCAAGGGCTCTGCAAATGGAACATGACGCCCGCAGACCATTCCATCAAAGTCTGCTTTCCAAAACGTCATTACTTCCCTTTCGAGCCCTGACGTGTGCCCAAACAGTAGTTTTCTCCCACATGTGGGGTATCAGGGTACTCAGGACAAATTGGACAACAACTTTTGGGGTCCAATTTCTCCTGTTACTCTTGTGAAAATTAAAAATTGGGGACTAAATGATCATTTATGTGGGAACAAAACAGGATTTTATATTTTCACGCCTGGGCATTATAATCTTTAGTGAAACACTTGGGGGTTCAAAGTGCTCACCACACATCTAGATAAGTTCGTTAGGGGGTCTAGTTTCCAAAATGGGGTCACTTATGGGGGGTTTCTACTGTTTAGGAACATCAAGGGCTCTGCAAATGGAACATGACGCCCGCAGACCATTCCATCAAAGTCTGCTTTCCAAAACGTCATTACTTCCCTTTCGAGCCCTGACGTGTGCCCAAACAGTAGTTTTCTCCCACATGTGGGGTATCAGGGTACTCAGGACAAATTGGACAACAACTTTTTGGGTCCAATTTCTCCTGTTACTCTTGGGAAAATTAAAAATTGGGGACTAAATGATCATTTATGTGGGAACAAAACAGGATTTTATATTTTCACGCCTGGGCATTATAATCTTTAGTGAAACACTTGGGGGTTCAAAGTGCTCACCACACATCTAGATAAGTTCCTTAGGGGGTCTAGTTTCCAAAATGGGGTCACTTATTGGGGGTTTCTACTGTTTAGGAACATCAAGGGCTCTGCAAATGGAACATGACGCCCGCAGACCAATCCATCAAAGTCTGCTTTCCAAAACGTCATTACTTCCCTTTCGAGCCCTGACGTGTGCCCAAACAGTAGTTTTCTCCCACATGTGGGGTATCAGGGTACTCAGGACAAATTGGACAACAACTTTTGGGGTCCAATTTCTCCTGTTACTCTTGGGAAAATTAAAAATTGGGGACTAAATGATCATTTATGTGGGAACAAAACAGGATTTTATATTTTCATGCCCGGGTGTTATAAACTTCTGTGAAGCCCTTGGGGGTTCAAAGTGCTCACCACACATCTAGATAAGTTCGTTAGGGGGTCTAGTTTCCAAAATGGGGTCACTTGTGGGGGGTTTCCACTGTTTAGGCACATCAGACACTCGTCAAATGCGACATGGCGTCCGATCTCAATTCCAGCCAATTTTAGGTTGAAAAAGTCAAACGGGGCTCCTTCCCTTCTGAGCCCTGCCATGTGCCTAAACAGTGGTTCCCCCCCACATATTGGGTATCAGCGTACTCAGGACAAATTTGACAACAACCTTTGGGGTCCAATTTCTCCTGTTACCCTTGGGAAAACAAAATATTGGGGACTAAATGATCATGTTTGTGGAAAAAATATGATTTTTTATTTTCACGCCCGGGTGTTATAAACTTCTGTGAAGCCCTTGGGGGTTCAAAGTGCTCACCACACATCTAGATAAGTTCCTTAGGTGGTCTAGTTTCCAAAATGGGGTCACTTGTGGGGGGTTTCCACTGTTTAGGCACATCAGACGCTCGTCAAACGTGACATGGCGTCCGATCTCAATTCCAGCCAATTTTAGGTTGAAAAAGTCAAACGGGGCTCCTTCCCTTGTGAGCCCTGCCATGAGCCTAAACAGTGGTTCCCCCCCACATATTGGGTATCAGCATACTCAGGACAAATTTGACAACAACCTTTGGGGTCCAATTTCTCCTGTTACCATTGGGAAAACAAAATATTGGGGACTAAATGATCATGTTTGTGGAAAAAATATGATTTTTTATTTTCACGCCCGGGTGTTATAAACTTCTGTGAAGCCCTTGGGGGTTCAAAGTGGTCACCACACATCTAGATAAGTTCCTTAGGGGGTCTAGTTTCCAAAATGGGGTCACTTGTGGGGGGTTTCCACTGTTTAGGCACATCAGACACTCGTCAAATGCGACATGGCGTCCGATCTCAATTCCAGCCAATTTTAGGTTGAAAAAGTCAAACGGGGCTCCTTCCCTTGTGAGCCCTGCCATGTGCCTAAACAGTGGTTCCCCCCCACATATTGGGTATCAGCGTACTCAGGACAAATTTGACAACAACCTTTGGAGTCCAATTTCTCCTGTTACCCTTGGGAAAACAAAATATTGGGGACTAAATGATCATGTTTGTGGAAAAAATATGATTTTTTATTTTCACGCCCGGGTGTTATAAACTTCTGTGAAGCCCTTGGGGGTTCAAAGTGGTCACCACACATCTAGATAAGTTCCTCAGGTGGTCTAGTTTCCAAAATGGGGTCACTTGTGGGGGGTTTCCACTGTTTAGGCACATCAGACGCTTGTCAAACGTGACATGGCGTCCGATCTCAATTCCAGCCAATTTTAGGTTGAAAAAGTCAAACGGGGCTCCTTCCCTTGTGAGCCCTGCCATGTGCCTAAACAGTGGTTCCCCCCACATATTGGGTATCAGCATACTCAGGACAAATTTGACAACAACCTTCGGGGTCCAATTTCTCCTGTTACCCTTGGGAAAACAAAATATTGGGGACTAAATGATCATGTTTGTGGAAAAAATATGATTTTTTTATTTTCACGCCCGGGTGTTATAAACTTCTGTGAAGCCCTTGGGGGTTCAAAGTGGTCACCACACATCTAGATAAGTTCCTTAGGGGGTCTAGTTTCCAAAATGGGGTCACTTGTGGGGGGTTTCCACTGTTTAGGCACATCAGACACTCGTCAAATGCGACATGGCGTCCGATCTCAATTCCAGCCAATTTTAGGTTGAAAAAGTCAAACGGGGCTCCTTCCCTTGTGAGCCCTGCCATGTGCCTAAACAGTGGTTCCCCCCACATATTGGGTATCAGCATACTCAGGACAAATTTGACAACAACCTTTGGGGTCCAATTTCTCCTGTTACCCTTGGGAAAACAAAATATTGGGGACTAAATGATCATGTTTGTGGAAAAAATATGATTTTTTATTTTCACGCCCGGGTGTTATAAACTTCTGTGAAGCCCTTGGGGGTTCAAAGTGGTCACCACACATCTAGATAAGTTCCTTAGGGGGTCTAGTTTCCAAAATGGGGTCACTTGTGGGGGGTTTCCACTGTTTAGGCACATCAGACACTCGTCAAATGCGACATGGCGTCCGATCTCAATTCCAGCCAATTTTAGGTTGAAAAAGTCAAACGGGGCACCTTCCCTTCTGAGCCCTGCCATGTGCCTAAACAGTGGTTCCCCCCCACATATTGGGTATCAGCATACTCAGGACAAATTTGACAACAACCTTTGGGGTCCAATTTCTCCTGTTACCCTTGGGAAAACAAAATATTGGGGACTAAATGATCATGTTTGTGGAAAAAATATGATTTTTTATTTTCACGCCCGGGTGTTATAAACTTCTGTGAAGCCCTTGGGGGTTCAAAGTGGTCACCACACATCTAGATAAGTTCCTTATGGGGTCTAGTTTCCAAAATGGGGTCACTTGTGGGGGGTTTCCACTGTTTAGGCACATCAGACACTCGTCAAACGCGACATGGCGTCCGATCTCAATTCCAGCCAATTTTAGGTTGAAAAAGTCAAACGGGGCTCCTTCCCTTCTGAGCCCTGCCTTGTGCCCAAACAGTGGTTCCCCCCATATATTGGGTATCAGCGTACTCAGGACAAATTTGACAACAACTTTTGGGGTCCAATTTCTCCTGTTACCCTTGGGAAAATAAAAAAATTGTTGCTAAAATATTATTTTTGTGACTAAAAAGTTAAATGTTCATTTTTTCCTTCCACGTTGCTTCTGCTCCTGTGAAGCACCTGAAGGGTTAATAATCTTCTTGAATGTAGTTTTGAGTAGCTTCAGGGGTGCAGTTTTTAGAATGGTGTCACTTTTGGGTATTTTCTGCCATATAGACCCCTCAAAGTGACTTCAAATGTGAGGTGGTCCCTAAAAAAAATGGTTTTGTAAGTTTTGTTGTAAAAATTAGAAATCGCTTGTCAAATTTTAACCCTTATAATTTCCTAACAAAAAAAAATGTTGTTTCCCAAATTGTGCTGATGTAAAGTAGACATGTGGGAAATGTTATTTAGTAACTATTTTGTGTCACATATTTCTCTGTTTTAAGGGCATACAAATTCAAAGTTTGAAAATTGCAAAATTTTCAAAATTTTTGCCATATTTCTGTTTTTTTATAAATAAACGCAAGTTATAGCGAAAATTTTTTACCACTAAAGTGAAGTACAATATGTCACGAGAAAACAATCTCAGAATCGCCTAGATCCGTTGAAGCGTTCCAGAGTTATAACCTCATAAAGGGACAGTGGTCAGAATTGTAAAAATTGGCCCGGTCATGAACGTGCAAACCACCCTTGGGGGTGAAGGGGTTAAAGAGCCCTACCAGCTGTTTCCCCATGATTCCGGCCCAAAACATGACTCCTCCACCTCCTTGCTGACGTCGCAGCCTTGTTGGGACATAGTGGCCATCCACCAACCATCCACTACTCCATCCATCTGGACCATCGTGGGTTGCTCGACACTCATCAGTAAACAAGACAGTTTGAAAATTAGTCTTCATGTATGTCTGGGCCAACTGCAACCATTTCTGCTTGTGAACACTGTTTAGGGGTGGCGGAATAGTAGATTTATGCACCACAGCCAGCCTTTGAAGGATCCTACACCTTGAGGCTCGAGGGACTCCAGAGGCACCAGCAGCTTTAAATATCTGTTTGCTGGTTTGTAATGGCTTTTTAGCAGCCACTCTCTTAATCCGATGAACTTGCCTGGCAGAAACCTTCCTCATTCTGCCTTTATCAGCACAACATGTCTGTGCTCAGAATCAACCACAAATCTCTTAACAGTACGATGATCACGTTTAAGTTTTTGGGAAATATCTAATGTTTTCATCTCTTGACCAAGGCATTGCACTATTTGATGCTTTTCAGCAGCAGAGAGATCCTTTTTCTTTCCTAAATTCCTTGAAACCTGTGCCCTGCTTAATAATGTGGAACATCATTCTTAAGTAGTTTTCCTTTAATTGAGCTCATCTTGTAAACTAATTATCACAGGTGTTTGTGATTGATTTCAGTGATCCAAACAGCCCTGATACACAATACCATCTATGCGTTTATTTGAAAAACAAAAAATTACATCTTTAGGACACTTAAATCCAACTTGCATAATAATTTGGAACGCAGTGTACAGTAAGAAAAAAAACACAAAGCAAAAATGTCATTATTCTGCTATTGTTCACCTCCCCAGTTGTTCAAAATATATGTATCAGTTCAAGAAGCCTCTTCTGTTTGTTCTTCACTATTAACAAGAGCTTCCGGCCACAACCAGGTCTCAGAGCTGACTATGTGTTGCTAGGTTGTGGCACACATCATTACGTTTTTTGCCATTTGCTTGCCCTTTACAGGTCCTCAAAAATCGCATAACAGTCAAATCCACATATAACCACAAATTTCAGTAAATTCCGCTTGAACTTGAGCCTCCACAGATTGATACACTCATCTCAATTGATATCTATTGCCAGGATGTAAAAAATATTTAACCTGCATGATGATCTTTGTAAGAAAAATAAACTATGTGGTACCCATAATACTATATGGAGGACTATACTGTCCGGTTTAAAAAGAAAAATCTGCAGTCACTCTGTGTGACTGCAATCAAAAATTGGAAGTTATACCGCACCTCAAATAGCCAAAATCCTTCAGGACACTTATTAAGACACACGTCACATCCAGGGAGTCCATACGAAAAAGTGAAAAAAGACAATGCATCAAACGTGGGTGATAAAAGGAATCACATTTATTCTGCCTCCTGTGGCAACGTTTCGATCCGAAGATCTTTATCAATCACATTTATTCTGCCTCCTGTGGCAACATTTCGATCCGAAGACCTTTATCATAAAGATCTTCGGATCGAAACGTTGCCACAGGAGGCAGAATAAATGTGATTCCTTTTTTCACCAACGTTTGAGGCTCTGTCTTTTTTACTTTTCTGTGTGACTGCAGACTTTGAATCCCCCCAGCTCATGCATTGTGCGCTGCAAGGATTTGCCGGTTTTTGAGCTATTGAAGCATTTACAATAGATATCACTCATTTAATGTTAGAAGTAAGTGAAATCTTTAGTATTGTACTACACCAATATTTTTATCTGTGCATCATGTATTGTGGTATATGTTAAAGAGGCCCACTGACCCTCTTTTGCCCGGAGCCCACGAAAACCTGGAGCATGCCCTGAGATAGATAGATAGACAGACAGACAGATAGATAGATAGATAGATAGATAGATAGATGCATACAGACACATTCATCATGTATTACAATTAGGTTGATTATCAAATTTGGTTTAAAAATTAGAGCAGCAATAAAACAGGCAATTATGTTATCTTTGCACTAATAATGTACTATCTCAATAAACTTACAGTAAATCCAACAGGTTGCTTTATCTATAAAAAAAAAAGAAATCTGTTATGCATGAAAATAATGAATAAATTGGCAGATACAATACAAAATTAGTAAATTCAAGAAATTTAGAGTTTATTTGTACTTTTCTCCTTTATTTCTTCCTTTCTAGATATTTTAATAATAATAATTTTTGGATAGATACAATAGATAATGAATTTTGGATAGATACAGCTGTTGCCTCTTTCTACAAGCCTGCAAAACTATTGTATTTCAAATTACTTAATATACAATATATTGTATTCAAAAGACAAATGTGTGTTACCTTTAAGAAGAAATTTATTTGAAGAGGAATGTGGAGGGGAAAAAAAAGCTTAAATTCCTCAGTAGTAAATATGTCCCTAAATACGTCCCTGAACCCAAATTCAATAAAAGACTCAGGGAAGCAGACATTGTAATTTTGCCAGTGATTGTAACGTTTTGTCTTCCTTCAGTTTCTTTCCTTTTATCTTAAGTATAGTCTGCCAGTGGTACATTTTATATGTGTTGTCTCAGAAATATTATATCTTCACTAACTAAGTTTGCTCTGTTTGTGGTTAAGTATGCCGTTTACTTTAGACAAATAGCCCCCTTATCCCCTTTAAAGTAGTAGATAAAGGACTATCTTCATTAAGTGCCACTGGGAGACTGGCACCACTAACTAATCAGGAGATTCAGCAGCTTCATATCCAAAGGATGCATCAAGTTCAAAGAAGATTGTGACATCCTGCTTGGTGTAGTGTTTCATGTGGAGCTAGTAAACCTGCCTGAAGGCAAAATGGGCCTTTAAAAAAAAATTTCAGTGTCTTTCCAATTACATAAAGCAACATAAAGTCTGATGTGAGCTTTTAATGTTTAAACAAACATAGTTTATTTTATTTTATTAAATTATCAATGAAGAGGAGAATCAAATAGGTAAAGATGCCATAAGCTATCTATTTATCTATCTATTTGGTTTTTTCTCTGTCTCTGTGTACATAAGCTACATAGTATGATGTTATGAATAAAGATAATCACATTTTTTGAAATTCAAATTTGCCAGGGGCGACAAAATTTTCCCAAAAATTTGATTTGCAATAAATCAATTAGCCACAAATTAGAATACTGCAAAGCCACAAATTGCCCTAAAAAGATGAGCTCTTCTAAAACTGTATCCACCCCTTTTCAAGCTATTTAACACATAAGTGTGGGAGGGCCAGGGCTGTAGTCGTGGCCACCAACATCTGCATCAGCGTGCCCTGGCTTCCCATCACATAAACACGCTGCCCATCACTCAGCATACCTGCAGTGCATGTTCCAGCTTCATCAGGGTCCTCTGTACGTTTCTGGAGGAATTCAGGATCCACTTTGGAAATAACGGAGTCAAAGTCCAGTTCAACTTTAAATGGAGCAACTTTACTGAGACTTGTACACAGCATATTCATATTCTTCCCAGCATCATCATCAGGCTTCACAACATACAGCTCCTCTTCTGTCCCTTTCCTCCTCTCTCTGTCACTATGCCCACTTCCAGGACGGACCGTACCGAACGGTCCCACAGCATCTGCAGTGCCCAGCCTCACTCCATTTGGGTGTTCCCTAAGCCTTTTTGCCCCGGCTTGTAGGGCGTCTGCCCATGAGATCAGCTGCCACATTTTCAGTGTTGTACCTGTATTGTTTAGTCTTCACTGGCACCTGCAGAACCACGTTAACTGCACTGCCAGTGCTGCTGCTGCTGTAATTCCTTCCTGTGATGATACAGGTCACAAATGTATGCTGGGCTTGAAACTTGTCAAAACGTTATGGGGGTACGATGTTGCACAGGGCTAGCCAGCCCTACTGAACTAATAGGCGCCCTCACCCTGACTGCCTACTATTAGGTAGTACTCTTTATAATAATAAATTTCATTTTTATAGCGCCGACATATTCCGCAGCACTTTACATTTCAGAGGGGATTTGTACAGACAATAGACATTACAGCATAACAATAATCACATAGATTATAACAAATACCAAGAGGAAAGAGGACCCTGCTCGCAAGCTTACAGTCTATGAGGAAAGAGGTAGACACGAAAGGTGGGTGGTAACAGTTGCCCTGATTGTATGGACCAGCCATAATGTTAAGTGTGTAACAGTACAAACACAGAGGGCTAATGGATGCATATAGCATGTGGGAACATGATGCGGGAAATCTGGTTATGGTAAAACTTTTGGCTGTGCCACACAGGGATAGATTAGGTTACTGTGTTGAGGCGATAGGCCAGTCTGAATAAATGCTTTTTCAGGGCACGCTTAAAATTGTGGGGATTGGGGACTAATCGTATTGACCTGGGAAGTGCATTCCAAAGAATTGGCGCGGCACGTGTAAAGTCTTGGAGACGGGAGTGGGAGGTTCTGACTATTGAGGATGCTAACTTCAGGTCATCAGCAGAACGGAGGGCGCAGGTAGGGTGGTATACTGAAACAAGGGAGGAGATGTAAGGTGGTGCTGAGCTATGGAGGGCTTTGTGGGTGAGGGTAATAAGTTTATACTGAATTCTGGAGTGGATGGTTAGCCAGTGTAATGACTGGCACAAGGTAAAGGCATCGGTGTAACGATTGGTGAGGAATATGATCCTGGCTGCAGCATTCAAGACAGATTGGAGAGGGGAGAGTTTGGTAAGAGGGAGACCGATTAGAAGAGAGTTACAATAGTCGAGATGAGAATGAATAAGAGAAACAGTAAGAGTTTTTGGGAAGTCAAAAGTAAGAAAAGGTCGAATTCTAGAAATGTTTTTGAGGTGCAGATGACAAGAGCGAGCCAGTGATCGAATGTGGGGGCAAAGGAAAGCTCGGAATCAAGTATGACCCCAAGACAGCAGGCCTGTTGCTGGGGAGTAATAGTGGAACCACACACAGAAATGGCAATGTCCGGTATAGGTACATTAGTAGAGGGAGGAAACACCAGGAGATCAGTCTTTGACAGGTTCAGTTTCAGATATAGTGAGGACATGATATTAGACACAGCGTTTAGACAATCGCCGGTGTTTTCTAGAAAGGCTGGCGTGATGTCAGGAGAAGAAGCGTATAATTGGGTGTCATCAGCATAGAGATGGTACTGGAAACCAAATCTACTGATTGTTTGACCTATAGGGGCAGTGTACAAGAAGAGGAGGGGGCCTAGAACCAATCCTTGAGGGACCCCAACAGTAAGGGGAAGGTGAGAGGAGGAGGAACCGGCAAAAGATACAGTAAAGGAGCAGTCGGAGAGATAGGAGGAGAACCATGAGAGAACGGTGTCCTTGAGGCCAATGGAACGGAGCATAGTGAGGAGGAGCTGGTTATCCACTGTGTCGAATGCTGCAGAGAGATCCAAGAGAATTAGCATGGAGTAATGACCATTTGATTTAGCTGTTAGCAGATCATTAGAGACTTTAGTGAGGGCAGTTTCAGTGGAGTGTAAAGAGCGGAAACCAGATTGGAGAGGGTCGAGAACAGAGTTTTCTGAGAGATAGCGGATAAGACGGGAGTGGACCAGGCGTTCCAGGAGTTTAGGGATGAAGGGAAGATTAGAGACAGGTCTATAGTTAGCGGCACAGTTTTGGTCGAGGGATGGTTTTTTAAGTAGTGGATGTATGATGGCATGCTTAAATGAGGAGGGAAAAATACCAGAAGAGAGAGGTTAAATATTTAAGTTAGGTGAGGGGTCACAGCATGGGAAAGGGACTGGAGGAGATGTGACGGAAATGGGTCACTGGTGCAAGTGGTTGGGCGAGAAGATGCAAGGAGCCTGCTTACTTCTTCTTCTGTGACTGGTTCAAAATCAGAGAGCGAGCTAGATGCAGTGGGGGAGGGAGGACAGTGCATGGTATGAGGTGATTGGGAGATAATCTGGTCAATTTTTTCTTTGAAGTAATTGGCCAGATCATCAGCTCGGAGCTCCATGGTTGGGGCCTGTACTCTTGGATTGAGTAGAGAATGAAAAGTGTCAAAGAGACATTTCGAGTTATTGGACAGTGAGGTGATGAGGGTGTTGAAATAGGCTTGTTTGGAGAGGTGAAGGGCAGTGTTGTATGTTCTAAGCATAAACTTAAAATGGATGAAATCTTCGTGTAGATTGGATTTTCTCCACAGACGTTCGCCGCACCTGGAGCACCGCTGCAGGAAACGTGTTTGCACCGTGTGCCAGGGTTGTCGCCGTCTGCGTTGTGGTGTTCTATTTATAGGGGGTTCAAATTCATCCAGGGCACTTTGAAGTGTTTCATTGTAATGCTTCAATGCAGAATCAGGACAGGAGAGGGAGGAGATAGGGGCCAATGAAGACTGCAAGTTCTTCATAAGTTTCTGGGTGTTAATGGCCTGTATGTTTCTATAAGTCTGGACAGTGGGGGTGACCTGAGCAGCCTGGCAGTTCTTGATAGAGAATGAAAGAAGGTTGTGGTCAGAGAGCGGGAGAGGGGAGTTTGCAAAATCATCCACTGCACAAAGCCGAGAAGACCAAGTCGAGGGAGTTTCCGTCTTCATGCGTTGGAGAATTAGTAAGCTGTGAAAGGCCAAATGAGGAGGTTAGAGATAAAAGGTGAGTAGCAGATTGTGAAAGGGGAAGAGCAATGGGGATGTTGAAATCGCCCATGATGAGGGTAGGGATGTCACAGGAGAGAAAATGTGGAAGCCAAGTGGCAAAATGATCCAGGAACTGATGGGAAGGGCCAGGAGGATGATATACCACCGCCACTCGCATGGAGAAGGGGGTGTAGAGTCTGACGGCATGGACCTCAAAAGAAGGGAAGACTAGTGAGGGTAGTTGAGGGATAACCTGAAATGTACATTTTGGTGATAGGAGCAGACCAACGCCTCCACCTGCTCTATTGTCTGATCTTGGGGTATGAGAGAAGTGTAGCCCCCCGTATGAAAGAGCAGCAGCAGTGGTAGTGTCTGACTGCTGGATCCAGGTTTCAGTAAGAGCCAGGAGGTTAAGAGAATTAAAAAGGAAGAAGTCATGGATGAAGGAGAGTTTGTTACACACTGAGCGAGAATTCCAAAGTGCACAATTAAGAGAGACAGATGGCATGCAGGGAATATTAATAAGATTAGAGGTGTTTCTGAGTGTAGCAGTCGGGGGGTTTGACTTTCTATTAGATGGGGGACCAGGGTTGGGAGCAATGTCACCTGCGACTAGGAGAAGGAGGATAGAAAGAGTGAGCAGATGGTTAAGTGATTTGTGAGAGCGTCTCTGATGTTGAATGGTGGGACTGACTGGGTCTGTGCAATTTAACAATGTGAAAAGAGCGTGAGTGCTATACATAGGAGAGGAAAGGAGCGAGGGGCCGATATGGATGGAGTGTAGAGAGTTAATGCCAGGGCTTTGTCTTATCCCACCGTGCCCTCCTATGTTAACCATTTAAACTATTATAATCCCTATTCTAACTAGATACTATAAGGCCCCCCTCTAGTGGCCCTTCTGAGGAATTGCTCCCTCTTATATTGTACCCCATCTAGTGGCTGACCCGGGGTACACACTATCCTTATATAATACACATTATACAAATTACATTTACAACATTTACAATAGCAGCATAACAATAGGAAAACAACATACAAGGACATACAGATTAAGTAGAAACATTGCTTAAAAGCTTAAAGGAGTTGGGGAAAATTGCCATAGTTTACAACCCCCTACACATAAACAGCCTTAACTAGTGACCTCACCATAAATTACAATCTGGCCATAACCAACAGCTCATTTAATAGTCCTTTCCTAAATTTTTAAATTTAAAAATGATCCAAAAATTATCCTACCTAGTTATTTGTGATCTTTGCATGACATATGCAATTTATTCCATAACAACCTTGACTCCCGGTCACCTCACTAACATGATTATTCAAGACAAAGGCGAACAATAGTATTCTGGTAGTACTACTGCCTTAACCCCTTTACCCCCAAGGGTGCTTTGCATGTTAATGACCAGGCCAATTTTTACAATTCTGACCACTGTCCCTTTATGAGGTAATAACTCTGGAATGCTTCTGTGGATCCCAGTGATTCTTACATTGTTTTCTTGTGATATATTGTACTTCATGATAGTGGTAAAATTTCTTTGATATGACTTGCGTTTATTTGTGAAAAAAATGGAAATTTGGTGAAAATTTTGCAATTTTCCAAATTTAATTTTCATGCCCTTAAAACAGAGAAATATGTCACACAAAATAGTTAATAAATAACATTTCACACATGTCTACTTTGCATCAGCACAATTTTGGAAGCAAATTTTCTTTTGTTAGGAAGCTATAAGGGTTAAAATTTGACATATTTATTGTTAAGAAAGGCAAACAACAGGGAGCAGAGGCAGTGAAAGCACTTGATTAAAATCAGATGTGCAAAGTGTCATAAGTAGCCGGATACAAAAAGAAGAAACCCTTTCAGCAGTAGAACCCATCGCATAACAGGGTGTATTACCATCAAAAAATGTCACATTTGTAATGCTGGCAATGGACAGTAAATGCTATGAGAAGGAAACTCTCTAACATTCAATCGCCAAAATCACCTCGAGATATACTAATCCTAGATAGTGTGAAAGGTGAATGAAGAGGAGCGACCTAGTCCAATAGTGCAGATATGCCAAATCTAATAATCATGCAAAAGGTTTATGTTTTGGCACTTTTATACAATAAAAACTATTTTATAGAAAAAATAATTATTTTTGCATCGCTTTATTCTATAATTTTTTTTTTTTTTTTCTGGTAATGGAGCTATATATTGGCTTGTTTTCTGCGGGACAAGATGTCGTTTTCAGCGGTACAACATTTATTTATATCTTTCTTTTTGATCGCGTTATTCCACTTTTTGTTCGTCGGTATGATGATAAAGCATTGTTCTTTTGCCAGTTTTATAGGGCGGATCGTTACGGACATGGCGATAGTAAATTGTGTACTTTTATTGTTTAGATTTTTTTATTCAAATATTGATTTAATTATGGAATAAATATTGATTTTATTATTATTTATAATTTTTTTTAGATTTTTGCAATTATTTAAAAAAAAAAATTTTCGTTCCAACTTTTACACCTTGTCCCACTATGGGACACTCATTTTGTGCAGCCTGATCGCTTATATGGCATGCAGATCTGCTTGCCATATAATCTGTCAGCGCTGCAGGGATTTGTCACTAACCTCAGAGACTTCCTGACATGCACTGTGCATGGGGCACACCGTCTCGGCAGAGGGTGTCCGACCATCCCTGGAAAAGGTCGCTGCCGTCCAGGGGTGGCCTACCCCCGAAACGGTAAAGGACGCGCGGGCCTTCTTGGGGTTGGCCGGCTACTACCGTCGATTCGTGAAGAATTTTGCACGCCGAGCTCGAGCCCTGCAAGACCTGCTGAAGAGGGCTCCCGCCGGGGTGAATGGATGGAAAATCCTGTGGCAGCAACCGCAAGAGGATGCGTTTCAAGATCTCAAAGCTGCTCTCTCGGACGTCCCGGTATTGGCGTATGCGGATTTCTCGCAACCGTTCATCCTGCATACCGACGGGAGCCTCCAGGGACTAGGAGCTGTGTTGCACAGGTGCAGGATGGCCGGGAGAAAGTGATTGCCTATGGTAGCCAGTCGCTGCATGACTCAGAACGTAACCCGGACAATTACAGTTTCTTTAAGCTAGAACTCCTCGCGGTAGTGTGGGCAATGACGGAGCGATTTGCAGAGTACCTGGCGGGCTCCGAAGTAGTAGTGCGGAATGATAACAACCCATTAGCCCATTTGGAGAATGCCAAACGGGGGGCCCTAGAGCAGTGGTGGGTGGCTCAGATGGCCAAATTCAAGTATAAGATCATCTACAAACGGGGTGCTGAAAACGTGCACGCCGATGCGCTCTCCAGAATCCAACACACCACCCCAAGAAGAAGTCGAGATGACGAATTAGAAGCAGACGAGATGCCGTTCGCCCTCACCACCGCCCGGCCTACAGTCAACACGCAGGAAGTGCCTCATCCGGGGCTCCTAGGAGGGATGCTGGAACAGCCCCGTGACAAATGGATTCAGCAGCAACAGGAAGATACAGAAGTTGGACTCCTGCGCCGATGGGTGACCACCGGTAAATTGCCCACAGGCTCACAGAGACAGGCTTTGACCCAAGATATGTTGCTAATGTTGCGCCAGTGGGAAAAACTAATCATCAAAATTGGACTCTTATATCGAAAAGCCATATCACGAACCACGTCAGCTACGATATGGCAGGTGATCATGCCGGGAGCCCATCTCAACCAACTGGCCCAGGAAGCCCATGAGGAGGGGGCTCATTTTGGGCCTCAAAAGACTTTGCAATGGCTGCAGCAGATAGCATACCACCCACGCTTGCACGCTGCTGTAGAAGAAGTTTACCAAACTTGCCGCTCGTGCGAGCTCGCTAAACCCCCGCGCAACGAGCCCCAGTGCAAACTATTGTAACATCAGCCCCTCTGGAGCTTCTTACGGTGGACTATCTGACCATAGGTCCTGCCTATCAGGGATATGAACATTGTCTCGTTATGGTGGACCATTTCACCAAGTTCGCCGTGGTCACCCCCACTCGAGACCAAACAGCAGAGTCGGCCGCCTATGCGATTTGTAAGAATTTTATTCAAGTGTATGGCTGCCTACAACAAATACATTTGGACCAAGGAGCGTGCTTCCTAGGAAAAGTCATGGAAGAGCTACACCATCTTTACGGTATCGATAAATCGCGGACTACGCCGTACCACCCGCAGGGAAACGGATCCTGCGAACGATTCAATCGCACGCTAATCCAAATGCTGCACACCCTGGAGAGCGACTGCAAGGCCCACTGGCCTGAATATGTCCCCAAGCTGGTGTGAATATATAACAATCGGGTGCATCGAGTGACGGAGTTACACCCCCTACTCATTGCTGTTCGGCCAGGAAGGCAAAGGAATTACGAAAGTGTAATTGAACCCGGAGGAGCCCCAACCATGGACTGGGGTATCCTCGTGGGTCCGCAACCACCGGCACTGGCTGCAGACCCTCCACCATATCATCCATACGAAGCTCCAGGATCTAGAATACCAAGGGGGAGCACTGCCCCGCCCATTGACTTTCAGACTGGGGATCGTGTACTCGTACATGATCAACGTCCCCAAAGCAAGTTAGAATCACGGTGGGAGGTGAACTCGTACCGAGTGTTGCGCCGAATAAGCCCTGACGGGCCTGTGTATGAAATACAATCTGAAGGAAGCAACGCGCCCCTCACTCAGGTTGTGCACCGTAACATGTTACGGCCTTGTACGTCTACCGATCCCCCACCGCTCGAACGGAGCCTCCAGGTCCCCGACCCCCCGCCCACGGTCTGGGACCTGGATGACGAAGAGGACTTCCCCGTCGCAGCTACGGGTCGCCCCAGTAGTGGCACGACAATAGACCCGGGAATTCCACCAGAGCCAACTATGCAACCACCCTCCACCACCCCAGAAGACTCCACTACACCTGAGATTCGACGCTCCGAGCGGTCAACAGCTGGCAAACCCCCTGAACGTTATGAACAGGACCATTTCATATGGCGACAAGGACTGTCGTCCCAAAAAACTAACCCGAGTCTACGAAAACCTTCGCCCGAGGACTGGCGAGAATACAGGGCGGGGGAGTGTGGGAGGAACGGCCCCCGTCGAGTGTCCGGGCCGGAACCAAGGGAGCCGTCATCTGAGTTCTGGGGGGACAGAGTTCGAGGACGGACCGTTGTGACAGACAGATGGGCTGGGGGAGGGACCAGTATAAAGGAGGCGGGGAATCCCCAGGACGATAAGTGAGCAGACCGGGACAGAGGAAGCAGGAGACCCTGGGAGCGACTGCAAGATAGAGCGACCTACCAGTGCCAGGGAAGACGCTGACTGAGGACTCCAGAGGGACGTGCCAGGGCGATCATCCGAGATTTGCTGTCTCGCTCCAGCCCGCGGCAGCGGCCTACCCGCGGTCACCCGCGGCCGCTGCCTTCTCGCTCCAGCCTGTGGCTGCGGCCTGTTCCCCACCAACCACAGCCGCCCTGCTCTCACCAGTGGCCATGGCAAGTACAGTGCCGCGGCGGCCACTACTGTCCCGCTCTGGTCTGCAGCAGGGGCCGAGCCTCTGCTGGCCGCGGACTCCCCATCGCAGCCGTTAGCTGTGCAAGTGGTCTGTGATTCGCCATCCTACATCGCTGCCGCTTGCCCCAGTCTGGGGACTGCGGTCTGCCTGTCTAAGGACTTCGCCGTGGCCTGTGGGGCTTCAGTGTCATTAGCGCGCCGGAGCGCGCAAAGACTTCGCCAACGCCTCATCAACTGGGCCGAAAGACCATCATCCCGAATGGTGAGGGACGTCTGGACGGCTAAGTTGACTATATATTTACGAACCCGTAGTCGGCCGTAGTGACCGGCTATTGCCGGAAGTAGTCGTGTTCTTCCCGTTTGTGTTTGCTTGTTTTAGAGCCCCTGCGAGGGCAACCCGTGTTACCCCTTTTGGTGATCAAGCTGTGACTGAGGAAAGTTCCCTCTAGTCTTATAAACGTTATTATAGAAAGCACCGAATTGTCTCGCGACTTGTCACTGCATCCTGCGTACCTGCAATTACCGCAGAATCACCAGGATCCATGGAAGCGTTTCAGAGTTATTACCTCATAAAGAAAGGGACAGTGGTCAGAATTGTAAAAATTGGCCTGGTCATTAACATGCAAACCACCCTTGGGGGTAAAGGGGTTAATGTTATTTGATACAATGGCCCATCATCGCTTATCTGTCTCTTTATTTTTATACCCTTACTAGCTATAAGAGCCTGGCGCTGCCCGGGCATAGTAACTAACTGTGGTTACTTATAACAAATTATAATTATCCTCCATCCCATAGTCCCGTGCCCATATACCCATCATACATATCCACGATCCCATAGGCCCGTACCCATATTCCCATCATACATATCCTCCATCCCATAGTCGAGTGCCCATATACCCATCACACATCCTCCATCCCATAGTCCCATGCCCATATACCCATCATACATATTGTCAATCCCATAGTCCCATGCCCATATACCAATCATACATATTCGTCATCCCATAGTCGAGTGCCCATATACCCATCACACATCCTTCATCTCATAGTCCCATGCCCATATACCCATCATACATATCCACCATCCCATAGTCCCGTGCCCATATACCCATCATACATATCCTCCATCCCATAGTCCAGTGCCCATATACCCATCACACATTCTCCATCCCATAGTCCCGTGCCCATATACCCATCAAGCATATCCTCTATCCCATAGTCAACCATTATGACATCATAATGAGCGGTGGGGCTTGCAACCTATGATGACATCAGCGTCGCCATGGCAACCATTATGACATCATAATGAGGGGCGGGGCTTGACACACACACACTTTTTCCCAATTATGTAGATAGGGGCAAAATTGTTTGGCGAATTGAAACGCGCGTGGTTAAAATTTCGCCTCACAACATAGCTTAGTACACTCTCGGGGTCCAGACGTGTGACTGTGCCAAATTTTGTGGCTTTAGCTGCGACGGTGCAGATGCCAATCCCGGACATACACACACATACATACATACATACATACATACATACATACATTGAGCTTTATATATTAGATAGAATTATTCATGGTATTCACAATGTCCCTGCTCTTTCAGTAAAGATACATTACCCAAATATGTAGAAAACAAATTATAGGAGGTTTGGATGAACACGTTATCATAATACTCCATAGCAAAATTAATAATAACCAGATAAAGATTGCTAACAGAGATGCATGTGCCACATCTATTGGAGAAATTAGGAGTTAAGTAGATGTAACAAATACATTTGAGACCTATCACATAATTTGGATCAGAGCATCTTCAGAAACCCTGGGGGTTATTGAAATGAACATAACGCTAATAAAGATTGATGAACTTCCTTTTAAAAGATGTCTCTTCCTAGAAAATAAAATTGGGAACACACATTTTCTTGCCACTTCAGGTTGCAGTTTAGATGTAATTGAACACTGTTTATCTTCAAAGTTCAAAAACTACTAAAAAATATATACATTGCTTTACAGGACAGTTCACAGACCTGGTCTTTCTCGTTAAAGCTGATGTTTTTTGTAGCTTAAGGAAAGTGAAAAACCATGAACTACACTGACCAATCTTCACTATACCAAAGAAATACATCATCATACTAGTGTGAAATTAACCATTTTGGAATTACTAATATGGCAGAAAAAGGCTTGGAAGGGAATGGAACCGGTGACCCAATGTTTGAATTATGTCTTTTGGGTCTGCTTTTTTAACTCAATGAATATGTTAACATGATCCGCAATGATTAAAATAATACCAACCAATACTATTTATTAAATGAGAATATTAAATGAAACTTGTAAACTTATACCTTTAACCCCTTTCCGACATGCGCCGTACATATAGCTCTGTATGAGAGCTGACACCCCACAGCAATGCCCACGATTGGTGCTAGCACCGATCACGGGCATGTAATCCCTCTGATGTCGCTGTCAGTAGTGACAGCAGCATAAAGGAGCATTGCGCCGAGAATCAGTTCCCTGCGTGCTTCCACCAGGACAATGCGATACAATTACGTTGTATTGATTGTCTCCATGGAGACCCCTGGCCCCAAGATGGCCGTGGGGTCCTTCTGGATCCTGCAGGGAAGGTGGCTTGTGAGTGCCTACTTGGAGCAGGCACTGGCATGCCTCTTTCCCTGCCTGTCAGATCCTGATATGATACTCTGCAGTGCAGAGTGTCAGATCAGCGATCTGATGTAATACAATAATGTCCCATCCAGGGACAATGTAACAAAGTTAAAAAAATATTAGAAAGTGTAAAAATAGTTTTTTAAATACCCAAATAATGAAAAAAAGAAATATTTTTCCAATAAATACATTTATTTATGTAAATAAAAAAATAATAAAAGTACACATATTTGCCATCTCCACGTCAATAATGACCCGTTCTATAAAATGTCTCAATAGCTAACCCCTTCAGGGAACACTGTAAAAAAAATAAATAAAAAATGAATAAAAAACAATGCTTTATCATCATACCTCTGAACAAAAAGTGCAAATTATTTATTTACGGCGCAGGAGCGGCTAATGAATACTCCCATCTTCCGCTCTTGCTCTCACTGTAATTAGTAGTAGCAGGTGCCGGATGATGGGACCAGTAGTCCCATCAGCTGACACCAGTTACCAGAAGTAAAGTTTATACCTCTGATCACAGCTGAGCGCTCCCGCTGTGTTTTGACAGCGTGGGAACTGTGGCTCTCTGACCAGTGGGGAGGATTTCCCTGCCGATCAGAAGCGGTATTTGCCGTGCATTGATGCACACTACAGCGCAGCAAACATGGGATGTTTGGGGCCTCATTCAAGTTAATGGGGTCCGGGTACTGTTCTGGTACCCAAACCCAAACTTTTTGTAACTCTTCTGCCGAACTCGTCAGACCCGAACATCTAGATGTCCGGGAATCTCTACTTGGGAATCATCCTAGTAACACACTGAGCTATTAGGGAATGTGAGAACAGGTGGTATTTTGTAGTACACAGGAAGAAAAAGATTTTTCAACCACCAGGAGCAAAACAGTAACAATGCAGTGACAGGACAAGAATCTGCATAACAAATCATATGTAAAATAGTTGCAAGTTATATTTATGTATGAGATAGCCAAGATGATTGTCTATAGATTGATGTTAGTCTCACATTCAAAGCTGTGGTGGATGGTGAGATATGCACAAACATACACGTTATATTGATGATCTATTATTTATTTGGAAGGGAGATGTTGCTACAGCACATTCCTTCATAAATCATCTCAATCAAAATTCTTTTAACCTTAAATTTACTTTTTTAGTCCATCCGTATACCATCAATTATTTGGATGTGACTCTTTTTGGTAACCACAATATAATTGACATTCTTCCCTACCATAAGGAAACTGACACCAATTCCATCTTGTTAGCCAGTTCATGTCACCCTCCACATACGGTGAAAAATATCCCCATTGGAGAATTGATCAGAATTAAACGTAATTGTTCTAAGTCTGATCATCTCCCACATGAAACTAATAAAGCTATTACTAAACTAAAACATAGGGGGTATTCTAACTGGTGTCTGAATAGAGCCCAAAAGATAGTGAATCAAATTGATAGATCGGATCTTTTTTCAGATCATCACAAAAATAAATACAATATCAATCATCAATTAACTTTTTCTACCAATTTTTCTCCGCAATTCAAGGATATTGTAAAAATAATACAAAAACATTTAACAATTTTATCACAGGATAATTTACTTTGCCATATTCTAGAAAAAAATAAAATTAATTTCGTAGCAAAAAGGGCGCCCAAATTAGCCCATATTTTGTCACCTAGTTTAGTAGTCAGTAATAATAATAAAAAAAAGTAATTCCAAAAATTGGTTATCATGTACTGGCTTTTTTGGCTGTGGGCATAATTTTTGCATTTTATGTAAACATGTCAAGAAATGCAAATCATTCACTTCTATGTTTACTGGTTTAACTTACAACATTAGGGATTTTATTAATTGTAATACCCCTAATGTTGTTTATCTTATTGAATGTACTTCTTGCTCAATTCAATATGTAGGTTGTACGACTTGTCCTCTTAAACAGCGGATACGCAGACATATGTCGGATACATTAAATCTTTCTGCATTAAATGTTTCTGCAGTTTCGAGGCACTTTATTACTATTCATAATAGGTGCCTGGATTCCCTTATATTCACTGGCATTGAAAAGGTGTACAAACCAACTAGGGGAGGGGACCACCGCAGAAAGATTCTCAATCGAGAGTCTTTCTGGATTTACAAATTGGGTACTAGAATGCCGCATGGTATGAATAAGAGGAGAGATCTAATCATGCAGTTATCTTAGGCATCTCTTTCTCTTCCATGTTACCCTATTTTCCCCATAATAAAAGAAAAGGGAATATAAGTAGGAAGAGGGAAACAAAAGCAGGAAGAAGAAACAGGGAAAAAGAAAAAGAAAATGTATTTTTTTTTTTTCCCTGTCAATAAATTATACATAAATTGTTTGTAAATCGCAAGACTCTTGTTATAACATCATCAAAATATACTATGGCTTCTTTATAACATTAATGTGTGTTTTTAACTGTTTTATATTATACACCAGTATTTTTAAAAAAAAAATAATTTTTTTTTCTTTCTTTTTTCCTCCCCTTTTTTTTCTTTATCTTTTTTGTCATTATATTCTTTTTGTGTGTTGGTCTCCATCCTTTGCACAGTTGATTTAAATTTGGTTTTGTTCATGCTAAATGAATGGGTGTGTTTTTCACCTAATTGATTCACCTGTTTTCTTGATGTGTTTAAATATTTGCTTGGAGACCTTTCTTACGCATTCCATGATTAAGCCCTCTTAGGGTGAAACGCGTAGGAAATTGCTCCCCTCCATACGCCTCTTTATGTCGTTTTTACCTGATGGTATGAAGATTTTATATTCTCAATAAAGCAATTACTATTTTATCTCCTGGAGACGCTGGAAAAATCCTTCTTCATGTTGTGCGATGGTGAGATATGGAATCTGAAAATCAAAAGTTTAAAGCATTGTTACCCTTTGCTCATCAGTGTATAACACTCCCAAAAAGCTTAAATCTACCATTTTTACATGCTGTGCTACATCATTCTGAATTTCAATGCAGTATACCGGATACCCAATTATTAAATTTACAATGCATTGAACTAATGAATTCTTAAATTATTTTCTCGATATCCTTATGATTCATTTAATTTTTCATTTTTAATCATAGTGATGTTGGAGTTTTAATATAAACCCCACTTAAGATAAAGTGATTTTAATGAAAATATTGTTTTACTATTATATGAAATAAACACACAAATTTAGGTTAAATATTAGTTTTTTATTAAAAATTTTTTTTTTTGCATTTTTTAGTTAATAAAAGTCTTTTTCTTTTCCTTTTCCTTGGAGGAAATCTTTTAGTTATTCCAAGTGTGGTTTGGAGGTTCATGTCTCTTGTTAGGTTGATTTGCATCTGAGAATCCTTTGACAAATTTTTGCAGACCGATTCGTGTCCTTTCCTCTTTTTTCTTTTTTTCTTTTTTCTCCTTCTTCTTTTTCTCTTTATATATATAATTGTTTTGTATCTGCAATCTAAATGAAAAAGATAATATTAATTTATGAGTTGGTTTATACAAAAGAAAATGATCTGTTAACCCCTTTCCTACATTGGACGTAATATTCCGTCCATGTGACCTGGGACCTAAGTCCCAAGGGCGGAATATTACGCCACAGGCGATCAGCGGCGCTTATGGGGGGAGCACCGCTGATCGTGGTGGGGTGTCAGGTGATTATCACAGCTGACACCCGGCACTATGTGTCAGAGGTGGTCACGGACCACCCCTGGCACATTAACCCCTGGCACCGCCCGCATAGGAGAGAAGCGCCCATGGAGGGGGCTCCCTGTGTGCTTCCCTGCGACCCCAGAGCCATGCGATGTGCTGCGTTGCTCCGAGAGTCCTCCTCCCTGCAGGCCCCTGGATCCAATATGGCCACAGGGGCCTTCGGGGTCCTGCAGGGAGGCGTCTTCCTCAATGCCTGCTGAGAGCAGGGAGGAGGAAGCCTGCAGAGCACCTGTCAGATCGCCAATCTGACACAGCGCTGTTCTAAGTGTCAGATCGGCGATCTGACAAAAGACAGTGATGTCCCCCCTGGGACAATATAATAAAGTAAAAAAAACAAAAACGTGTAAAAACAATTAAAAAAAATCAAAAAATAAATTAAAAGAAAAAAAAATATTCCCTAATAAATTCTGTTTTTTCTAAATAAAAAAAAACAATAAAAGTACACATATTTAGTATCACCACGTCCGTAACGACCGGCCCTATAAAATTATCCCACTAGTTAACCCCTTTAGCGAACCCCATAAAAAAAGCAGAAAACAATGCTTTATTATCATACCACCGAACAAAAATGCAATAACGTGCGATCAAAAAGACGAATACGAATAATCATGGTACCACTGAAAACATCATCTTGTCCTGCAAAAAATGAGCTGCCATACAGCATCATCAGTGAAAAAATAAAAAAGTTATAGCTCGCAGAATAAAGCGATGCAAAAATAATTATTTTTTATATAAAATTGTTTTTATTGCATAAAAGCGACAAAATGTA
The DNA here is from genome assembly GCF_039654945.1 of Dendrobates tinctorius. Classification (NCBI taxonomy): domain Eukaryota; kingdom Metazoa; phylum Chordata; class Amphibia; order Anura; family Dendrobatidae; genus Dendrobates; species Dendrobates tinctorius. The sequence goes on along the minus strand of NW_027361738.1, from coordinate 19,252,328 downwards.
AAAAAAAGACATAAATGAGGTATCGCTGTAATCATACTGACTCAATGAATAAAACAGCTTTATCAATTTTACCACAGGCGGAACACTGTAAACGCACCCCCGAAAGAAATTCACGAATTGCTGGTTTTTGTTCATTCTGCGTCCCAAAAATTGGAATAAAAAACGATCAAAAAATGTCATGTGCCTGAAAATTGTACCAATAAAAATATCATCTCATCCTGCAAAAAATAAGACCTCACATGACTAGGTGGGACAAAATATGGAAAAATTATAGCTCTCAAAATGTGGTGATTCAAAAACTATTTTTACAATATAAAGCATCTTTTAGCGTATGACAGCTGCCAAACATAAAAACCGCCATAAATAGTAAATCATACCTCCATTTATCACCCCCTTAGTTAAGGAAAAATAATAAAATTAAAAAAAATGTATTTATTTCCATTTTCCCATTAGGGTTAGGGTTAGGTCTAAGGCTGGGATTAGGGTTAGGGGTGTGTTGGGGTTAGGGTTGGAGTTAGAATTGGGGGTTTCCACTGTTTGGGCACATCAGGGGCTCTCCAAATGCAACATGGCGTTTGATCTCAATTCCAGCCAAAAAAGTCAAATGGCGCTGCTTCCCTTCCGAGCTCTGCCATGCACCCAAATAGTGGTTTCCCCCACATATGGGGTATCAGCGTACTCAGGACAAATTGCACATTAACTTTTGGGGTCCTGTTTCCCTTGGGAAATTAAAAATTGGGGTGAAAAGATCATTTTTGTGGAAAAAATGTGATTTTTTTTTAATTGTACGGCTGTACGTTATAAACTTCTTTGAAGCCCCTGGGGGTTCAAAGCTCTCACCACACATCTAGATAAGTTCCTTCGGGGGTCTAGTTTCCAAAATGGGGTCACTTGTGAGGGGTCAGGGGCTCTCCAAATGTGACATGGTGCCCGATCTCAATTCCAGCCAATTTTGCGTTGAAAAAGTCAAACGGCACTTGTTCCCTTCTGAGCTCTGCCATGCGCCGAAACAGTGGTTCCCCCCACATATCAGGTATCAGCATACTCAGGACAAATTGCACAATAATTTTTGCAGTCCAATTTCTCCTGTTACCCTTGGTAAAATAAAAAAAATTGGACCTGAAGTAATTTTTTTTGTGAAAAAAAGCTAAATGTTCATTTTGTTTAAACATTCAAAAAATTCCTGTGAAACACCTGAAGGGTTAATAAACTTCTTGAATGTGGTTTTGAGCACCTTGAGGGGTGCAGTTTTTAGAATGGTGTCACTTTTGGGCATTTTCTATCATATAGACCCCAAAAATTGACTTCAAATGTGATGTGGTCCCTAAAAATAAAATGGTGTTGTAAAAAGGAGAAATCGCTGGTCAACTTTTAACCCTTATAACTTACTAACAAAAAAGTGGGATCCAAAATTGTGCTGATGTAAAGTAAACATGTGGAAAATGTTACTTATTAAGTTTTTTGTGTGCCATAACTCTGAGATTTAAGGGCATAAAAATTCAAATTTGGAAAATTGTGAAATTTTCAAAATGTTCGCCAAATTTCCATTTTTTTCAAAAATAAACGCAAGTGATATCAATGAAATTTTACCACTGACTTGAAGTACAATATGTCTTGAGAAAATAGGGTCAGAATCACCAGGATCCATGGAAACGTTCCAGAGTTATTACCTCATGAAGTGACAGTGGTCAGAATTGTAAAAATTGGCCTGGGCATTAATGTGCAAACCACCCTTGGGAGTAGAGGGGTTAAAATGATGTGATAGTGTATAGGTCATCATATGAACTTTGACTTTTTTGAACATGTGATTCTTGGCGTCAGTTTTTTTCAAATGTCAAATGTATTTAACCTGAAAGCAACGCTATTGTACTTATATATCATCCCCTGAGTAAGAAGTGTTTTTAACTTCGAAACGCGTTGGGAATATGAATAAATCTGCATTCCTTTTATGAACGATTGATTTTGAGTCATGTCTAGCAGTGCAACAAATCCACAAAAAGTTCTATTAATCCGAATATCTCTGCGGTCACTGGTTTGACCTATGGATGTGCGGCAGCTGACTGACAATTCTATGCGCTTTACTCTCATACTTCAGGTGAGTGGAATTGTAATACTATCTGTACTCTGTCTATCGGATAAGAAACTATTTGCGCTTTTTCAAATCCTACAATGTGAATCAAAGAGGGAAAAGAGAAAATGCTGTTTAGTGATGCACAAAACTTAGAGCAAACATGGGCACAAGCACATGGGGAACAGCAAATTTTGTCTAAGGCGGAAGTTGATGATGGGACACAGTTGCCAATAAGTCAGATTGTTGTTAAGTCACCAAGTCAGGAGGACCAGGGTGAGGCAGTGGAAGACAATGTGTTGTATGTTCATGTCACTGACCTAGCCTGAGAATCTGGCATGCAGAGCGAGGGGAGGGTTCGGCAGCTCCAAAACAGGCAGGAAGAGGCACTGGTGTGACCAGAGGGACAAGACATGCAATTATTCCGCAGAGCACTGAAACTCTTGAATTTGTACATCAGAGAGTTAAAGTGCCTTGTAAAGTATTAGGCCCCCTGGACCTTTTCAACCTTTTCCCACATATCATGCTTCAAACATAAAGATACCAAATGTAAATTTTTGGTGAAGAATCAGCAAGTGGAACACAATTGTGAAGTTGAACGAAATTTATTGATGATGTCCTCTTCATCAGGCTGTTTTGACAATTTAAATGGGAATCTTCCAACTAAGAACACACATGAATAAATCATTAGGGGTCTGGAGATCTGCATGATCCAACTTAAGAACAACTTAGAATCATTTTGCTGGTAGAGTAAATTTTGCAATCGTTTCAAATCTTTTTCGAACAACAAATGGGACAGTGGCAGAGAAATCAAAGGAGGAACATCACACGTCTTAGAAGTCCGATAAATATGGAGAAATTCAATTATAACAGTTTACAACTAAAACGCACATCTAAATAAAGACTTACAATTTACAAATGAAATATATTTTTAGGAACACTCACTACAATTGTTCATGAATACACATTAGCACACATAGTGTACATACTTTTACTGCAGCTCTTAACATCCTTTTGATTCAAGTTCACATTTTCAGATTTTTAGCTCTTACTGGCATTCTACCACATAATATAATTCAATTTATTTAATAAGGCTTTGATGAACTCTCTAAGGAAACCTGCAGTTATGGAGCTATGATGGTGTGTAGAATCTAAGCTACAATTCTGGAGAACTGGCCAATGAGAATTATTTCAAGGATCCAAGTAAAATTAGATTGCCTTCTGTCTATTTTTTAAAGCTTCCTGTGATTAAAGTGTTGAATCACATTCATGAAATCAATGCTCTTACTTTGTTATTTTTACATGAACTCTGATTTCTATTACAATATAAATTAAGAACAACTTTTTTTCTATCAGTAAATGGTCTAATTTTGATAGAGTTTAAGCCCTATTGGCTTTCTGCTTCTAAATTATTAACAGATTCATTGTATCAAGTGTTACTGAAATTAAATTTCCTCCATTTGTGGTTGGACCAAGAATTAATAGACTGCTGTTATAATTATATTAAAAATGATTCTAACTTTATTCCTCTTCCTTCTATGTAACCCTCCACTAAAAAAACAAAAGCACATTTTATTCTACAGTCACCATGTTCACTTTGCCATATAGCGTGATCATTCTGTTTGATATGTGTGTTCTTGTAACATATCACTAGGTAGTACTCATTAATGGATCGCTGGTGCATCGCTAAATGGTCGCTAGTGAGCTGCCAAACAGGCAGATCTCACTAGCGATGCAGGAGCGGTCGGCGGTCACACCTACCTTTCAGATGCGGCGAGGGTGTCTGTCTTCCGCCTGCGTTCATGGCTCACTCGTCAGTGCAAGCAGGAAGCCGACAACGAGAAATGGACCAGGCTGATCTCGCGCGATCAGCGATAGCCAGCAGAGGAGCCGGTCGGAGGTAAGTATCACATGTAGCGATATCACTAGCAATATCGTTGCTGCGTCACAAAATCGGTGGCGCTTTAGCGATTTTGCTAGCGATATCGCTATGTGTAAAGCCCCCTTAAGGCTACGTTCACACAATGAGTTTTTCAGTGTGTTTTTGATATTGTAGGTTTTCTGCACCATTTTCTACACCCATTAAGTAAAATAGGTTTCTTGAATTTTTTCTAAAATACGCAACTTTAAAAACTCATCATGGGAACTTACCCTAAAAGATAGCCAGCTACTTTAGAACACTAATATGTAATATTATAATACAATTCCAAGTAAAATTCAGCATATCAATGGTGCATAAAACTAAGAACTTTAAGGAAACATTTATATTTTTTAAATGCATATATAATAGGAAATAGCATAGTTCAAACTTATAATAAGCTCTTACTTTTTGAAGAGGGTCTTTATATAAAAAATACAATTTAAAGTATGTATATTGCTTATCAGTAAAAAGGTTATCTGAAATTGGTCTTTTCTTTCCTCTGCTAGTTTCTTTAAATGCACAATTTATTTGGTTAAGTGGAACAACTTTTTTTGGTGTGTGGTATTCTCTCAGCCAATTGGTAGTTTTCCCTCTGCTCTGCTCTATGCTGCTAACCCTCATCCAGTCACATTATTGTAAGAGAGAAAGAGATAAACTGTAGCTACAGCTCACTCTCCTTCTCTTCTCCAAGTCCTCAATTTAATGGTATCCTTTTCAGCCTTCTGGAGGACTTCAGGAGACTCATAATAATTTGGAAATATCATTCAAATTATGAAAGGGACATTACATGCTGCTGGAAGGTGAGTATGCCAAATTCCTTTTATAAGATATAATAACAAAACTGTTGACTTTGGTAGTCTGACTTTGCGTTAGTCACTCTGTTTAGCAGAATCCAAAGCTGACCATATGGGTAAGATAATTTATATGACAGTCAACTATCTTTCCTAACTTCCCTATAAATAGGATCACTTGTTCCTGTATTTTCAAGGCACAGAGAGGAAAAGGCTGCTGCCAGACTCCAATGATAACCACTTATCTCTCATGAAAATAAAAAGATCTGCCACTGAAATGCCAATGGTCTAATCCTTCTCTCCTTCAATAACATTTCTCAGGGATAAGTCAGGTTGTTGTCATATACATGGTAGATAGTCAGCTGCTCAGGCTGATACTGACGGGTTCATCCATCTTTAATCTGATCTTTAACCTGATGTTCATGGGGGCTTTAAGAACAGATACACAAACAGAATCAGAATCTAAATGCCAAGTTAGGAATAGTAGAGTCATGTTTTAGGAGAGTCAGGCAGAGTATCAAGCAATTAAAATAAAAATTCCCTCAAGCATTCGCTCAAGCAGATTCATAAGATAGTCACTTTGAATAGCTTTTCGGTAGTCTTCAAAGAGTTCCCAGATGTGCAGAGTACTTGGCTGCTGTATTGACGCATCTCAAATATATCTCAATTGTGTTGAGGTCAGGTGACTGTGGAGGCCATGTCAACTACCACACCATCCCTCTCATACCTGGTCACATTGCATTTAAATAGCCATTACATAGTGTTTGGTGTTATGAATGAGTCACCGGAGGAGGAAAAAACAAAAAAAAAAAGCTAAGTCCAGAAAACCGGAGAGGTTGGTAGCTAGCGGATTGCAGACCCCTGATCCTATTCACAACAACTAACAGTAGCTGTGGGGTGTTCCTACGGTGGTCCTAGACACCTCGATCACAGCCGGAGAACTAAATAAACCTAAAGAAAGAAAGGGGAAATCTAAACTGCCCCAGAGCAGACCCCAAAGCAATAGGCAGCCCCCAACATGTATTGACGGTGAAAACAGATGAAAACACAAACACAGACAGAAAGACAGGCTGAGCAAACGATGGGGCCCTCACTAACTAGATAGGACAGGAAAGAAAAGCAACTGTCTGCAATCACGCAAAAACCCTGCCAAAAATAATGTCCAACATGTCTGATAGAAAAGGCCCTGAAGTCACTAGACTTCAAAATCACTATATCAGCACTCCGTTATATTCTGAAAACAGAGCAAAGAGATCAACTGATCAGAGACAAAAATGGAGATCAGCCAGTCCCAACCAGGGCTGGCTGAACACAAACACTAAGTAAACCAGACAAAATCTCATGGAACAATAGCAGAGCAAAAACTTAGCTTTCGTAGACAGGACTAAACTGGAGGCCAGAGCTCAGAGCAGAGAGGATCACCAGCAACCCAGCAGGGCGTCGGCGGCCTTATATCCACTCAGAGATTCCGGATGTCCAATCACACTCCACCTGTTCAGATGACAGGTTTTTCCCATCCAAATCAATTTCACTACCTCCTTTCACCAGCAGAGGGAGTTCATCGGACATCAAAGGTGAAGGAGAAAATGAGCTCATAACAGTTTGGGTTAATTATCCTGTTGCAACACAAGTGATGGTCCCACTAAGTGCAAATGGGACGATACATCATTGTTGAACACTGTGATTGCCATGCTGGGTAAGGGTTCCTTGATTTTGGAATAAATCGCAGTGTCGCCAGCAAGTCAACCAATGAACCCCTTATGATTATACTTCCTCCTTCTTGCTTCATGGTGATCACCACGCATGTAGAACCATTTTATGAGTTTCACAAAGACGTGGTGATAGGTAGCAATAATCTCAAATTTTGAATTATCATATTAGAGCATAGTACAGATTTTCACTGATCTATATTTCTTGTGTTGCTTGGAACAAACAAGTCTCTTATTCTTGTTTGAAGTGCTCAGTAATGGTTTCTTTGCAGCAATTTGAACTTAGAGGCCTGCTTCTCACAGTTGATGTTCAGATCGGTCTGCTACTTGATGTCTGTGCATCACTTATGATGGCTGTTATTTGAGGTGTTGCCAATTTGCTATTTCTAAAGCGTTTAACTCACCTGAAATTATCTTCTATGGTAGAAGTAGTTCTTGGTCTTTCTTTCCTGGGGTGGTTCTAATGAGAGTTAGGTTCATCATAGCAATTGATAGTTTTCATGACTGTATTTGATGATACTTTAAAGGTTCTAGCAATTCTCCGAATTGACTGATCTATATGGTTTAAAATAACGATGGACAGTTGTTTTTCTTTACTCAACTGAGTAGTTTTTGTCATATCCTGGCTTAGAAAAGTTTTGGAATAGCATTTTATGTAACTGAGTACCAACACCGCCTCTGCAAAACACACGTGATGGTCTCATACACTGTCTAATCACAGAGCTGTAGGAGAGATCAGCACAAAAATAGGGTCTTATCCGAGAGATATGACAGGCGGTAAAATTAGATTACACTCACCTTCTAGACACATTCAAAAAGCTTGTCAAATGGAATTTCAGCTGCAGCAGATCCACGGGTCAGCAATTGACCATAAGACATCAAAGGATGGAAGGAAAGGTTTGTGGATGGTTTCTGTGCTTGTCGACAGTTAATGAGACATATATCCCAGGATATAAAATAAAATGGTGGTTTATTCTACGCGTTTCAAAGTACAAATGACTTCTTCATCAGGAAAGACAACAAGTATCACTTGTAATATTAACTATATGTTAAGAAGAAAAAAAAATAATAAGTATACCTAACAGTTTAATTGAGTAGTAAATATTTGTTATAAAATTGAATATATTAGATAATTTTATGATGTAACAGGGACAACATTAGAGAGCTTGTAGTTGTAATCCAACCAGAAATGGAAATTAGCTTGGAGAGTAAAAATGTTAATGCCCTTGAAATATCATTGTGTTTTATATAGTTATATGGAAATTTGAGCATGGGGCAATGAGTGGAACATAATATGAACAAAAGGTCATATAATAACATTATAATAACTTTGCCATTACAAATATTAAAGCAAATGTTCCTACCATATGTGTAATATTTGTTTTATCCTGCTATGCAATTTACACTTCCACTCATTCAGCTTTTTTTGTGTTCAACTCACTTTTCTTTCGTAGGTAGGAAAGCATAAGTTGGACGAACCACCAAATGAAGTGCTGAAGTGGGAGACAAAACTTACATATGCCAAGAGTGCAGATCTAATGTTCTTACTTGTCAACTGATGGAAAAAAAAATTGTGAAAAGTTAGGTATCAGACTCACACGGTAAGTATTTAAAAATATAAAAGTCAATGAGAATAAAGCAATAAATCACTACTTGAGGGAACAGATATTTAATTAGACTAAAAAAATAGGTACAAGCATTAATTTCTCCAGTTATGAAAATGCTGACATTAAAAAAGCTGAAACAGGGTGTAAACATATCTGTGGTTTTTGGTGCAGACTAGAAGGAGGCTAATTGCAGAAACCTAAGTTGACACATGTTGGCATAATATAAGAATTAAGCTATCTGTCACCAGCTTGCTGGAAGTTAATTTTTCTTGAGTGCATAATATCTAAAGGAGAAAGCAGAGGGATAATCTTTCATTCCAAGTGATCTTATTTCCTATTTCCTCTAATCACATTCTAACTTTCTTTTTTAAATGGAATCTTTACTGTTTTACTTGATTACTTAATCTGACTATTATGTTCTGAGTATAAACCACAAGGAGACAAGTAATGTTTTGCATTTGGATTATAGACACTAATAGAACTTTTGAAAGTTTTAACCCCTTCACAACCTTATACGTTTATTTACTTCAAAGGTCATGTCCCTGCCTTTGATGCGGGCTCCGACGCTGAACCCACATTTTTCCCTACACTAGATGGCTGATTTAACTAGCTAGCAAGTGCCTTCAACAGCCGAGGGTGGAACGGTGCTCCACCCCACCTGTTAACCTGTTAAATCCCATTGTCAATTACTAACAGCTGGATTTAACACGTGCCAGTCAGACTTGCGTCACAAATCCCACCTATCAGCACCTCTGTCTCAAGATCCCAGGGTGCCAATGGGTTCTCATGACAGCCAAGGGTCTGTCAAAAACCCCTTTACCTGTCATTGTGAATCTCCTGTAAACACTGGCTCGTGGCTTGTGTTTATTGATTTTTGTTATACATAGCAAGACTGAAGTCCTATGTGTAGCACAGGTGATCAGACAATCGCAGCTTCAAGTCTCCTAAAGGGACTATTGAAGCCAGTAAAATTAGTGATGAGCGAATATATTGGGCACTATTTGTTACTTGCACAAATAGTACTGTATTCAGGCTATCCGTGACTCGATGAGTAATTTGCTATTCTCCTTGGTATATTTGAGTGAACCGCTCAGCATGTTTGGTGCTTTATTTGCAGCTAATGAACATGCTGGGCTTGCTTGCCAATCACAATAATGCCGGCACCATCTTTGGTGTGGCATTACAGCACAGCAAATACTGTTTCTGATTGGCGGTGAAATCATCACCGCCGGTCAGAAAGCCACAGTTCCCACACTGTCAAAAGAGCCCAGATCTGTGATCATAGGTATAAAGTTAACCTCCTGTCACTGGTGTCAGCTGATGGGACCCATCAGCCGCCAACTGCTGCCACTAATAACAGTGAGAGCAGGAACGGCTGATGGGAGTATTCATCAGCCGTCTCCTGCACTGTAAATATATAATTAAAAAAACTGTATTTACCTGTTTTTTGATAACCAGCCAGGTAAAACTCACAGCTGAAGGCTGCAACCCCAAGATGCGACCATCCAAGCTGAGAACCATTGAGGTATGAGCTGCGGCAAGCACAGCATCAGTGACTAGCGGTGATGTCATCGAGGTTACTGCAGGTCACTGAGGCTGCATTCCCAGCCAGGCTGAACTGCCATGAACTCAGCACCATGGGAAAAAGTCAGTGATGAGGTCACCGCAGTTCAAGCTTCTCTGCACCGTGAGAATTTCTCACTGTGATCTGCAGTGAAGTCACTGAGCTTGAACTGCGAGCTCACTGACTTTTTCCCATGGTGCTGAGGTCATCACCGTTCATCCCGACTGGGAATGCAGCCTCAGTGACTGAAGGTAACCTTGATGATGTCACCGCTAGTCTTTGAAGCTGCGCTCGCAGCAGCTCATTCCTCAATGGTTCTCAGCCTGGATGTTTACACCTTGGCACCATCCAGGTTGAAAACTATTAATCCCCAGACATGGATTATGGCATGGGACAGAATGATGGACAGGTGAGGGATATTGTTGTTTTTTGTTTTTGGATTATTACAGGAGACAAAGGATTCAATGGAATTAGGCGTTAGGTGAGTATAACTGTGTTTATTATTTTTAAATAAAAATGGAAAAGTGTGTTTTTTATTTCTAATTAAGGACTTCATAGCTGTGTCTTTATTTACAATACAACAATAGGATTAGTAATCGATAGGTGTCTTATAGACGCTTCTCCATTACTAAGCCGTGGACTTGATGTCACCTGACAATACAAAGGTGACAGTAACCCCACAAATATGAACCCCACTTGCCACCACTACAGAGCAAGTGGGAAAAGTCAGGCAAAGTGCTAGAGTTGTTGCATATAATAGATGTGCCTTTTCTGGGCAGCTGCAGGCTGCTATTTTTAGGCTGGGGGAGTCAATATCCATGGCACTTTACCAGCCTTAGAATACCAGCCCCCAGCTGTCTGCTTTAGCAAGACTGGTTGTCAAAAATTGGGGGACCCCATGCCATTTTTTAAAAATTATTTATTTAAATAATTAAAAAAGTACAGCATGGGTACCATTCTATTCTTGATAACCAGCCTTGCTAATACTAACAGCTGAGGGTTGCAGCCCCCAGCTGTCAGTTTTGCCTGACTGGTTATGGAAAATACAGGGGAACCATGCCATTTTTTTCATTTATTTATTTATTTAAAGCACAGACAGTGGGTGACGAATACTCCTGTCAGCCGCTCCTGCTGTTACTTTTATTAGTGGCAGCATGTGTAGACTGATGGGTGTAATAGTCCCAAAAGCCGCTGTCTGCTGTCATTGTTCTCACTTGAAAACAACTCTCATCATTCTTCTCTGCAAATGTTGACCACCAGCAGAGCAGGGGAGCATGGTGAGCGTCATCTTCAGCACCAGGCACCATGGAACAACACTTACTGTACCGCTGCTTCCATGCTGTCGACCATGTGGTACTGATGCAGCACACAGGCGGCACAAGGTTGCCACATGTGTTCCAAATGTATTACACACACGGACACTGACATCTCCAGTACTGATTTGACATCAGTGCGAGAACTGTGGGAACATTTTTGATGGTGCTTGCACTAATGTCAGATAGGTGAAGTGAGTTCATTGGCTTTGAACTCTCAGGACCTTTCTGTTTGCATTGGGAGCATGAGAACTCTTGCAGTGACGTCAGACAGGTCCTACGAATTCACCGCGAGACACTGGACAGTGGTAGCAGATGCTGCTCAGTGTCTCTGCTGGATTTCCGGCTGCATGGTTCAATCATGCAACCATGCGGCCTGCCATCTTGGTGTAGCAGAGCTAGACCCATCATTGGACAAATAGATTATCATCTTCTCTGCAGAAAGTCAAGGAATACTCTTGTTTCTTATTTTATCTCTTTTGCAGAAGACAAAGACATTGGTGAAATGGGTGATGTTGTAAGTATGGTTTAATTAAGATTTATTAAAGGAGTCTGTGTCATTCTTTCTATTAAATGACTTTTTTATGGGTGTCTTTATACAATATGACAGTGGGGTTAGTAATGGGAGCATCTCATTGATGCCTCTCCATTACTAATCTCTAGACCTGATGTCACCTGACAATAAAAAAGTGACATCAACCCCCCAACTATCACCCCACTTGACACTGCTACATGGGAAGTGGGAAGACTGATGCTAAGTGACAGAATTGCTCCTTTTCTGGGGCGGCTGAGAGCTGATGTTTTTATCCCGGGGGAAGCAGTATCCATGGCCCCTTCCTATGCTATTAATATCAGCCCACAGCTGTTTGCATAGCTTTTGCTGGTTATTAATTATAGGGGGACCCTGCATCATTTTAGTAAAGGTTAAGTATACAGCTGTGAGCTGATATTAATAACCTGGGTAACTCATGGATATTACCCCCTTCTCAGGCTATAATCATCAGCCCCCAGCCTTCAGCTTTCCCACTGCTGGTTAAGAAAATTATGCTGAGCCCACGCCATTTTTTCTGAAAAATAATCTTTTAATAATTAAATAAAATACAGTAAGCTGCACACACTGTACTATTTGTATATGTCACTGACATCTATATATCTATTTTATGTGTATATACTGTGTGTAATCCATCTATTTTATGTTGTTGGCTCCTGCTGTGATTTTACAGTATGTGGCTGCTGAATTGCCGGCTTTGCTTAGATAGATAGATAGATAGGTAGATAGATAGATAGATAGATGAAATATATACATATACTGTGTGTATATATATATATGTGTGTGTGTGTGTGTGTGTCACTGACATCTATACAGTATATCTATCTATTCTATGTGTATATGTCTATTATGTCTATTATATTCTAAACTGTCACACTGTGATTTTACCTATCTATCCCATTTTTTTCAGCTTATTTCTCATACCCTTAGATTTTTTTTCTCATGCCCCCGATTTTCCCGAATCCGAATATTTCACTATTCGCTTATCTCTAAGTAAAATGTGTGACAAAAAAGTTTTTAATAATATGAAAAAAATACAAAAGTTCAAATTGCCCCCTTTTGACTTATTGAAAATAAAACAATTAAAAAATACAAGATATACATATTTGGTATCGCTGCTTTCAGAAATGTCCGATCTATCAAAATACAGTTTAAAAACAATAAATCCAATCGGAGACATCACGAAATGCGCTACGATAGCATTGTGCACAGTCAGAGGTACTGTTGTGCCAGAAGCGACAGCTTAGTGTGAAAAGGATGAAGAGGATGTGCGATGGGGAAAGGGAAAAAAAGTGGCACGGAGAACTGAACAGTGGGCTGTGGGGGCCCATAAAAAAGTGAGTTGTGAGGTATTATTTTATTTTTAACCATTGGCTTGGCCTTCTGTGGTTCAGCAAAATGATGGCTGTCATTGTGCTGCATTTGAGTGAAGCAAATTGCAGAAAATCAGCTTTCAGAAAAATATGAATTTTTGTAAAATCCCAGTTGAAAATATTATTTCATCTCATGTTCTCACTGCTAAACTATTTTTACAGGGAGTATTTATTTTCTTAACATGAAAATTCTTATTAATATTTGATTGAATAGTGTGCTTTACAAATAGCATAGGTGCACTACAATATTAATGCCTTCCCATTAGTGTTGAGCGATACCATCCGATACCGTGAAGTATCGGATTGGATTGGATCGGACCGACACCCAAAAAGTATCGGGTATTGCCGATTCTGATACCGGAAGTCCCATTCAAGTCAATGGGACAGAAATATCAGAATTGAAAAACCCCTTTCTTTACTTGCACATCCTGATCGGGAGGGGGGAAGAGTGTGGGCGGTGCATGGGCAAACACTGTGCGTGTCTGTGTGTGTGGGCGGGGTCTGTGCGGGCCTGCCGGGGGTCTGTACGGGCCTGCCGGGGGTCTGTGCGGGCCTGCCGGGGGTCTGTACGGGCCTGCCGGGGGTCTGTGCGGACTGCCGGGGGTCTGTGCCAGCTGTCGGGGTCTGTGCGGAGTGCCGGGGGTCTGTACGGGCCTGACGGGGGTCTGTGCCGGCTGCCAGGGGTCTGTGCAGACTGCCGCGGGTCTGTGCGGGCCTGCCGGGGGTCTGTACGGGCCTGCCGGGGGTTTGTGCCGGCTGCCGGGGGTCTGTGCGGACTGACGGGGGTCTGTGCAGGCCTGCCGGGGGTCTGTGCCTGCTGCAAGTCCCATTGGGCTATGCCTGCTACAATGACAGTGATTGACGCATTAGCCAATGATGGCACTGTAGTAGTCCCATCATCCGGCTAATGTGTTGAATGTAAAAAAATATATATATATACATACTACATACATACTACATACATACTACATATATACAACATTCATACAAAATACATACATACTACATACATACTTCATATATACTACATTCATACAACATACAAACATACTACATACATACTACATATATACAACATTCATACAACATACATACATACTACATATATACTACATTCTTACAACATTCATACATACATAGTACATACTACATATATACTACATTCATACAGCATACATACATACTACATACTATATACATACTTCATATATACTACATTCATACAACATACATACATGCATACTACATACTGCATACATACTACATATATACTACATTCATATAACTTACATACATACTACATACATACTTCATATATACTACATTCATTCAACATACAAACATGTATACTACATATCACATACATACTACACATAAACTACATTCATACAACATACATACATGCATACTACATACTACATACATACTACATATATGCTACATTCATACAACATGCATACATGCATACTACATAGTACATACAAACTACATATATACTACATTCATACAACATAAATACATACATAGTACATACTACATACATACTACATACATACTACATGCTACATACATACAATACATTCATACATTCATACAATACATTCATATAGACATACAGTACATATAACATAGAGTACATACTCACCATCACTTGTCACTTTGGTCTCCGAAGCATGTGTCATCTATAAAAAATATGAAAATAACAAATAAGCGATATACTCCCTGATCCGCAGAAATCCCTGAGTGTCCCACGACGATCTCCCGTGGAGAACAGCAGCATCAGCTGATGCGACCGCTCTCTAGGGGCCCCAGGAATACAATGACGGGAGGTAGGTATTCTTCCGCACTGTATTCCTCCGCCACTGTAAAAAAATAGTCCCTAGTCTCACTTTTGGCATTGCTGTGTGAGAAAGTTCCCACGCAGCTTTTGCCATAAAGTGAGACCAGTGAACCATAGTAACCTCTCAGTGATGCAGTGCAGGAGATCGTCGTGGGACACTCGTGGATTTCTGCGGATCAGGGAGTATATTGCTTGTTTGTTTTTTCATATTTTTCACAATGAGATGACACTGGCTTCGGGGAGCAAAGTGACAAGTGATGGTGAGTATGTACTCAATGTTATATGTACTGTATGTCTATATGTATGTATTGTATGAATGTATTGTATGTAGTCGGTATGTAGTATGTATGTAGTATGTATGTTGTATGTCTGTAGTATGTTGTATGCATGTTGTATGTATGTAGTATGTACTATGTACAGTATATATGTTGTATGAATGTAGTATATATGTAGTATGTATGTAGTATGTAGTATGCATTTATGTTGGATAAATGTTGCATATATGTAGTATGCATGTATTATGTAGTATCTATGTATGTATGCTGTATGAATGTAGTATATATGAAGTACTGTATGTATGTAGTATGTTGTATGTATGTTGTATGAATGTAGTATATATGTAGTATGTATGTAGTATGTAGTATGCTGTATGAATGCAGTATATATGTAGTATGTATGTATGTTGTATGAATGTTTTATATATGTAGTATGTATGTAGTATGTATATATATATATATTTTTTACATTCAAACATTAGCCGGATGATGGGACTACTACTGTCCCATCATTGGCTAATGTGTCAATCACTGTCAATGCAGCAGGCATAGCCCGATGGGACGTGTAGTCCCATCGGACGATGCCTGCACACACACACAACCCCGGCAGGCCCGCACAGACCCTCGGCAGTCCACACAGACCCCTGGCAGCCGGCACAGACCCCCAGCAGGCCCGTTCAGACCCCCAGCAGCCAGCACAGACCCCCGGCAGGCCCGTACAGACCCCCGGCAGGCACGCACAGACCCCCAGCAGTCCGCACAGATGCCCGGCAGCCAGCACAGACCCCCGGCAGGCCCGTACAGACCCCCGGCAGTCCGCACAGACCCCCGACAGCCGGCAGGCCCTACAGACCCTCGGCATGCCCGCACAGGCCCCCGGCAGGCCCGCACAGACCGCGCATCATGATGCGCACAGACCGTGCATCATGATGACATCATTTCAGCAGCCAATCACAGCCACAACCCTGGCTCATCGCATTATGGGAACTTCCGATTCCAGTATCCGATACTGTAAAAATATCGGTACTCGGTATTGGAATTCCGATACAGCGAATATATCGGCCGATACCCGATATTTGCAGTATTGGAAGGCTCAACACTACTTCCCATAACTGAGCATACTAATACAGTATGTCCTGTTTGCTGAGCTGTTAGTGCAAATTGAATAATAGAATTATAGAATCCCCTGCTCAATGCTGCACTGGATTCACTAAATCATCTCCAACAGATATTTGTCCTTTCTCTGTTTGAAGACTTCTATTGAAGGAGAACTCACCACCTCTCGTGGCAGCCTGTTCCACTCATTGTCAAAAGACTGACTGGCACATCCAAACTAGTGTGAATAGGCGCATACTAGAAGTGGCTACCTCCATATACAATAAACAAAAAAATTCCCACTCCATCGTGCTAAAGCATGTCAATCTGAAATATATGAAATATAAGTAGCAATACGGCTTTTGAATATTAGGAAAAAAATTAGATGCCTTGCACATAATTGGCCAATTCATATCTTCACACCAAGGTGGTCTCAAAAACTGATGGGTCCCTACGTATCAATGTGAATACCTCCCTTAGGCAGGAGCCATGCAAATGCTGTCTGATATTTATGCACCGGTGTCCTTTGAAAAGCTGGCAATTAATGTGCGGCTACAGTAAATGCACACTGACAGCTTAGAAAACAATAGATAGAATAGATATATACACATAGAATACATATATAAATATATATATATATATGCATGTCAATGACACACGCATTTATATATGCATTAACTGTATATTGGATCATTGTCCTGGGGACTATGAGTCCTCTAGGTTTGAACGAGCAGTTGAGTTTCGCATCTTTTTTGTAAGTAATTCGTATATGAATTGTGTCCCAAATTCTTGGATTTTAGTTTGTGTGTTGTTGTTTTTGGTTTATTCAGTATTTTCGCTCATTGTATTCATTCCATCATTGTCTGATGTTCGGAGTATCTTATGACTGGGGATCATCGAGTGGATTCAGAATAATCGACTATCCAAGATACAGCCATCCTGAAGCGGTCCTGTCATTATTGGGCTGACTAGTCTATATGGGGGGTCTTTTTATCCTATCTTTATATGTTGATATATTATCACTATGTACTATATATATTGTCTGTTACTTACAATATAATCCTTTTTTTCTGGGATTTTATTAGTACTATCCCAGTATTTATGTTTCACATATATTTAAATTATATTCATGTGTGTTTGTTTTGTAGGGGTGATTTTTATATCTTTATTTATTTTATTTATTTATTATTTTTTATTTATTATTTATTATTATTTTTTATTTTTTATTGTTTGTTCTATTATAATAGATTGTCACTGTTACACTTTATTATTATTCTCACTAATATGAGACTTTGTGGTATTTATATCTTCTTTATTCACCTTAATATTGTCTCTATCAAACATTGGATATAGCGATTTCTATGCCCTCTTTTTTGCCCATATTAAAGATGGTGGCTTCAGTGTGTGTGCGCATGCCCAGTGTGGCGGCTCCCATGATTCAATTCTCCGGCGGCTAGCGGTGACACCGGAGGCTATTGACGTCATGAGGGATTTCCCTCTGCCTTCCGGTCACATGGGCGGCTGTGGGCGTTGCTTTGTGGCGCCTTGCTTGACACTGCGCATGCGCCGATAATGGCGCTGATAATCATGCACACCTGGATCTCCCACATAAAATGCCCATATGTCCAACACACAGACACAGCCCCCCGAGGAAGCCCACGCGAAATGTGCGTCGGGGCTGCTCTGTCTTGTGCCGCGCTCACCTGCAGTAATCTTATGGGTATGATATTAACCTTTTGCATTGTGTTTTATTTAATTACTGTTTGGAGTGTGTTAGCGCTGTTTTCTCTATATGGTGTCCTGTGCACTATGCACATATATCATTATGATATAAACATGTGGGCAGTATAGAGATTCATCGCTCCACATACATTCATTACCCAATCTGCTATATAGGGTGTTGCTAGCGGTTACCACATGTGAGCCTTGTATGAGCACTTTTATCATTTGTCTGTATTTTGTACTAGCCTTTATGTATTTGTAATAATAAAATATTTTATTATATACATATATACTTCTTGTGGATTATATCTCCGTGGTTTGTGTAGTATTTATATTATTTATATATGAAATATAAGTAGCAATACGGCTTTTGAATATTAGGAAAAATATTAGATGCCTTGCACATAATTGGCCAATTCATATCTTCACACCAAGGTGGTCTCAAAAACTGATGGGTCCCTACATATCAATGTGAATACCTCCCTTAGGCAGGAGCCATGCAAGTGCTGTCTGATATTTATGCACCGGTGTCCTTTGAAAAGCTGGCAATTAATGTGCGGCTACAGTAAATGCACACTGACAGCTTAGAAAACAATAGATAGAATAGATATATACACATAGAATACATATATAAATATATATATATATGCATGTCAATGACACACGCATTTATATATGCATTTACTGTATATTACTAGATAGATAGATAGATAGATAGATAGATAGATAGATAGATAGATAGAAGAAAAGCCGGTAATTCATATGCGGTGTATTTATATTGCAGAGAGATACTGTATATATAAAAGAATAGCTGGTAATTAATTTGCCGGCTTCTGTAAAGTCACTGCAGGAGCCGACAGGATAGGAGAGATGGGTTACGTACAGTAAACTATGTAGAATAGTTAGATATACACTCACTGGCCACTTTATTAGGTACACCATGCTAGTAACGGGTTGGACCCCCTTTTGCCTTCAGAACTGCCTCAATTCTTCGTGGCAGAGATTCAACAAGGTGCTGGAAGCATTCCTCAGAGATTTTGGACCATATTGACATGATGGCATCACACAGTTGGCGCAGATTTGTCGGCTGCACATCCCTGATGCGAATCTCCCGTTCCACCACATCCCAAAGATGCTCTATTGGATTGAGATCTGGTGACTGAGGAGGCCATTTGAGTACAGTGAACTCATTGTCATGTTCAAGAAACCAATCTGAGATGATTCGAGCTTTATGACATGGCGCATTATCCTGCTGAAAGTAGCCATCAGATGTTGGGTACATTGTGGTCATAAAGGGATGGACATGGTCAGCAACAATACTCAGGTAGGCTGTGGCGTTGCAACGATGCTCAATTGGTACCAAGGGGCCCAAAGAGTGCCAAGAAAAAATTCCCCACACCATGACACCACCACCACCAGCCTGAACCGTTGATACAAGGCTGGATGGATCCATGCTTTCATGTTGTTTACGCCAAATTCTGACCCTACCATCCGAATGTCGCAGCAGAAATCGAGACTCATCAGACCAGGCAACGTTTTTCCAATCTTCTACTGTCCAATTTCGATGAGCTTGTGCAAATTGTAGCCTCAGTTTCCTGTTCTTAGCTGAGAGGAGTGGTACCCAGTGTGGTCTTCTGCTGCTGTAGCCCATCTGCCTCAAAGTTCGACGCACTGTGCGTTCAGAGATGCTCTTCTGCCTACCTTGGTTGTAACGGGTGGCAATTTGAGTCACTGTTGCCTTTCTATCAGCTCGAACCAGTATGCCCATTCTCCTCTGACCTCTGGCATCAACAAGGCATTTCCGGCCACAGAACTGCCGCTCACTGGATTTTTTTTCTTTTTCGGACCATTCTCTGTAAACCCTAGAGATGGTTGTGCGTGAAAATCCCAGTAGATCAGCAGTTTCTGAAATACTCAGACCAGCCCTTCTGGCACCAACAATCATGCCACGTTCAAAGGCACTCAAATCACCTTTCTTCCCCATACTGATGCTCGGTTTGAACTGCAGGAGATTGTCTTGACCATGTCTACATGCCTAAATGCACTGAGTTGCCGCCATGTGATTGGCTGATTAGAAATTAAGTCTTAACACACAGTTGGACAGGTGTACCTAATAAAGTGGCCAGTGAGTGTATACATGTCAGTGATAAATACAATTAGTATAGTGTGTGCAAACCTTTGGACATGTATTTAATTAATAAAAGATTACTTCACGGAAAAAAATGGCTTGGGGCCCCCCTATAAATAATAGCCAGCAATTGCTATGCAGACAGCTTAGGGTTGATGTTAATAGTCAAAGAAGGGACCATGGATAGTCACCCCCCCGGCTAAAAACATCAGCTCTCAGCCGCCCCAGAAAAGGCGCATCTCTAAGATGTGCCATTTCTGGCACATAGCCTTTGCTCATCCAACTGCCCTGTAGCGGTGACATATGGTGTATTAGTTGGGGGGTTGATGTCACCTTTCAGGTGACATCAAGCCCCGAGGTTAGTAATGGAGAGGCGTCATGTCATGATCCCAGTGCAGGTTTTTGACCTGCATGTCAGGGGTTAATGTCTTGAGCTCAGTGCAGGCTTTGACCTGTACGCCTGGGGTTAATTATTGTGGCCTCTCTTTGGTTCAGGGAGAGCTTTTTATAGCCCTGAGAAACTCCAATTCCTGTCAGTTATACTTTTGCCTTTGGCCGAGTGTGGTGACCCCTGTGTGCTTGTTCGTTGTCTTATAGCTTGCTTATATGGTTCTGATCCGGTTCTGTCCCCCGTTGTGAGTTTGCGTGTTGATTCTGTACTGTATATCTGCTTCTCTTGTTTCTGACTTCTTGGCTACGTCTTGACTATCCGTTCTGTCTAACCCTTTGGTAATTGTCGTGCTATCTCGTGCTTTTTTCTCTCACTTCTGCAGCATGGACCCAATGCATGCGTTATCTTAGCAGGTGAAATGCTTGACTCAGTCGCTGCAGAAGCTAAGTTTGGAACACCAAACTCTGGCCCAGTCCCAACGGCAGGTTGCAGACTCGGTTCAGGGGGCGCTTTCCGCAGGTGTGGAATAGAGATGTCATTTTAGTCCCACCCGAATCCCCTGTTAAGTTACCAGATACATTTGCTGGTGACAAAAATGAATTTAGAGCATTTAAAGAGGGCTGTAAACTCTTTTTCTCCTTGAGACTCCGTTCCTCTGGGGATGAGAAGCAGAGGGTGGGAGTGATTATGTCCCTGCTTAGGGGGTCCCCACAAGCCTGGGCATTTTCTCTTTCCTCTTCTGCCCCAGAGAGAATGACTGTGGATGCGTTTTTTGAGGCCTTAGGGCTTATTTACGATGAGCCAGATAGGGTCCGTTTGGCTGAGGACAAGGAGATGAGTGTCTGTCAGGGGAAGCACTCGGCAGAGTGGTTCTGTTCAGAATTTAGACGTTGGGCAGCCAAGATTTCTTGGAGTGATACTGCCTTTCGGGGGCTGTTCCGTAGGGGCCTGTGTGAACGTCTAAAGGATGCCTTGGCACTCCATCCTCCACCTGACTCCCTGGAGGATGCCATGACCCAAGCGGTTTGCATGGATCACAGACTGCGGGCAAGAGGGGTTATGCAACTTGAAGCATCAATATTCTCCAGTGGAGTTGAGACCCGGACTCCTCCGGTGGCTATGGAGGTGAGCGCTGTCACCTTTGATGAGAAGGAAAGAAGACGCCGCCAGGAGAAGCAGTTGTGCTTCTATTGTGGGGAATCTGGAAATTGGAAGAAGGACTGCCCCTCCTGTCCATCCTCCTCCAAGGTGGCGGGAAACGACTAGGTCTGGGTAGTAGTAGAGGAGGCTACCCAGACCTTCAGGTACCTTTTTCCTCACTTGCAAAAATTGTGCTTCGGGTGAAACTGGAACTTGGTGATGGTCCTGTTCAGACTACCGCTTTTGTTGACTGTGGCTCTGCTGTTAACCTGATTGATGCTCAGATTATTACTCTTCATAAGATAGGGACAGTCAGGCTTCAGGATCCTGTTAAACTTGTGGCAATTAACTCGTCCTCTCTTACCCGGGACGGTATCTGTTTCAGGTCTGAACTTTTGTGGAAAAATTTACTTGTCTTGTGTTAGATAACTTGCCTGCAGGACTGGTACTGGGGATACCTTGGCTACAACGCCATAATCCTACCTTTGATTGGGTGACGGGAGAGCTCTCTCAATGGGGATGTAAAGATAAATGTTGTAACCTGGGGCCTCTTGTTAACTCTGTTAAAACCATATCTGTGTCGTCTGTTGGCCTGGAAGGTATTCCGGAGTACCTGAAGGATTTCGAAGACGTATTTTCCGAAAGTGAGGCTGAGGCGCTGCCACCACATAGACCCTACTATTGTGCCATTGACTTAGTACCCGGAGCCAAGTTACCTAAGGCTCGATTGTTCAATTTGTCTGGGCCTGAGTGCCAAGCCATGAAGGAGTACATAGCTGAGAGTCTCCGCAAAGGGCATATCAGGCCTTCTGTGTCACCCATGGCAGCAGGATTCTTCTTTGTGAAGAAGAAAGATGGTGGTTTGCGGCCATGCCTCGACTTTCGGGAACTTAACAAGATAACGGTTAGGAACACTTATCCACTTCCCCTCATCCCAGATTTATGTAACCAGTTATCTGGGGCCCAACGGTTCCCCAAATTAGATCTCCGGGGGGGCCTACAACCTGATAAGGGTTCGGGAAGGGGATGAGTGGAAAACTGCGTTCCTCACATCAGAGGGACTCTTTGAAAACCTGGTTATGCCCTTTGGGTTAACTAATGCCCCTGCTATTTTACAGAACTTTATCAAAGTTGTGTTTTCTGACCTGTTAGGCTGTTTTGTTGTCATTTATTCGGATGACATTTTGGTGTATTCCCCGTACAGTCAGTCTCACTTACAACATCTACAGACAGTTTACTCAGGGAGAACCACTTGTTTGCTAAATTGGAAAAATGTTCGTTTTTCGTACAGGAACTGTCTTTTTTCGGGCTGATTGTATCTTGTGAGGGGTTTCGTATGGACCCTAAGAAGGTCCTGCGGGTCTGAAGCACGCATCTTCTCTGCTGCTGCCCGCTCCACATGTATCTCTGAGCAGAGTTTGTCTTACTCAGGACACGCGCACTGGCTCAGTGAGCAAGTGCAGTGCGGTGTTCCTGACACGTCAGTAATAAAACACAGACACCCATTAAAAAATCCTTTATTTGAAATAAAGACACAGACACCTTTATTATTCTTAATTAAACCATACTTACAAACACACCTAATCCATGCGAAGCCCTCATTCTCCTGTAATAAATCTAATATATAAAGCTCAATGTGGGTGTGTATGTCCGGGATTGGCATCTGCACCGTCGCAGCTACAGCCACAAAATTTGACACAGTCACACATCTGGACCCCGAGAGTGTCAAGGGCTATGTTGTGAGGCGAAACTTTAACCCTGCGCGTTCCAATTCACCATACAATTTTACCCCTTTCTACATAATGGGGAAAAAGTGTATATGTATTGGCATCTGCACCGTTGAAGTTACAGCCACAAAATTTTGCACAGTCACACTTCATTTGCTCAGCCTATTTTCCTGCCTGTGTTTGTGCGGTCAGCCAGCCCCGGCTGGGGGCTGTGCTGAATTTCCACTCTTATTTATCAGTATTTTGCCAATTTGCTCTTTGTCCCTTACTAGTTTGGTCTCTTTTTACTCTGTCTCAGAATATTTCAGAGTGCTGATATAGTGGGAGAAGTCTAGTGACTTCAGGGTTAATTTTGCTATCAGAAGTGTTGGACATTATTTTTGTAGGGTTTTTTGCTGGTTGCAGACAGTGTCTTTCCTTTCCTGTCTAGTTAGTTTGGGCCCCATCGTTTGCTCAGCCTATTTTCCTGCCTGTGTTTGTGCCTTCATCTTGTTTCACCGTCAATACATGTGTGGGGGCTATCTATTCCTTTGGGGTCTGCTCAGGGGCAGTTAGTTTTCCCCTTTTCATGCTTCAGGCTTATTTATTCCTCCGGCTGTGATGAAGCGTCTAGGATCATCGTAGGTACGCTCCACGGCTGCTGCTAGTTGTGTGGTAGGATCAGGGATCTGCAATCTGCATAGTTACCAACCTCTCTGGCTTTTGCTTTTTTCTCCTCGGTGACCCATTCATAACAGAATCACCAGCCATACCGCAGATTCCAGGGTACTCAAAAGCAGGAAAAAGTTGTTAAAAAAAAAAAGTGTCAGAATTTTTTTTTTCATATTGTTTCCACTTTTCTCTCTGGGGCCGTAGGAGGATATTTTTTTCTTTTTCCTAATGGAGATTAAGCAATTGTCTGATCGTGTGGAGCAGCTGGCTGCTGAAGTGCAGGGAATTTCCACCTACCTCATTCAGTCACATGCTGCTGAACCTAAGATCCCTACTCCTGATGTGTTTTCTGGGGATCGGTCTAAATTTCTGAATTTAAGAATAATTGTAAATTATTTCTGGCCTTGAAGCCTAACTTACCAGGGAGCTCTGTGCAGCAGGTTAAAATTGTCATCTCCTTACTGAGCGGCGATCCCCAAGATTGGGCTTTTTCTCTGACATCTGAAAATCCTATTCTGACTAATGTGGATGCATTTTTTCAAGCCTTGGGGTTGTTGTATGATGAACCTAATTCTGTTGATCAAGCTGAGACAACCCTGTTGGCAATAAACCAGGGTCAGGATTCTGCAGAGTTATACTGTAAAAAATTCCAAAAGTGGGCGGTCCTTACTACATGGAAATATAGTGCTTTGGCAGCTCTCTTTCAGAAGTGTTTATCAGAGACCGTAAAAGATGTTATGGTGGGATTTCCTGTTCCCTCTGGTCTGGATGATTCTATGTCATTAGCCATTCAAGTTGATCGGCGTTTACGTGAACGTAAAACTACACGGGAGGTGCTGCCACCTTTTGAACAAACGTCTGAACCTATGCAATGTGATGGGTTTTGTCTAGGGCACAACATCAGGAGTTTAGAAGGCGTAATAAGCTGTGTTTTTTCTGTGGAGACATCTCTCATACTATTTCTGTCTGCCCAAAACGAGAGAAACGTTTTGCACACACATTTGCTGTGGGCAGTATTAAACCTAAGTTTCTTTTGGCAATTACTCTGATCTGCTCCTTATCCACATTTGCCACAAAGGCTTTTGTGGATTCAGGAGCAGCTCTGAATCTGATGGATTTGGACTTTGCTAAACGTTGTGGTTTTTCCATGACGCCTCTGCGGATGCCTATTCCTTCGAGGGGTATTGATGCTACGCCTTTGGCAGAGAATAAACCTCAGTTTTGGACCCAGGTGACAATGCGAGTTGCCCCAGACCACCAAGAAAATTGTAAATTTTTGGTGCTGCATAATTTGCATGATACTATTGTTCTGGGTTTTCCTTGGTTGCAAACTCATAATCCAGTTTTGGATTGGAAATCTGGGTATGTGGTGAGTTCGGGTTGTCAGTGTGTTCTTAGGGACGCTCCTGTTTTCTCAGTCTCATGATATCCTGATTATCTAGTCAATTTTTCTGATGTATTTAGTGAGAGCAAGTCTGTGTCTTTGCCTCCTCATAGGAGTTATGACTGTGCAATTGAGTTGATGCCTGGGTGTAAATTTCCCAAGGGTCGGCTTTTCAACCTTTTCAGTACCCGAACATGATGCTATGCGATCCTATATTAAGGAGTCATTGGAGAAGGGTCATATTAGACCATCCTCGTCACCTTTAGGTGCTGGGTTTCTTTTTGTGGCCAAGAAAGATGCTTCATTAAGACCGTGTATTGATTATCGTTCCCTTAACAAGATGACGGTTAAATATCAGTACCCATTACCTCTGATGTCTGATTTATTCTCCAGAGTTAAGAGTGCCTGCTGGTTTACTAAGCTTGACCTCAGGGGGGCGTATAATCTTATTCGCATCAAGCACGGGGATGAATGGAAGACGGCGTTTAATACTCCGGAGGGACATTTTGAGTACCCGGTGATGCCTTTTGGGCTCACTAATGCTCCTTCTGTCTTCCAGTCCTTTATGAATGATATTTTCCGTGACTTTGTGGATAAGTTTTTGATCATCTATCTGGATGATATTTTGATCTTTTCTAGTGATTGGGATTCTCATGTGGAACACGTCCGGACTGTGTTCCGGATTTTGAGGGAGAATTCCCTGTTTGTTAAGGGATCGAAATGCCTCTTTGGTGTACAGAGGATTTCATTTTCGGGATTTATCTTATCTCCATCGACTATTGAAATGGACTCGGCCAAGGTACAGGCCATTTATGATTGGGTTCAGCCTACTTCTTTGAAGGCCCTCCAGAAGTTTTTGGGTTTTGCTAATTTCTATCGTAAATTTATAGGTAATTTTTCTGGTATTGTCAAACCACTGACTGTTCTGACCAAGAAGGGCGCTGATGTGCTGAATTGGTCTCCTGAGGCTATCTCAGCATTTGAGGAGCTTAAGCAGAGATTTACTTCAGCTCCAGTTTTACGGCAACCTGATGTCTCACTTCCATTTCAGGTGGAGGTAGATGCTTCTGAGATTGGTGCAGGAGCTGTTTTGTCCCCAAAAGACCCTGTGACTTCTAAGATGAATCCCTGTGCCTTCTTTTCTCGAAAGTTTTCCCCATCTGAACGCAACTATGACGTGGGGAATCGGGAATTGTTGGCCATGAAGTGGGCATTTGAGGAGTGGAGACATTGGTTGGAGGGAGCTAGACATCAAGTTGTGGTCCTCACCGATCACAAGAATTTGATTTATCTGGAGTCGGCCAAACGCTTGAATCCTAGACAGGCTAGATGGGCCTTGTTTTTCACGCGTTTTAATTTTGTGGTCTCTTTTCTTCCGGGCACTAAGAATGTTAAGGCAGACGCCCTTTCTAGGAGTTTCTTTGCTGATTCTCTTAGTGTGACCGAGCCTACTACCATCCTAGGTGAGGGGGTAGTTCTTTCTGCCATTTCGCCCGATTTGAGACACGCCCTGGAGGAATTTCAGGAGGATAAACCTGAGCGTTGCCCTATGGGAAAATTGTATGTTCCTGACCAGTGAAGAAAGAGAGTGATGTCTGAAATTCATTGCTCCACATTTTTTGGTCATCCAGATATTTTTGGTACCAGAGATTTGGTGAGTCAGTCCTTTTGGTGGCCTGCCTTATCTCGTGATGTCAGGAATTTTGTACAGTCCTGTGGGACTTGTTCTCGTTCTAAACCCTGCTCTCGTTCTAGTGGGTTGCTGATGCCCTTGCCAGTGCCCAAGAGGCCATGGACCCATATCTCAATGGATTTTATTTCTGATCTTCCTGTCTCTCAGAGAATGACTGTTATCTGGGTGATTTGTGATAGATTTTCGAAGATGGTCCATCTTGTACCACTCCCAAAGTTGCCATCTTCCGCTGAGTTGGTGCCCTTGTTTTTACAACAGGTGATTCGGTTACTTGGGATTCCTGAGAACATTATGTCCGACAGAGGAGTCCAGTTTTTTTCCAGATTCTGGAAAGCCTTTTGTTCCAATCTGGGAATTTAGTTATCCTTCTCCTCCGCGCTTCATCCCCAGACCAATGGACAGACTGAGAGAACAAACCAGACCTTGGAGTCTTATTTGAGATATTTTATATCTGCTGATCAGGATGATTGGGTCTCATTTTTGCCCTTGGCCGAGCTTGCACTGAACAATAGAGCTAGTTCTGCCACTTTGATGTCACCCTTTTTCTGTAATTTTGGGTTTCATGCTCGATTCTCTTCAGGGCAAGTGGAATCTTTGCCCTGCCCAGGTGTGGACACTGTGGTTATGAGAATGCAGCAGATATGGGACAAAGTGGTGGATAAGTTGTCACTCTCTCAGGAAAAGGCCCAGCGATTTTCCAACCGGCATAGGACCATTGGTCCCCGGTTTAAAGTGGGTGATATGGTTTGGTTGTCGTCTAAGAATATTCCTATGAAGGTTGCATCTCCTAAATTTAAGCCATGATTTATTGGTCCTTATAAGATTTTGGAAATTCTTAATCCTGTTTCGTTTCGATTGGCTCTTCCAGTTATGTTCAAGATCCATAACGTATTTCACAAATCTCTGTTGAAGAGGTTTGTTGAGCCAGTGGTTCCTATGGCAGCACCTTCTGACCCTGTGTTAGTTGAAGGCAATGTGGAATATGAGGTAGAGAAAATATTGGATTCTTGTTTGGTTAGACGGAGACTCCAGTATTTTGTCAAATGGAAGGGTTATGAGGATAATTCTTGGGTCTCTACCTCCGATATTCATGCCAATAGATTGGTTCGTGCTTTTCACCGGGCCCATCCTGATCGGCCTGGTGGTGTGGATGAGGGTTTGGTGACCCCTCCTCAAGGGGGGTGTACTGTTGTGAGTTCATTCTCTGGTTCACCATTTGTGAGTTCTCCTTCCAGACTCCCTCTGGTGGTAACAGGAGGTAGTGAGGCTGATTTGATCAGTGGAAATCTGCCACCTAAGAATGAGGATGACAATTGGACCTCAGGAGTCTCAGATTGGATTTAAGACAGCCGACGTCCTATTCAGATGCTGGTGATTCCTTCTGGCTTGTCAGCTCTTGGTTTTCAGCTCTGTTCCAGTCATCTAAAGCTAAGTTTTTCTGCTAATGTTCACACTTGATTTTGTTGGGCTATTCTGTTTTTTGTGTGGTCAGCCAGCCCCGGCTGGGGGCTGTGCTGAATTTCCACTCTTATTTATCAGTATTTTGCCAATTTGCTTTTTGTCACTTACTAGTTTGGTCTCTTTTTGCTCTGTCTCAGAATATTTCAGAGTGCTGATATAGTGGGAGAAGTCTATTGACTTCAGGGTTAATTTTGCTATCAGAAGTGTTGGACATTATTTTTGTAGGGTTTTTGCAGGTTGCAGACAGTGTCTTTCCTTTCCTTTCCTGTCTAGTTACTTTGGGCCCCATCGTTTGCTCAGCCTATTTTCCTGCCTATGTTTGTGCCTTCATCTTGCTTCACTGTCAATACATGTGTGGGGGCTATCTATTCCTTTGGGGTCTGCTCTGTGGCAGTTAGTTTTCCCCTTTTCATGCTTCAGGCTTATTTATTCCTCCGGCTGTGACAAAGCATCTAGGATCATCGTAGGTACGCTTCATGGCTGCTGCTAGTTGTGTGGTAGGATCAGGGATCTGCAATCTGCATAGTTACCAACCTATCTGGTTTTCTGTGACTTAGCTTGTTTTGCTTTTTTCTCCTCGGTGACCCATTCATAACACCCGCATGTTCCAATTCACCAAACAATTTTGCCCCTATCTTCATAATGGTGAAAAATTGAAAATAAACGTGTTGGAGGCAAATTGACAGCTGCCAGATGTGAACAAGGGGGACTAAAAGAATGAGAGCGATGGCGCCAAAGAGTATATACCATACAGTTGCTAAGGTGGGGCCCTGACATGGGATGCTCACCACACACGGGGATATGAACACACACACAAAATGCACCACACACTACCACGTGCTTCAACACATATACCACCCTCAGCACACATTTAATAAATAATAATAATGATAAATTTTATTTCTATAGCGCTGACATATTCCACAGCACTTTACATTTCAGAGGGGATTTGTACAGACAATAGACATTACAGCATAACAATAATCACATAGATCATAACAGATACCAAGAGGAGTGAGGGCCCTGCTCGCAAGCTTACAGTCTATAAGGAAAGAGGTAGACACGAAAGGTGGGTGGTAACAGTTGCCCTGATTGTATGGACCAGCCATAATGATAAGTGTATAACAGTACATACACCGAGGGCTAATGGATGCATAAAGCATGTGGGAACATGATGCGGGAAGTCTGGTTATGGTAAAACTTTTGGCTGTGTCACACAGGGATAGATTAGGTTAATGTGTTGAGGCGATAGGCCAGTCTGAATAAATGCGTTTTCAGGGCACGCTTAAAATTGTGGGGATTGGGGACTAATCGTATTGACCTAGGAAGTGCATTCCAAAGAATTGGCGCAGCACGTGTAAAGTCTTGGAGACGGGAGTGGGAGTTTCTGACTATTGAGGATGCTAACCTCAGGTCATCAGCAGAACTGAGGGCGCGGGTAGGGTGGTATACTGAAACAAGGGAGGAGATGTAAGGTGGTGCTGAGCTATGGAGGGCTTTGTGGGTGAGGGTAATAAGTTTATACTGAATTCTGGAGTGGATGGGTAGCCAGTGTAATGACTGGCACAAGGTAGAGGCATCGGTGTAATGACTGGTGAGGAATATGATCCTGGCTGCAGCATTCAAGACAGATTGGAGAGGGGAGAGTTTGGTAAGAGGGAGACCGATTAGAAGAGAGTTACAATAGTCGAGACGAGAATGAATAAGAGAAACAGTAAGAGTTTTTGCAGAGTCAAAAGTAAGAAAAGGTCGAATTCTAGAAATGTTTTTGAGGTGCAGATGACAAGAGCGAGCCAGTGATCGAATGTGGGGGGCAAAGGAAAGCTCGGTATCAAGTATGACCCCAAGACAGCGGGCCTGTTGCTGGGGAGTAATAGTGGAACCACACACAGAAATGGCAATGTCGGGTATAGGTACATTAGTAGAGGGAGGAAACACCAGGAGTTCAGTCACATTTCACCACACATACACCAACCTCGCCACATAAAAGTCAAAACACAAAAGTCGCCACTCAAAACTTGCCACGCTGTCCCAGAGCTGCTTAAAAGATGAAAAATGAGCTGTGATTGGTTGCTATCAGCAACAGTTTTCTTTGTAGACAGTTGTGGTAACTGAGGCCTATCATTCTTATCATTTCTATGGTGTTATCATCTATTAGATACACGGCTCAGCAGACAGTATCACACAGAAAAGGATTAGATACATGGCTCAGCAGTCAGTATCACACAGGATAGGATTAGATACATGGCTCAGCAGTCAGTATCACACAGGATAGGATTAGATACACGGCTGAGCAGTCAGTAACACACATGATAGGATTAGATACACAGCTCAGCAGTCAGTATCACACAGGATTGGGTTAGATACATGGCTCAGCAGACGGTATCACACAGGATAGGATTAGATACACTGCTCAGCAGTCAGTATCACACAGGATAGGATTAGATACACGGCTGAGCAGTCAGTAACACACGATAGGATTAGATACACAGCTCAGCATAAAGTATCACACAGGAGAGGATACTTGGGTAATTGTTTAGTTAATTTGTGTTGCAAATCTGTAGTGTTGAATATATGATGTGAAATGTTTTTAAGTGCAATATAATCATTACAATTTGTTATAACTAACCACAGTTGGTTACTATGCCCAGGCAACGCCGTCCTCTTCAGCTAGTATAAAATAAAAAAGCAACAATATATCATACCTGTCCGTTGTTGTGTAACACGCCGTAATCTATATCTGGGGGATGTACATTTTTCAACCTGGATGGTGCTAAGATGAGACAGTCCTGGCTGAAAACTCACTGGTGAATGAGGAGATGTTGCCAGTGCAACCTCAGTGACAAGCCCAGATGTCACTGAGTTTGCGCTCCCTCACAGTCTGACTCGTGCTGAACTCTAGAGCATGGGAAAAAGCCAGTTCATTTTCCCATGCTCCAGACATCAACGCGAGTCAGGCTGTGACGGAGCGCAGCATCAGTGACATCACCAGTATTCACTGAAGCTGTTCTTGCAGATCTCATGATTAAGACCCACAGGTCGAAACGCGTTGATCATTAGCGGCATTGAGCCAGTGTGTGTATTGTGCTGGACATTATCTAAATGGAATTTTAGCCATTGTTTGCATTAAAAGTTAAATTTTAGCTTTTGATTATTCGCTGGACGTTACTCTTCATTACTGTATCCATATAAATGTCCCACCCTGTAGAATAAAATGTTTTTAAGTTTTTTAATTTGCCTCAGCCTTTAAAATGTTTAAGTCTGTAAGAGGGACTAAGTGAAAAAGTAAAAATTAAAATGTATAAATATAACAAAAGCACAAAAAAAGTATAAACCACAAAAATATATATTTCTATGATAAAAATTCATTTTTTAAATGCAAAAGCAAAAATAAACATAAAAAGTACATTTGGTATATTTGTATATTGTGTATTTGGTATTGTTGCATTCAGAATGACCCAAGCTCTAAAAACTGTTATGGCATCCAGGGTTCAAAGAATTTAAGCGTGAAACCATCTTAAATTTTTTTTTTCATTTTTTTCTGCTATGTGTTTTATCTGTCTTACAGAATATAACAATAACATCTATATACAAATATTGACCATTGTGCTATTTTCTTTTTAGAATGAACTGTATTGTCTCCTTCAGTGGGGTTATTCCATTTAAACGTACATTAAATATTTATACTTTTCTGAAATTGTTCACATAATATTTTTCTTGCTACTTTAATTTCTATTCTTAAAGTGGTACTCCGGGGAGATAAAAAATGTTTGGACTGTCCCTGTCTTCATAAACTGCAAAGATGAGATGCCCAGAGCAATTGTATTATCGTTAGAACACTTGCAATTCAGTTTGACAGGAACTGCTCCTCACTTCTCCTCCCTCCCGTCTGGGACAACACCTCACTCACCAGTGTGCAGCTCCTCCCTGTGAGTAGCAGCCAACTTGAGAAGAGGGGGGGTGGCCACACAACCTGCTTTTTACAAAGAAACAGCTATTATCAGGAGACTGACTGATAACAGCATGGAGCTGCACACTGCTGTAATGTTCCAGCTGGAGGGGTGAGCAGTGAAGAGCAGCTCCTATGAAACCTGCCCCCTGACAATGTCTCCCTGTATGCAGTCCGAGGCGAGGTGGCATGGTGGGGGTTTTTAATCATGTGATGTTATAGACCTATTAGAAAAAATAATTAATTGAGTAGGAAGGCAAAATGAGCAATTGTAAATACACAGTGCTATATAATATGATGACTGCAATATATTAAGAGGACAAAAACTTTTATGGGAGGAGTACTTCTGTACATTATTGGTAGATCCGCTTATCTTTATTGGCTAATACATCTGTAAATAACTTGCAGTTTTAACTCACCTGTTACTTTCCCTCTCCAGTTACTCTCTTGTGGCTATTTAGCAGAGATGAATCTAGAATCTGGCAATATTCGAATGAGCAAAAACGACAGGATTTTACAGGGAAATTCAGTTTGCAGCAAATTGAATGATCCTTAGTATGCTCTGAGGTCTCTTTAAAGAATGTAAAAAAAGTTATTGTTCACCTTAGGGCCCCATCACACATAACAACTCACCAGCGATCCCGACAACGATATCAACTTGTCAGGATCGCTGGTGTGTCGCTACATGATCGCTGGTGAGCTGTCAAACAGGCAGCTTCACCAGCAATCAGCACCAGCGACGCCGAGCGGGCGCATCGCTGTGTACGTTAGTTACCAGCACACTGATGCAGGGAGCTGGTAACTAAGGCACACATCGGGTTTCTAAGCGGCACGCGTCACTTAGAAACTAGAGTTGAGCGAAAGGGGTCGGTCAAATTCAAAAGCCATCGACTTTCGCTGAAGTCTGGTTTCATGAAACGAAACCCGACCATAGCGTGAGGTTGGCCACGAGGTCGGTGACCAGAGCGCCAAAGTCGAGTTTCAAAAGATGCTTCCAGCGCCCTTTTTCAGCCAATGATGGAGGACGCACACTGTGGGCAACGCGATGACATAGGCATCGGTCACCACTAGAGTTGAGCGACTTTTGGTTTTTTAGGGTCGCGTTTCGCTTCGTGAAACCCGACTTTTCCAAAAGTCGGGTCGAGCAAGATCGTCCGATTATAGGGAAAAGTCGGGGTCGTCCCGAAACACGAAACCCAATGTAAGTCAATGGGGAATAAAAGTCGGCAGTGAGAGGAGGACAGGAAACACACCTACAGTGCCCATTTGAAGGCCAAAAGCATCAATTCTTCTTACTTAAGCTTGTCAACCTTAATTAACTTCATAATACAAGTTACGCACTGAAAAATGGGGGTTATTTGGCTAAAGTTGTGGGGGGGGGAGGGCTGGCTGCAGGTTTTCATGTGCCCTGGGCGAAAGAGCGCCCCTTTAACACATACCACAACTCATCATGCTCCGATACGGCAGATAAATAGCGGTATAGTACAATGAAAAATACCTCACTTTTTACATCTCATGACGAGGCCCATCTATTTCTCCATACAGAATAATTGGTCCCATATAATGTTTGAAACAGTATATGATGAGCTCCACATAATGCTACAGTATATGTTGGTCCCCATGGATGAAGCTCCACTGTCTTATGGGCCCAAATAATGCTCCAAACATAATGGGCCCCATTTCTAATGCTCTAGTGTATAATGGGCCCTGTAAATGCTGCTCCAGTGTCTGATGTCCACCTTTGGAATGTTCCAGTGTATGGTGGGCCCCATCTATCATTCTCCAGAGTATAGTGCTCCCCAAAAATTGCTGTCCCAACATTGAAAACAATCAAATAAGTCTCCTCGCTAGGGAATCCCTGTACTTGTCTGGACAGGTGCTGTAGCTTGCTTAACAGCTCGCCAGCCGTTCTCACGCCCAGTATGGATTGCACGTGATTGCACAAAGGTTAGAAAGGGTACCGTATCCCTGGATAACATGTATGGATAGCGTACACATTCAAAATATATGTCTCAGGAGGCAGGCTCAGATGGTGTCAGGCCCAGTATGGATTGCACGTGATTGCACAAAGGTTAGAAAGGGTACCGTATCCCTGGATAACATGTATGGATAGCGTACACATTCAAAATATATGTCTCAGGAGGCAGGCTCAGACGGTGTCAGGCACAGTATGGATTGCACGTGATTGCACAAAGGTTAGAAAGGGTACCGTATCCCCGGATAACATGTATGGATAGCGTACACATTCAAAATATATGTCTCAGGAGGCAGGCTCAGACGGTGTTAGGCCCAGTATGGATTGCACGTGATTGCACAAAGGTTAGAAAGGGTACCGTATCCCTGGATAACATGTATGGATAGCGTACACATTCAAAATATGTGTCTCAGGAGGCAGGCTCAGACGGTGTTAGGCCCAGTATGGATTGCACGTGATTGCACAAAGGTTAGAAAGGGTACCGTATCCCTGGATAACATGTATGGATAGTGTACACAATCAAAATATATGTCTCAGGAGGCAGGCTCAGACGGTGTCAGGCACAGTATGGATTGCACGTGATTGCACAAAGGTTAGAAAGGGTACCGTATCCCCGGATAACATGTATGGATAGCGTACACATTCAAAATATATGTCTCAGGAGGCAGGCTCAGACGGTGTTAGGCCCAGTATGGATTGCACGTGATTGCACAAAGGTTAGAAAGGGTACCGTATCCCTGGATAACATGTATGGATAGCGTACACATTCAAAATATATGTCTCAGGAGGCAGGCTCAGACGGTGTCAGGCCCAGTATGGATTGCACGTGATTGCACAAAGGTTAGAAAGGGTACCGTATCCCTGGATAACATGTATGGATAGCATACACATTCAAAATATATGTCTCAGGAGGCAGGCTCAGACGGTGTCAGGCACAGTATGGATTGCACGTGATTGCACAAAGGTTAGAAAGGGTACCGTATCCCCGGATAACATGTATGGATAGCGTACACATTCAAAATATATGTCTCAGGAGGCAGGCTCAGACGGTGTTAGGCCCAGTATGGATTGCACGTGATTGCACAAAGGTTAGAAAGGGTACCGTATCCCCGGATAACATGTATGGATAGCGTACACATACAAAATATATGTCTCAGGAGGCAGGCGCAGACGGTGTCAGGCACAGTATGGATTTGACGGCCCAGATTACACAGCGGAGGAGCAGGGAGAGGTAAAGATTGCAAATGCTGGGGCCCTGCCCAAGCAAGGGGGGCCCACTCGTGGGCGTCGGTACTGGCACTGGGCCCCTCATAGTACAGCGGTGTGTCTGACGGCGGGTGTGCACCACCACCGTCAGAGACACTTGATTGCACTATGAGGGACCCTGTGCCAGTGCCCGCGCCCAAGAGTCGGCCTACCCACCTGTCCAGGGCAACGGCACTCGCACGGTGTCGTGCGGTAGGTGGTGACCCCGGCCATGGGGGGGGAGGCAGCACAGTTAGGGAGTTTTAGAAAGTGGCATATGTTGATGTTGGACATTCAGCTGATGCAAAAGGCGAAATAGGTGAAGTACCAGGAAGAGGTGGACCAAAGCAAGCCATTTTTCTGTCACCCTATGTGTCATCAGGGGAAGGTGGGACAAAATCCTTGGAAACCCATGCGTGGTTCATTTTAATGAAGGTTAGATCATCCACATTTTGGGTTGACAGACGGGTCCTTTTTTCTGTCAGGATTGATCCAGCTGCACTGAAGACTCTTTCCAATAGCACACTTGCAGCTGGGCAAGCGAGCTCCTGTAAGGCATATTGTGCCAATTCAGGCCAGGTGTCCAGTTTAGCGGCCCAATAGTCAAAGGGGAATGACCTGTGTGGGAGAACATCGATATGGGAGGAAAAGTAGTTTGTAACCATAGTTGACAACTGCTGTCTCCTGTCACTTTCCATCGATGCAGTATTACCAGTTGTGTGAGCGGTATTTGAAAAATCAGTCCACAACATTGTCATGAAACCCCTGTCTCCAACGCCACTTCTGCTGTGTGCACCACGAACACCTCTGCCAAGCTGCCCCCGGCCCGTACGGCTCGTGTGAGAACCATCACCGCTGCTGTGTGCTGGGAATGCCTCAAGCAACCGATTTACCAGAGTTGCTTGTTTATTAGCCAATATTAGGTCAAGGTTCTCCTGTGGCATGATGTTTTGTAATTTGCCTTTATAGCGTGGATCCAGGATGCTGGCCAACCAGTAGTCGTCATCGTTCATCATTTTGGCAATGCGGGGGTCCCTTTTTAGGATCCGCAAGGCATAATCTGACATGTGGGCCAATGTTCCCGGTGTCAATGATGCACTGCGAGTGCTGGGTGGAGGAGCACTTTCTGGCAAATCCACATCCCTCCAGTCACGCACAAACCCTGTACCAGACCTTGCCACGCCAACATTTTCACTTGCCCCACGAGATGCATCCTCCTCCCCTAAGTAATCATCCCCATCATCCTCCTCCTCCTCCTCTTCTTCCTCCACCTCGTCCAGGAGAGGTCCCTGAGCAGACAATGGCTGAATGTCATCAAGGATTCCCTCCTCCTCTTCCTCCTCATCAACATTGGCTGCAGACGCCTGCTCCTTAAGGTGCGTCAAAGTTTGCATGAGCAGACGCATAAGTGGGATGCTCATGCTTAGGATGGCGTCGTCCGCGCTTACCAGCCGTGTGCATTCCTCAAAACACTGAAGGACTTTACAAAGGTCTTTCAGCTTCGACCACTGCACGCCTGTCAACTCCATGTCTGCTCTCAAAGTGCCTGGCCGTGTATCCTCCCACAAATGCATTATGGCCTGCCTCTGCTCGCACAGCCGCTCCACCATGTGCAGGGTGGAGTTCCACCTTGTTGCAATGTCGATAATGAGGCGGTGGTTGGGAAGGTGGAGCAATCGCTGCAGCTTCTGCATACGAACGGAGTGTACAGGCGACCGGCGGATGTGTGCGCACAGTCTTCGCACCTTCTGGAGCAGGGCTGTTAACTCCGGATAATTTTTGAGGAAGCACTGCACCACCAGGTTCAAGGTGTGAGCGAAGCAAGGTATGTGGCTGAGTTTTGAAAGGGCTATGGCTGCCACAAAATTACAGCCGTTATCACTAACTACCTTGCCTGCCTCAAGATGTACACTGCCCAGCCATGACTCAGTTTGTCGCTTCAAGTACTCGGTCAGCACCTCGGCGGTGTGTCTGTCGCCCAAACACATCATCTGCAACACAGCCTGCTGACGCTTTCCACTAGCTGCTCGATAGGGGGACACATCGTGTGCAACAGTGGCAGCTGCAGATGGAGTGCTCGTACGACTGCGCTCTGTGGACGAGCTTTCGCTTCTGGAGGAGGAGGAGGAGGAGGAGGGTCGAACGCCTACAGCCAACTGTTTCCTATACCGTGGGCTAGGCAGCACTGTCCCACCACCGCTGTCCCCTGTGGACCCTGCATCCACCACATTAACCCAGTGCGCAGTGATGGACACGTAACGGCCCTGGCCATGCCGACTGGACCATGCATCAGTTGTGAGGTGCACCTTTCCGCTCACTGACTGCTTGAGTGCATGGACAATGCGGTCTTTCACATGATGGTGGAGGGCTGGGATGGCTTTGCGAGAGAAGAAGTGGTGACTGGGTAGGTCATAGCGTGGTACTGCATAGGCCATGAGTTCGCGGAAAGCTGTGCTTTCCACCAACCGAAAGGGCATCATCTCAAACGAGATTAGTTTGGCAATGTGGGCGTTCAAACCCAGTG
This sequence comes from Dendrobates tinctorius, assembly GCF_039654945.1. Lineage (NCBI taxonomy): Eukaryota > Metazoa > Chordata > Amphibia > Anura > Dendrobatidae > Dendrobates > Dendrobates tinctorius. The sequence continues at coordinate 19,214,232 of NW_027361738.1, read as the reverse complement.
TACGCGGATGAGAGACTGAGTACTTTCTTGACCTACTCATAGTGTCTGGGAGGGTGAGCTGGACTTGAGAGCTGCATATGGTGGAAGTAGCGGTGGACAGGGCGGACTGAGAGAGGGTTGATGATGGTGATGGAGTTGGTGTTCTTTCTGATGGCCTAGAATCAGTCTTTCGTTGATATAACAGTGGGATTCCCTGACTGCTGTGGTCTTGCAACGACACCTTAACATTTGCTGCTGTGCTAACCGGTGGGCTTACAGTGGGGGAAACAATGTAGCGTTGCTGACTACCTTCGTTGTGATCAGTTGCACATGTGGCACTTGAGGTTTGGTGTTGTGTCCACGCTTGCAAGTGCATGCTGGTTAAATGTCTAAGCATGCAACTGGTATTCAAATTTTTCAGATTTTTCCCTCGGCTAAAGGTCTTTGCGCACTTCTTACAGATAACCTTGGCCTGATCATGAGGATTTTGTTCAAAAAAGTGCCACACTGCACTCTTCCTACTTTGGCAGACATTTTGCGGCCTAGCACGCTGTGATCTTTTGACCCTCTGGACAAGCTGTCCAGCAACTCTTTTGATGTTTGGAACCTGTCTTTGGAGTGCTCCGGGCCTGCCAGATAACAGCTGTTGCGATGTCGATGTCTGCTGTGGATGCTCCTCATCTGAGCTATTGAAAGCAGCACCCTCTTACCCCAATGGATGCCAATCTGGGTCAACAACTGGGTCATCCATCACCTCCTCTTCTATGTCATGTGCACCTTTCTCTGTGTCACCGTGTATGGTGGTATAGTGTGCGGGAAGGGGCACCTGAGTCTCATCAGGGTCAAAATCTGGCTCTGTACACTGCGAGGACAATGTAGTGCTCTGAGTGAATGTACCAGCAGAATCATCCATCAGCGGCTGTGCATCAGTGCACTCCATGTCAGATTCATCTTGGCCTGGGTAATTCACCATTTGACTTGATAATCCAGGCATGGTATGTGAAAACAGCTCCATGGAGTAATCAGTAGTATGGCCTGCGTCATCCTTCAATCTTGGTTGGGGTGAAGGACACAAGGAAAGGTGTGGTTCATGAACATGAGCCTCCAATGACGACTCAGTGCTTTTACTTTTTACAACTGAAGAAGAGGAGGCGATAGAGCTGGAGGCTGAGTCAGCAATGTAAGACAAAACTTTTTCCTGATGCTCTGCCTTTAAAAGCGGTTTGCCAACTCCTAGAAAACTAAGCGTTCGAGGCCTTATGTAGCCAGACAATGACGCAGGGTCAGCACCTCCTGCATTCGGTCCTATTTTGCTCTTGCCACTACCATCAGATCCACCACCAACACCATCATTACCAGCTGCCAACCCCCGCCCAATTCCACGGCCTCTTCCACCAGCCTTCCTCATTTTTGGTAGAAATGTAGACAAAATCCAACAAACTATATAGTAATGTAAAACAAGGTACAAGGTGTCTATAGGACAGGGGAGATTTAGAATTTCTGCACACACTTGTGGACAGTGGACACTTTTGGATTGTGTGAGGCCCACTGATATCTGAGCGCTATGTGACAGGCTCGATGGCACAGCTGCCTGTGACCAAAGTGACGAGAGGATAATGGAGATTTTGAATCTCTGCGCACACTTTTGGACACTGGACACTTGTGGATTGTGTGAGGCCCACTGATATCTGAGCGCTATGTGACAGGCTCGATGGCACAGCTGCCTGTGACCAAAGTGACGAGAGGATAATGGAGATTTTGAATCTCTGCGCACACTTTTGGACACTGGACACTTGTGGATTGTGTGAGGCCCACTGATATCTGAGAGCTATGTGACAGGCTCGATGGCACAGCTGCCTGTGACCAAAGTGACGAGAGGATAATGGAGATTTTGAATCTCTGCGCACACTTTTGGACACTGGACACTTGTGGATTGTGTGAGGCCCACTGATATCTGAGCGCTATGTGACACGCTCGATGGCACAGCTGCCTGTGACCAAAGTGACGAGAGGATAATGGAGATTTTGAATCTCTGCGCACACTTTTGGACACTGGACACTTGTGGATTGTGTGAGGCCCACTGATATCTGAGCGCTATGTGACACGCTCGATGGCACAGCTGCCTGTGACCAAAGTGACGAGAGGATAATGGAGATTTTGAATCTCTGCGCACACTTTTGGACACTGGACACTTGTGGATTGTGTGAGGCCCACTGATATCTGAGCGCTATGTGACAGGCTCGATGGCACAGCTGCCTGTGACAAAAGTGACGAGAGGATAATGGAGATTTTGAATCTCTGCGCACACTTTTGGACACTGGACACTTGTGGATTGTGTGAGGCCCACTGATATCTGAGCGCTATGTGACAGGCTCGATGGCACAGCTGCCTGTGACAAAAGTGACGAGAGGATAATGGAGATTTTGAATCTCTGCGCACACTTTTGGACACTGGACACTTGTGGATTGTGTGAGGCCCACTGATATCTGAGCGCTATGTGACAGGCTCGATGGCACAGCTGTGACCAAAGTGACGAGAGGATAATGGAGATTTTGAATCTCTGCGCACACTTTTGGACACTGGACACTTGTGGATTGTGTGAGGCCCACTGATATCTGAGCGCTATGTGACACGCTCGATGGCACAGCTGCCTGTGACCAAAGTGACGAGAGGATAATGGAGATTTTGAATCTCTGCGCACACTTTTGGACACTGGACACTTGTGGATTGTGTGAGGCCCACTGATATCTGAGCGCTATGTGACACGCTCGATGGCACAGCTGCCTGTGACCAAAGTGACGAGAGGATAATGGAGATTTTGAATCTCTGTGCACACTTTTGGACACTGGACACTTGTGGATTGTGTGAGGCCCACTGATATCTGAGCGCTATGTGACAGGCTCGATGGCACAGCTGCCTGTGACCAAAGTGACGAGAGGATAATGGAGATTTTGAATCTCTGCGCACACTTTTGGACACTGGACACTTGTGGATTGTGTGAGGCCCACTGATATCTGAGCGCTATGTGACAGGCTCGATGGCACAGCTGTGACCAAAGTGACGAGAGGATAATGGAGATTTTGAATCTCTGTGCACACTTTTGGACACTGGACACTTGTGGATTGTGTGAGGCCCACTGATATCTGAGCGCTATGTGACAGGCTCGATGGCACAGCTGCCTGTGACAAAAGTGACGAGAGGATAATGGAGATTTTGAATCTCTGCGCACACTTTTGGATACTGGACACTTGTGGATTGTGTGAGGCCCACTGATATCTGAGCGCTATGTGACAGGCTCGATGGCACAGCTGTGACCAAAGTGACGAGAGGATAATGGAGATTTTGAATCTCTGCGCACACTTTTGGACACTGGACACTTGTGGATTGTGTGAGGCCCACTGATATCTGAGCGCTATGTGACACGCTCGATGGCACAGCTGCCTGTGACCAAAGTGACGAGAGGATAATGGATATTTTGAATCTCTGCGCACACTTTTGGACACTGGACACTTGTGGATTGTGTGAGGCCCACTGATATCTGAGCGCTATGTGACACGCTCGATGGCACAGCTGCCTGTGACCAAAGTGACGAGAGGATAATGGAGATTTTGAATCTCTGCGCACACTTTTGGACACTAGACACTTGTGGATTGTGTGAGGCCCAGTGATATCTGAGCGCTATGTGACAGGCTCGATGGCACAGCTGTGACAAAAGTGACTAGAGGATAAGGGAGATTGGATTGCTTTTAAAAAAGCAGTTTGCGGAGCAGTGGGTAAACAGCAATGCCAGCGTGTCAGGAAGCCTTAAAAGGCAGCCCAACAACCAACACCACTGATACACCACAATATAGCCTCCCCTTGTACTGCACACACAGTGACTTGTGTGTTGTGCAGGCCAAATCGCTAGCAGCAGAAGCAGTTTTTTTGTCTTCTTCCCTGCCTAACGCTCTCCCTACAGAATCAGCAGCAACCTCTCCCTATACTAAGATCGGCAGAAGTAAGATGGCGGTCGGCGTGCACGCCCTTTTATACCCCCTGTGACGCCCACCAAAGCAAGCCAATCACTTGCATGCCCTTCTGAAAGATGGTGGTGACCCGTGCCTAGGTCATCACGTTGCCCACAGTGTCCGTGGATCCTGATTGGCTGAAAAAGAGCGCAAAACAAACTTTTGAAACGCGACTTTGGCGCGTAAGTCACCGACCTCGTGGCCGACCTCATCCTAGGGTCGGCTTTCGTTTCATGAAACCCGACTTTGCCAAATGTCGGCGACTTTTGAATTTTTTCGACCCGTTTCGCTCAACTCTAGTCACCACCATCTTTGAAAAGGGCATGCAAGTGATTGGCTTGCTTTGTGTGGCGTCACAAGGGCTATAAAAGGGCGTGTACACCGACCGCCATCTTACTTCTGCCGATCTTAGCATTAGGGAGAGGTTGCAGCTGCTGATTCAGAATAAGGGAGAGCGTTAGGTAGGGAAGAAGAACCAAAAAACTGCTTCTGCTGTTAGCGATTTCCACTTACAACACAACACTTTGTGTACAGTGACGGGGAGGCTTTTTGTGCATCAGCTCAGTTTGTTATTAGGCTGCCTTAAAAGGCTCCCTGATAGCTGCATTGCTGTTTGCACACTGTTGTGCAAACTGCTTTTTTAAAAGCAAAAATACTTTACTTCTTCTTTTCTGCACAGTTACCAAGCGTTCATTTTTCCACCCTTTTGTGTGTGCAGCAGTCCTGCTTATTAGGCTGCCAGCGTCCATACTTGGACTGAGAGCATCATTGTCAGCGTCCTCAAATCTCAAGTGAGATCCAAATTCTCACCAATCCTATAGACACCCACCACCTTGTCATACACCATCCAATTTCAGCCTGTTACATTGAGGTGTAATCTCTCCTGGGCCTGAGACAATAGTTCTGCGTCCTCAAATCTATAGTGAGATTCAAATTCTCACCAATCCTATAGACACCCTCCACCTTGTCATACACCATCCAATTTCAGCCTGTTACATTGAGGTGTAATCTCTACTGGGCCTGAGACAATAGTTTGTGTCCTCAAATCTATAGTGAGATTCAAATTCTCACCAATCCTATAGACACCCTCCACCTTGTCATACACCATCCAATTTCAGCCTGTTACATTGAGGTGTAATCTCTACTGTGCCTGAGACAATAGTTCTGTGTCCTCAAATCTATAGTGAGATTCAAATTCTCACCAATAGTAGATACACCTTCTACCTTGTCTTACAGTACCAAATAGGTGGTGGTATTTTGGGTACATTTTCACAAAAATGAGGAAGTGTGGTGGAAGACGCCATGGAAGTGGGCGGGGGTTGCCAGCTGGTCCCAATGGTGGTGGTGGTGTTGCATCTGTTGGTAGTGGCAAAAGCACAATAGCACCTAAGGCAGGAGGTGTTGAGCCTGCGTCATCATCTGGCTCCACAAGGCCTCGAAGGCTCTCTTTTCTGGGAGTAGGTAAACCACTTTTGAAGCCGGAGCTTCAGGAACAAGTTTTAGCTTACATTGCTGACACAGCCTCCAGCTCTCTAGCCTCCTCTTCTGAAGTTTCAAAAAATGCAAGCACTGAGTCGTCAAGTGCTGGCTCCTGGTCAGGAAGAACCCCTTTCCTTGTGTCCTTCACCCCAACCAAAAGTGAATGATGCAGCAGGCCACACTTCACATTAGTCCATGTAGCTCTTTCTATCATACCATGCCTGGGTTATCAAGTCAAATCGTGAATTCCCCAGTCCAAGATGAATCTGACATGGAGTGTGGGTGGCCAGCCAGGGCAGTGGGGTTAATCGGTACTGGGCCGGTGTCTCAGAGGGATGTGTCACGTTGGTGGTGATGACCCGTTCCGTGGCCCTGGGCGTCCATCCAAACGGGTGAATAACGTTTATAGGGGAATGATACGTGACGCCACCTGTGGTTTCTGATCACATTGACCCGCGCTGCAGTGTCGCTTCTCTGGGACAGATGTTGTGGTGCAGCTAAGATGTAGAAGCCCTGCACAGGTAGGGCCGTAGTTGCAGGGCAGATGAAAGAGTTGGTAGATGGTGTGCAGTGCAGGATGTAGCAGAGCCATGCGCCAGGTGCAGGAGAAAGATGACAGACACAGTTATGCAGTTCCTTTACCTGTACTTGGTAAGTGCCGTCCAGGACCCAGAGTACAGATGGAGAAGGAGTTGGTCAGCCTGGAAGCAAATTTGGAATTCTCTCTCTGCAGATAGGTAGTGTGGCCTCCGTTCTAGCACTTATCTGAGGTACTCACAGTACTGAGTTCACTGAAGTTCCCCATGTTGACTCTCTTTTGGAACTTTGTTGTATGGCAGGCAGCCATAGCCTTTTCCTTCTGGCTCACACACGTCGCTGCTGGGGCCTCCGAGCCTTAGTTGGGAACAGAGAATTTACAGCTGCTACTTCCTCCGGTTTCTGCTGCAGGACCGTCAGTGTCCCTACAAACTCGGAGACCGGAATCCCGACCATGCGCTCCAGCTAGGAGTGAGCCTTAACTCTGCTCATCCTCCAGCTCCCCTTCTCACGTCCACACACTTCCCCTTCCCTTCGCAGAATGCCCTAACTTACCTCCTCCCGACCACAGAGAGCAGCTCCTCAGCAGTCAGGTTCAGAGGTCTCCCTGCTGGCCTGGAGTGGCGCCACAAGTGCACTGATGCCCAGCCACTGCTAGATGATTCTGCTGGTACATTGACCTAGACCACTACATTCCCCTCGCACTCTACACAGCCAGAATCGGACCCTGATGAAACTCAGGTTCTCCTTCCCGCATACTATACCACCTTACACGGTGACAAAGAGGAAGGTGCAGATGAAAGTGCAGGTTCCTTGAGCAGGTGGGGGGGCATACTCATGGGCGATGGCACTGGCACAGGGCCCCTCATAGTACGCAAAAGTGTCTCTGCCGGTGGGATTGCCTCTGCCTTCAGACACATCGCCGTACTATGAGGGGCCCTGTGCCAGTGCCATCACCAACGAGTGGGCCCCCCCGCTTGCTCAGGATCACAGCACTTGCAAAGTTGAAATACTTACCTCTCCCTGCTCCACCGCCGTGATGTCTTCCGCGTTTCCTGACAGTGACATTCTGGTCAGAGAGCGAGATGACATCACATCTGTATGCCCTCTGCCTAAACAGTCCAAGTGCAGTGAGATGGAAGATGGGTACAATGTGGAGTCCAGACTAGTACATGGATTCCCTAGCAAGGAGACTTATTTAATTGTTTTCAATGTTGGGACAGCTATTTTTGGGGAGCACTATACTCTGGAGAATGATATATGAGGCCCACCATACACTGGAGCATTCCAAAGGTGGACATCAGGCACTGGAGCAGCATTTACAGGGCCCATTATGCACTGGATCATTAGAAATGGGGCCCATTATATATGGAGCATTATTTGGGTCCATAACACAGTGGAGCTTCATCGATGGGGACCAACATATACTGTAGCATTATGTGGAGCTCATCATATACTGTATGGAACATTATATGGGACCAATGATTCTGTATGGAGAAATATATGGGCCTCATTACTCTATATAGTGCACTATGCGGTGGCCATAATACTGTATGAAGTATTATCCTGTCCGTTTTTGGAGCTATTGGAGAATTTAAAATGAATATCAGTCATGTGATGTAAGAAGTGAAGTATTTTTCATTGTACTATACCACTATTTCTCTGCCGTATCAGAGGATCATGAATTGTGGCATGTGTTAAAAGAGCCCAGTGACACTCTTTGGCCCAGGGCTCACGAAAATATGGAGCCAGCCCTACCCCCCCCACAACTTTAGCCAAATAACCCCCAGTTTTCAATGCCTAACTATTATTATAAAGTAAATTAAGGTTGACAAGCTTAAGTAATAAGAATTGATGTTTTTGGCATTAAAATGGGCACTGTAGGTGTGTTTCCTGTCCTCCACTCCCTGCTGACCTTGGTTCCCCATTGACTTGCATTGGATTTCGTGTTTCAGTCGGCCTTCGACTTTTCACGATAATTGGCCAATTTCGTTCGACCCGACTTTTGAGAAAGTCGGGTTTCATGAAACCTGACTTTACCCAAAAAAAGGCAAAGTCGCTCATCTCTATTAGAAACCTGATGTGTACCTTGGTTACCAGCTCCCTGCATCAGCATGCTGGTAGCTAAGGTACACATCGGGTTTCTAAGCACCACGCGCTGCTTTGAAACCCTGACATTTACCTTGGTTACCAGCGCGCTGATCGCTGGTCGTTGCTCTGCCGCCTGTCACACGCAGCAATGCGTGCTGGCCAGCGGGAGACCAGCGACCCAAAAAAGTCCTGACCTTTCAGGAACGATCAGTGATAACCGGCAGGGGGGCTGGTCGCTGATAGCTGTCACACACAGCGATCTCGCTGGTGAGATCGCTGTTACGTCACAAAACTTGTGACTCAGCAGCCATCTCGCTAGCAAGATCGCTATGTGTGACGGGGGCTTTACTGCTCACCTGTCCCACTGTCTCTGCAGACCTAGCCTGGAGTGAAGAGGTAGAAAAGAATGTGCAATAGGGAAAGTCAAAAGAGAAACTGAGGACCAGATAGCAGGCTGTGGGGATGGTAAGACAAATGATGGAAGGGCAGTAAGATGAGTATTATTAGCATATTTTGCTGCCATTTTACTGAATTCATGTGGAGCAAATTGCATTAACATCCTTAATATGGAAAAAATAATTCAACTCAAATTAATGTGTTTACCTCTAGTACTTAGGTATTGAAAATGTTTACATTACTAACTGTACAATACAGGAATACAATCGGGTTAGATAAGAGATCAGGATTGATCTTTTTGTGGCAAGGTAGTAATGTGACTTGTATGTGATTCAATCTTCTGATTTGTATATTAGTTATTATATTATTTTAATGCATTTATTAATAGTTACAGTTTATCTTAAGATTACCTACTGTACCTGACCAGAGTCATTGTGTTGTGTGACTTTTTTATATGGTTAATTGGTTATGAATACAGCAATACTATTTATGTACGTAAGCTGATGAGAGCATGAGTGTCAAGCCAATTTAGGTATGGTAGAATTATGTGCAGACAATATATACTCTAGGTTCCTTACTAAACATGAGCAATTGTTTGGAAATTAAAATTTGATATCTTCATCAAGTCATATCCAAAAGTTTGATTAGTGATGAATACATTCTCGCGGATCTCAATACTGGAAAGGTAAGAAAATGAGACAGTGAGAGATTTCAAAATAATATGTATATTCTACTGAGCCTGTGGAATCTAGAGCTGGAAACCAACTCATACAAACTGTCAGTCCTGGAAGCCACTGATCTCTGACAACTCAGGTACTGATTACAACGTATAAGGTATGTCACAGGTGTAGGGCATTATAAGAAAGCCATCGCAGCCACGCCAAATGAGATTAGCCCACTCACTGATGCTTCATCAGTGTGGGAAATGGTGGTGGGCAAGATTTATTTTTTTGCAGACGTGAATCTAACCTCACAGTGTTAGAGTGGAATCGTGAAATTCTGGAACTTTTGAAAAGCTTACATAAAATCCTAAAGAAAAATGGCAGAGCACCTCTTAAAGAAATATTATTTTATTTAACACATCTTGGGACATACTTGAAGGAATGGTTGTCACTAGAGATGAACTGATGTGACAAAATGTGAGATTGTCCCAGCACACAGATTTTACCGGTCACTGGTAACGCCCCTTGCATTTAAAATAACCTCTGGAGGCAGACTTTCAGGGAGATCTATGTCCTATCCATAGATCTCAACAGCTCATTTGCATATTAAGAAAACTGTGGATTATTCAGGAATAAGACATTGAGTCGCAGATATTAAGCTACCATTTTATTGAGCTTTCTATGACCTGTGTGCCTATATAGACGGCTTACTGACAGATTCCCTTTAAAGGGACAGATGAATGTCAGCTGCCTCATGCTCAGTCTATAGAATATGAACCAAGGAATTCCCTTTTTAACCTGTGCTTCTTAACAGATAGGTTGTTTTAAGAAGTAAACCACAAAGTACTTACACTCCATCCCTAGTTTATATCTTTGCCAAATCTAGTTGTAACACATCAATTTTAATTCTTCTGTCCAGTAAGTTGACAGTTTATTTAATTTTTCTGTTTTTTTCAGCAGACTTTTTTCTTCAACTTTAATGGTTGTGGGATGTGAGTCACTTTTAAAGCTGGGTCCACATTGCGTTAGGGGGGTGCGTTAAACGCGTCCGTTACATAGCGGCATCAAAGCTATGTAATGGATGCATTAACACACCCTTAGACTGCTATAGATGAGCGCATCGCTAACGCATGTTATAATCGGCATGCGTTTGCGATGTGCCGTCATTCTGTGACAGACCATCGGAAGCGGTGGGCAGCGTCGGGGGGGTCCATCACTGCTAGCGCAGATCCATCTGCTCTAGCACAATCGCATAACGCGATCGTGTTAGGGAGTAGCATTAATGCAGTCCGTTAACGCTATGCATTGAACGGACTGCATTAACGCTATGTGAACCTAGTCTAAGGTATTGCCCAAACATTAGAACGGTCATTGTGAGCAAGTTGCCTAGAAATTTGCTGCCATTGCCTACATTTTTGTTATTTCTCTACTCAGGACTATAAAAGGTCTGTCAGGACACTCAGATTATCTGTATTTTGCACACTCTAGAAAAAAAAAAGGAATAAATAGGTTTTTGCCTCCCATGTACACATTGCTTAACCTTGGAACCTCAAATGGGTTATGAACCTTCAACCATGATGCAATACCTCCAAGCAGAGAAACATCACACTAGTACATTCCATTTGAAAACATGCATTTTAAAGAAGCAGTGGGATTCAGCTTCATAGCCAGGAGCAAATTTCTAAAGATACAACAGATGTCGACAAAGTGTGCAAAGTAAAATCCAGGTCACATAATCACATAATATGTCTGCTGTGAACATCCATAATTAGAAACAGTTTCTACCGAAGCTTAGGCAAGAACTTTATAGGAACTTCACATTTTTGCCTCTTGCGTTGCACTTCTTAGTTTAGAAGTCATCTTAGCAGAAAACATTCATCAAATATTTCTATTCTCTAGATATCACACTGTATTGAAAACTACTACTGAATACGTAGCTGAGCCAGATTTTACAATGCTAAAAGAATGTGTCCCTTCTAGGTGCCTCTGGACTGTCCAGCTTGTAAGCCTGTCGAAAAGGTCAAACCAAGTATTCAAGAACTTCAGTACACCATATTCAATGAGAAAAATAGCAGACAACCATAAAGAAATACATAATTCACACTTGCATGTTTGATGAGGATTTTGCATTTTTTTAAGGATCATGTCATACTGAATATAATAGATAATTTCTGGACAGGGGCGTAACTACTGTGGTCGCAGGGGTCAAGGCTGCGACGGGACCCCGGAGTGGTTAGGGGCCCACGCAGTCCAGCAAAGAAGCAGTCGGCTTCATGTGGGACCTGGGCTTCGATCACGTTGGTTATTCCTCCCCCTGAGCTGGCACTCCACCCCCCAGTGTCTCACATGATGGAGGATGAGACCTGGTGCCATCATTCAAAGCCGACACCTCAGTGACCCCGGACTACAGGGACCGCGGCACGATGGCTCTTCTGTGCGCACAGGACCTGTGATGAGGTCACAGGAGGGGAAGAGTCAGGGGTCACATGATCAGGAGCCTCCTGTATGCAGAACTCTGCTGTGCTGGTTGCCATGGTGCTGGGAGAGGGTAAGTTTATGTGTGGGGTCAGGAGGGGTTTACAGTGTGGATGTAGCAGAGCCGTGTGTGCACAAAGTGTATGGAGCGCAGCCGTGTGTGTACGAGGTGTACGGAGCGGAGCTGCATGTGTACGAGGTGTACAGAGCAGAGACGCACGTGTACGAGGTGTACAGAGCCACGTGTGTACGAGGTGTGCGGAGCCATGCATGTACAGGGTGTACAGAGCAGAGATGTGCGTGTATTTTGGCATGGGAGGCCCCATTTGAAAGTTTACACTGGGGCCCATAACTTTGCAGTTACACCACTGTTTCTGGGATTCATTCTATAGAGCCTCAGAAGATGAGCAAATATGTATATAGTTTTATTACAAAGATTTAATTTAGAGCATTTTAATAATTCCATTTTCTGGCCTTAGGAGTCCAGTGGGTGGAGTCACTCTATGATTTATATTTTTTACATCATACTAAATTTGCTATTAATCACTAATTAGCACCACTAATTAGATTTCTAAGCCCAAAAGAAGAAAGTACTGAGTGAATCATCTACATATTCACCTGAATGTTTTCTGGCAAAGTGATATACCAATCAGCTCCACTCTATCTGCTCTATAAGATGCTGCCTGCCATGTTCAATATGTCATGTTTCCCCAAAGCCTAAACAGGCAGTGATTCCTAAACACAGATAAAAATCATCTAAGAAAAACTTTCTGTGGCTTATCTGTTTAGAATTTGGATTTTTACTTAAAAAAATTGTGAAAAGCTGGTCGAATATACTGGTGTATACTAGAGTTAATAGGACATTAAATTCAAATGGTTTTGCTTAGAGACACACTCCCATTAAAATGTATATCCTCTTAACATATTACAGTAATCATATTCTATAACAATGTGTACTTACAATTGCTCATTTTTCCCTTTTACCCAGTTAATTCTACTTAGGTCTATTACATCACGTGATTAAAAAGTGACTAGCTGAATCCTTGTAATTTCTATATAGAAACAGGAAGTATCTTTGAGTCATCATTAGAACTACAACTCTCCTGACTGTGAAGTGAGCTGCTGGGTAAGGAGTTGACGTGGGAATGAATCATGAAAGCTAAAGATGCTTCCTGCTTAGAAGGATTCAGCTAGTCTGTTTTTAATCACATCATATCATAGATTTAATGGAATGAGAAAAATTAACTGTGTCGAAAGGCACAATGAGCAATTGTAATAATATTAGGAGGATAAAAATGTTGATGCGAGTGCTCCTTTAACTACAGAATCCCAGTATTTATCAAAATATTGGGTCAGTATTGTATTGTTTACATGTATGGAATGTTCATGTTTATTGTCATCTATGCTATCTTCCATAACGAATATAAAACTAATGATCTGCTATATAGATTTCATATGGCAATAAAATATAGAATCAAAGAGTCAGAATTGTGACAAAAATGTATTACATAGTGGAAAAACATCCATTAGGCATATAAAAAAGTGATGTTTTGGCAATAAGTTAATAAATATGAGAAAAAACAGACAATTACAGTTGCTATGACATTAGAAAGATGAGCAGGAGGAGGAGAATGATGGAGTAGTAAGATGATTAATCTGGATGCATAGCTTGGCATTATATGTGTTTGATAATGCTGAAACAGATATCAATCCTAAGTTGTCACTGTGCCTGCACATGAATGATATTTCCATTCCATAATTCTTTAGGCTAGCCATTAATTAGCCTACACTTTACAAGAAGTATTAACCCCTTTTCCCCCTGGCCATTTTTTTGCTTTCTCCCTTTCCTCCCAGAGCCATAACTTTTTTTATTTTTCTATCAATATGGCCATGACAAACAAAAAATGCAATTCCATATTTTTTTTTTACCATGTTCACTAAATGCTAAAACCGACCTGACAATATGATTCTCCAGGTCATTACGAGTTCACAGATATCAAACATGTCTAAGTTCTTTTTTTATTTAAGTGGTGAAAAAAAATCTCCAAAGTTTGTTTAAAAAATGGTGCAATTTTCTGAGACTCATAGCGTCTCCATTTTTTGGGATCTGGGGCCAGGTGAGGGCTTATATTTTGTGTGCCAAGCTGATGTTTTTATCAAAATAATTTTGGGGTAGATATGATGTTTTGATCGCCTGTCATTGCATTTTATTGCAAAAAATTTAATTCTGTCATTTTGAATTTTTTTCTTATTACTCATTTACCTGTTGGATTAATTCTTTTTATATTTTTATAGATCTGGCACTTCCTGTGCTGAATCTTATACATGTGCCCATGCTGTGTACTGTGTATTGGCTGTGTATGATTGTGCAGGTACCGTGGTCTGATCATATCTCCTGACCTGGGAAGGAAGCAAAATAGTATACAGACATGATAGCATTGGATCAAAGTTGGTGTGTTCTGTAAGGTAAAAAATGTCAAAGTTTTACCTGACAGTAAAAAATGTTTTACCTCACCAAAAGAATTAGCTGAAAATCCATGCTGTCCTGTATGTATAGCATTTGGCTTCCTTCCCTGGCCAGGAGCTGTGGTATGATCAGACCCTGTTTCTGCATGGTAACACACAGCCATTACACTGTACACATTGTTACTGTGCTGGCTGAAAGTGTCGGAACCCTTGAAATAGTTCCAGAAAATGAAGTATTTCTCCTAGAAAATTATTTTAGTTACATATGTTTTGCTATACACATATTTATTTCTTTTGTGTATGGGAACAACACAAAAAAACAGAAAAAAAAGACAAAATGGAGATTTCACACAAAATTGTTGCACACACTCTTTAGAATAAATAATTGCAATCAATCAATTTCTAAAGCCATTAACAAGCTTCTTACAGGTCTCAACTGGAATCTTGGACCACTCTTCTTTTGCAATCTTCTCTAGGTCTCTCATATTTGAAGGATGCAATTTAAAGATCTTTTCACAGTTGTTCAATGGGATTTAGATCCAGACTAATTGCTGGTCACTTCAGAACTCTCCAGCACTTTGTTTCCTACCATTTCTGGGTGCTTCTTGACATATGTTTGGGGTCATTGTCCTGCTTGAAGACCCATGACCTTAGACGCAAAGCCAGCTTTTTGACAGTGTGTACCACAATGCGACCCAAAATCCTTTGGTAATTTTCTGATTTAATAATACCTTGCACACAATCAAAGAACCCAGTGCAAGAGGCAGCAAAACAACCCAAAAACATCTTTGAACCTCCACCATATTTGACTGTAGGTATTGTGTTATTTTTTTTCTAGGCCTTATTTCATTTTCGGTAAATAGTAGAATGATGTGCTTTACCAAAAAGCTCTATCTTGGTCTCGCCTGTCGCTTTCCCAGAATTATTTTTGTTTACTCATGTACATTTTGGCAAATTAAAGTCTAGCTTTTTTATGTTTCTATGTCAGCAGTGGGGTCCTCCTGGTCTCCTGCCATAGCGTTTTATTTCATTTAAATGTCAATGGATAATTCACACTGATGCACCATGAGCCTGCAGGACAGCTTGAATTTATTTCGAACTTGATTAGAGTTGCTTATCTACCATCTGGACTATCCTGCTTTGCAAACTTTCATCAAATTTTTCTCTCATACACGTCCAGGGAGATTAGCTACTGTGCTATGGGCTGTAAATGTCTTGATTATGGTGTGCACTGTAGACAATGCCAAGTCAATAGGTATGAATGGGCACCACCTCAAACTGAATAGATTGGGATCACGTACTGCATATCAAATAGACATAACAATAATCAAAAAAAGGATATGCACAAAAACAGGGATCACCAAATAATGAACAATTCTTTATTAGAGAACAACAGACAATTTAAAAACACCTAAAATGGTCCACAACATGGACTAAAAAAAGTCAAGATCCATAATATAGAGTATAATACTCTATGACTAGGCTTGAGCATTCCGATACTGCAAATATCGGGTATCGGCCGATATTCGCTGTATCGGAATTCCAATACCGAGTACTGATATTTTTACAATATCGAATACCGGAATCAGAAGTTCCCATAATGCAATGAGCCAGTGTTGCGGCTGTGATTGGCTGCTGAAATGATGTCATCATGATGCGTGGTCTGTGCGCATCATGATGTGCAGTCTGTGCGGGCCTGCCAGGGGTCTGTGCAGGACTGCTGGGGGTCTGTGCGGGCTGCCAGGGGTCTGTGCGGGCTGCTGGGGGTCTGTGCGGGCCTGCCGGGGGTCTGTGCAGGCCTGCCGGGGGTCTGTATGGGCCTGCCGGGGGTCTGTGCTGGCTGCCGGGGGTCTGTGCGGGCTGCTGGGGGTCTGTACAGGCCTGCCGGGGTCTGTGCAGGCTGCCAGGGGTCTGTGCGGGCCTGCCGGGGGTTGTGTGTGTGCAGGCATCGTCCGATGGGACTACAAATCCCATCGGGCTATGCCTGCTACAATGACAGTGATTGACACATTAGCCAATGATGGGACAGTAGTAGTCCCATCATTCGGCTAATGTGTTGAATGTAAAAAAAAAAACCATACATACTACATATACAGTTGTGGCCAAAAGTATTGACACCCCTGCAATTCTGTCAGATAATACTCAGTTTCTTCCTGAAAATGATTGCAAACACAAATTCTTTGGTATTATTATCTTCATTTATTTTGTCTAAAATGAAAAAACACAAAAGAGAATGAAGCAAAAAGCAAAACATTGATCATTTCACACAAAACTCCAAAAATGGGCCAGACAAAAGTATTGGCACCCTCAGCCTAATACTTGGTTGCACAACCTTTAGCCAAAATAACTGCACCCAACCGCTTCCGGTAACCATCAATGAGTTTCCTACAATGCTCTGCTGGAATTTTAGACCACTCTTCTTTGGCAAACTGCTCCAGGTCCCTGATATTTGAAGGGTGCCTTCTCCAAACTGCCATTTTTTGATCTCTCCACAGGTGTTCTATGGGATTCAGGTCTGGACTCATTGCTGGCCACCTTAGAAGTCTCCAGTGCTTTCTCTAAAACCATTTTCTAGTGCTTTTTGAAGTGTGTTTTGGGTCATTTTCCTGCTGGAAGACCCATGACCTCTGAGGGAGACCCAGCTTTCTCACACTGGGCCCTACATTATGCTGCAAAATTTGTTGGTAGTCTTCAGACTTCATAATGCCATGCACATGGTCAAGCAGTCCAGTGCCAGAGGCAGCAAAGCATCCCCAAAACATCAGGGAACCTCCGCCATGTTTGACTGTAGGGACCGTGTTCATTTCTTTGAATGCCTCTTTTTTTCTCCTGTAAACTCTTTGTTGATTCCTTTGCCCAAAAACCTCTACTTTTGTCTCATCTGACCAGAGAACATTCTTCCAAATTGTTTTAGGCTTTTTCAGGTAAGTTTTGGTAAACTCCAGCCTGGCTTTTTTATGTCTTGGGGTAAGAAGTGGGGTCTTCCTGGGTCTCCTACCATACAGTCCTTTTTCATTCAGACACCGACGGATAGTACGGGTTGACACTGTTGTACCCTCGGACTGCAGGGCAGCTTGAACTTGTTTGGATGTTAGTCGAGCTTCTTTATCCAACATCCGAAAATCTTGCATTGAAATCTCTTGTCAATTTTTCTTCTCCGTCCACATCTAGGGAGGTTAGCCACAGTGCCATGGGCTTTAAACTTTTTGATGACACTTCGCACAGTAGACACAGGAACATTCAGGTCTTTGGAGATGACCTTGTAGCCTTGAGATTGCTCATGCTTCCTCACAATTTGGTTTCTCAAGTCCTCAGACAGTTCTTTGGTCTTCTTTCTTTTCTCCATGCTCAATGTGGTACACACAAGGACACAGGACAGAAGTTGAGTCAACTTTAATCCACGTCAACTGGCTGCAAGTGTGATTTAGTTATTGCCAACACCTGTTAGGTGCCACAGGTACGTTACAGGTGCTGTTAATTACACAAATTAGAGAAGCATCACATGATTTTTCGAACAGTGCCAATACTTTTGTCCACCCTCTTTTTTATGTTTGGTGTGGAATTATATCCAATTTGGCTTTAGGACAATTCTTTTTGTGTTTTTTCATTTAAGACAAATTAAATGAAGATAATAATACCAAAGAATATGTGTTTGCAATCATTTTCAGGAAGAAACTGAGTATTATCTGACAGAATTGCAGGGGTGTCAATACTTTTGGCCACAACTGTATGTTGTATGAATGTAGTATATATGAAGTATGTATGTAGTATGTAGTATGTATGTATGCTGTATGAATGTAGTATATATGTAGTATGTACTATGTATGTATGAATGTTGTAAGAATGAAGTATATATGTAGCATGTATGTATGTTGTATGAATGTAGTATATATGAAGTATGTATGTAGTATGTAGTATGTATGTATGTTGTATGAATGTAGTATATATGTAGTATGTATTTATGTATGTATGTATGTTGTATGAATGTAGTATATATGTAGTATGTATGTAGTATGCATGTTTTTTTTTTTTTTTACATTCAACACATTAGCCGGATGATGGGACTACTACTGTCCCATCATTGGCTAATGTGTCAATCACTGTCATTGTGGCAGGCATAGCCTGATGGGACTTGTAGTCCCATCGGACGATGCCTGCACACACACACAACCCCCGGCAGGCCCGCACAGACCCCCGACAGCCCGCACAGACCCCCGGCAGGCCCGCACAGACCCCTGGCAGGCCCGCACAGACCACCGGCAGCCCGCACAGACCCCCGGCAGGCCCGCACAGACCCCTGAGAGGCCCGTACAGACCCCGCCCGCACACACAGACTCGCACAGTGTCCTCCCACGCACCACCCACACTCTTCCCCCTTCCCGAACAGGATGTGCAAGTAAAGGGTTTTTTTTAATTCTGATATTTCTGTCCCATTAACTTGCATGGGTTTCCGGTATCGGAATTGGCGATACCCGATACTTTTTGGGTATCGGTCCAATCCAATCCGATCCGATATTTCCCAATATTGGAAAGTATGGCTCTACACTATCTGTGACCCGTCAAGCAATTAATTATACAAATATAACATTCAGAGCATCATGCAGTATACCTATGATAAAGAGCATATGTATATAATACTCCTCAGACCCTGACAAGTCACCCCCATATGCTACCAGTCCAGCTAAACAGGTCCATGGACCCACATGTATCGACACCTAATGTGACTTTCTCAAGGAAAGTATGCCACCAGTGGAGTGTTCAACTTAAAGACAGAGACCATGTGGTCAGTCATTCAGCGTTGTATCACGCTAGTGCGCAAGTACAAATGGGCCGTGTCACCCAGAAGTACAGAGTGCATCACTCAATGCAGATACCTTTAACACGCATGCGTCAAACACGCAGAGGCAGGAAGTCATTGTTCCTGCACATAAGAGAAGACTGCGCAAAGCCAAGTGCATGCGCTGTTGGCCGATACTCGGCATACCTCACTGAAGCCACAGTAAGCTCATGAGATACGCTTGCGTTAGTCCCACATATGTCCGTAATGCACTACTATGAGATCACACACAATATGGCTGCTCCAATAAGGAATCTGATGAAAGAATATCAGTGCACCTGGTAGATAAGTCTGAAAAACTAAGTAGTAAGTTTTTTTTAAAAAAAATTGGATGTCCAAAGTACAAAAAATCATACAGGTCAAGAGGTAAGTTATCCAATCCGCACAAACTCCCATTTTATAGACCGGACAATAAATTCCACAAAAAGGGGTAATCCAATAGAAATTTTTGGAAGGATAAGAGGGATTAAAGTATGGGGATATAAATGCAACAGATAGATCAGTCTGAACAATGGTGTTTTTATTGTATGTGCAAAAATACAAGAATTGTGCAAATCCAATAGTAGATTGTACTACAGAGTAGTGTTGAGCATTCCGATACCGCAAGTATCGGGTATCGGCCGATACTTGCTGTATCGGAATTCCGATACCGACTTCCGATATTTTTTCAATATCGGAATTCGGCATCGGAATCGGAAGTTCAAAGTTGATTGATGGCCTGACGTCATCATGATGCGCGGTGTGTGCGCATCATGATGCGCCGTCATTTCGGGCCTTCCGGGGGTCTCTGCCGGCCTGCCGGGGGGCTGTGTGGACTGCCCGGGGTCGGTACCGGCCTGCCGGGGGGCTGTGCCGGCCTGCCGGTGGTCTGTGCACCCTGTGGGGGTCTGTACCGGCCTGCCGGGGGGCTGTGCCGGCCTGCCGGTGGTCTGTGCACCCTGTGGGGGTCTGTACCGGCCTGCCGGGGGGCTGTGCCGGCCTGCCGGGGGGCTGTGCTGATGTCCGGGGGTCTGTGCAAGCATCGTCCGATGGGACTACAAGTCCCATCTGGCGATGCCTGCTACCATGACAGTGATTGACACATTAGCCAATGATGGGACAGTAGTAGTCCCATCATCCGGCTAATGTGTTAAATGTTAAAAAAAAAAAAAAAAAATACTACATACATACTACATACATACTACATGCTACATACATACTACATATATACTACATGCATGCTACATACATACTACATGCTACATACATACTACATATATACTACATGCATGCTACATACATACTACATGCTACATACATACTACATATATACTACATGCATGCTACATACATACTACATGCTACATACATACTACATATATACTACATGCATGCTACATACATACTACATGATACATACATACTACATATATACTACATACATACTACATACATGCTACATACATGCTACATACATACTGCATGCTACATACATACTACATACATACTACATACATACTACATACATACTACATGCATGCTACATACATACTACATACATACATACTACATGCATGCTACATACATACTACATACATACTACATGCTACATACATACCACATACATACTACATACATACTACATACATACTACATGCTACATACATACTACATATATACTACATGCATGCTACATACATACTACATGCATGCTACATGCATGCTACATACATACTACATGCTACATACATACTACATACATACTACATACATACTACATACATACTACATGCTACATACATACTACATACATACTACATACATGCTACATACATACTACATGCATGCTACATACATACTACATACATACTACATACATACTACATGCATGCTACATACATACTACATGCATGCTACATACATACTACATGCATGCTACATACATACTACATACATACTACATGCTACATACATACCACATACATACTACATACATACTACATACATGCTACATGCTACATACATACTACATATATACTACATGCATGCTACATACATACTACATATATACTACATGCATGCTACATACATACTGCATGCTACATGCATGCTACATACATACTACATACATACTACATGCTACATACATACCACATATATACTACATACATACAATACATTCATACAATACATACATAGACATACAGTACATATAACATAGAGTAACATACTTACCAATACTTGTCACATTGTTCCCCGAAGCCATTGTCTTTTCCGGAATAAATATTAACATAACAAACCACAAAAATACTCACCCACGATCCGAAGCAGTCCACGAGTGTGTCCCACGACGATCTTGGGTAGAGAACTGCAGCATCAGATGATGCTGCCGTTCTCTACGGGCTGCAGGAATCCAATGACGGAAGGTAGGTATCCTTCCGCACTGTATTCCTCCGCCACTTAAAAAAAAAAAAGTCCCTAGTCTCACTTTATGCCATTGCTGCGTGGGAAATTCCCACACAGCAATGGCATAAAGTGAGACTAGGGACTTTTTTTTTTTAAGTGGCGGAGGAATACAGTGCGGAAGGATACCTACCTTCCGTCATTGGATTCCTGCAGCCCGTAGAGAACGGCAGCATCATCTGATGCTGCAGTTCTCTACCCAAGATCGTCGTGGGACACACTCGTGGACTGCTTCGGATCGTGGGTGAGTATTTTTGTGGTTTGTTATGTTAATATTTATTCCGGAAAAGACAATGGCTTCGGGGAACAATGTGACAAGTATTGGTAAGTATGTTACTCTATGTTATATGTACTGTATGTCTATGTATGTATTGTATGAATGTATTGTATGTATGTAGTATATATGTGGTATGTATGTAGTATGTATGTAGTATGTATGTAGCATGCATGTAGCATGCAGTATGTATGTAGCATGCATGTAGTATATATGTAGTATGTATGTAGCATGTAGTATGTATGTAGTATGTATGTGGTATGTATGTTGCATGTAGCATGTATGTAGCATGCATGTAGCATGCATGTAGTATGTATGTAGCATGCATGTAGTATGTATGTAGTATGTATGTAGTATGTATGTAGTATGTATGTAGCATGCATGTAGTATGTATGTAGTATGTATGTAGTATGTATGTGGTATGTATGTAGCATGTAGTATGTATGTAACATGCATGTAGCATGCATGTAGCATGCATGTAGTATGTATGTAGTATGTATGTAGTATGTATGTAGCATGCAGTATGTATGTAGCATGCATGTAGTATGTATGTAGTATGTATGTAGTATGTATGTAGCATGCAGTATGTATGTAGTATGTATGTAGCATGCAGTATGTATGTAGCATGTATGTAGTATGTATGTAGTATATATGTAGTATGTATGTAGCATGTAGTATGTATGTAGCATGTAGTATGTATGTAGCATGCATGTAGTATATATGTAGTATGTATGTAGCATGTAGTATGTATGTAGCATGTAGTATGTATGTAGCATGTAGTATGTATGTAGCATGCATGTAGTATGTATGTAGTATTTTTTTTTATTTTTTTTTACATTTAACACATTAGCCGGATGATGGGACTACTACTGTCCCATCATTGGCTAATGTGTCAATCACTGTCATGGTAGCAGGCATCGCCCGATGGGACTTGTAGTCCCATCGGACGATGCCTGCACAGACCCCCGAAGCCTGCACAGACCACCGGCAGGCCGGCACAGCCTCCCGGCAGGCCGGCACAGCCCCCCGGAGCCTGCACAGCCCCCCGGCAGGCCGGCACAGCCCACCGGAGCCTGCACAGACCACCGGCAGGCCGGCACAGACCACCGGAGCCTGCACAGACCCCCTGAAAGGCCCGTACAGACCCCAGAGAGGCTGTACAAGGCAAAAACAGGGTTTTTCTTATTCCGATACCGGAAGTCCCATAGACTTGAATGGGACTTCCGGTATCGGAATCGGCGATACCGATACTTTTTTTAAAGATCGGCTGATCCATTCCGATCCGATACTTTGAAGTATCGGACGGTATCGCTCAACTCTACTACAGAGAAGTACAAAGATAGAGTATTATTTTTATTTAATACATAAAAAGCTTAAAGGTGAACATAAAAAGTGAAAGAGACAATTCATTAAGCATTGTGATGATTGCAAATATAAAAAAAGAAAAAAATACATACCGCATATACTCGAATATAAGCCGAGATTTTCAGCCCATTTTTTGGGGCTGAAAGTCCCCCTCTCTGCTTATACTCGAGTCATATATGGGGGTCGGTGGGGGAGGGGGAGCGAGGGTGTCAGAGATCATACTCACCCCCTCCAGCACGGTCTCTGCAGCCCCCCTGCTTGTTCCATAGTCTCGGTGCCCCTGCTCTTCCTGCGTTCAGTGGTCATGTGGTACCGCTCATTAAAGTCATGAATATGTATAAATTCATGACTCTAATGAGTGGTACCACGTGACCGCTGGAACCTGGAAGAGCTGCAGCGCCGACACCATGGAACAAGCAGAGGCTGCAGAGACCGTGCGCCAGGAGGGGTTGAGTATTACGCGGGGAGGACAGGGAGCAGTGCAATATTCATCTGTCCCCGTTCCACCGCCGCTCTGTCCTCCGCATCCTTTGACTGTGACGTTCAGGTCAGATCAGAGGGCGTGATGACATAGTCAGTGCACGCCCTCTGCTGAACGTCACTGCAGAGACCTGGGAGACAGAGCTGCACCCTGCGATGGAACGGGAACCAGTAAATATCACCAGTGCCGGGGGCCTGAGCCAGCGGTGACACCGGCATCTAGCCCACATAGCAGACCGGTGTCCCCGCCTGCTCAAAACACCAGCACCTGGCCCCCAGCGACAAGAGATGAGTATGGTTTTTTTTTTAATTGCAGCAGCAGCGCAATATATGGGCGGTATTTATCTATGGAGCATCTTTTTGGACCACCATTAACCCTTGTTCAGCATTTTATGGGGGGGTATTTATCTATAGATCATCTTTTTGGACCACCATTAACCCTTGTGCAGCACCACCCTCGGCTTATCAATAAATTCTCTGTGGCAAAATTAGGGGTCTCGGCTTATACTTGGGTCGGCTTATACTCGAGTATATACGGTATATGTCTCAATAGATCCTTAAAAATACATGAACAAGGATATTATTAAAGTGCCACTGTGCTTGTGCCATCTTGAATTTGTAAACCATGCCAGGATTTAAGAGAATAACCTGTATAAAAGAAAAAAAGGAAAATGAAGAAGAAAAAATTAAATATGATTTTTTTAGAATTAATCTTTTGATAACGAAAAAGAAAAAGAAAATTAGGAGACAGTATGGAATTGTACACAGAGTGAAAAAATAGACAAGCATATAAAAAACTAAGTCTCTTTGTAAAACCCTGTGTACAATAACTCCTCACTTAGACCTACTTCAAATCGTAAATGCATCTTGCTTCACGTCTCAGTAATTCATCTGTAATTCCCTTCCCCTTATGTTGGTTAAAACCACCTCCAAACCCATAACACGCAGTGTCCTTGAGAGTCCATTGTGTCAATCCAGGAAATGGGAAGCTACTGAAGTTATGTGCTTACTTTTGAGCCTATCAGTTCTAGCCGTGGCAATGTTTGATAGGTGTTGCTGGACCCTCCGGTGAAGCTCTTTAGTAGTTTGTACAACAAATACTTTATTGCACCCACAGATCAAGGTGTAAATGAGATTTCATGACCGTCAACTGAAGTACTCTTTTGACTGGACCTGTGTAGGCAGATAAGGAAATGAAACATCAATATCTGATAGCATAAGAGGACAAACCGAACAACCACCACATGGGAATGAGCCTCTTGAGGGATTATCTAGCCTTAAGGCCCCGTCACACATAGCGAGATCGTTAGCGAGATCGCAGAAACGTCACAGATTTTGTGACGTAACAGCGACCTCGCTACGTGTGACATATAGCGTCAGAATCGCTGCTGTGTGACAAGGTACCAATGACCGCCGAGGTTATTATATGGATCACCGGATCATTGCTGCGTCGTTAACTAGATCTGCCTATTTGATGGCTTACTACCATGTAGCGATGCACCAGCGATCCTTACCAGGTCGTATGTTTGTCGGGATCGCTGGTGCGTCGCTATGTGAGACGGTACCTTTACTGGTGTGAGCTAATTTTCGGGTTTGCCTCTGGCTTCTGGTGAGGGTTATGGAGCTGGCTGTGCTGACAGAGGAGTAGTGAGTTCTCTATCTGGACTCCCTCTGTTGGTGAAGGGAGGTAATGAAGCTGATCTAAATGGCAGAGATCGGCCACCTGAGGAAGAGGACTGCGATTGGACATCAGGAGTTTCTGATTGGATTTAAGGCAGCCGACTCCCTAGTTTCTTGCTGGTGATTTTTCCTGACTGTGGCTCCTGGTTTCCAGTTTGGTTCCTGCCTTCCTAAAGCTAAGTTTTCTCTGCTATTGTTCATATGAGTTTTTGTCTGGTTTACTTAGTTTTTTGTTCAGCCAGCCCTGGCTGGGACTGGGCTGAATCCCCATTTTGTCTCTGATCAGTTGATCTCTTTTGCTCTGTCTTCAGAATATACCTGAGTGCTGATATAGTGATTTGAAGTCTAGCGATTCCAGGGCCTTTTTCTATCAGATGTGTTGGACTTTCTTTTTGGTAGGGTTTTTTTTGCGTGATTGCAGACAGCAGCTTTTCTTTCCTGTCCTTTCTAGTTAGCGAGGGCCCCATCGTTTGCTCAGCCTATCTTTCTACCTGTGTCTATTGCTTTGGGGTCTGCTCTGGGGCAGTTTAGATTTTACCTTTCTTTCTTTAGGCTTATTTAGTTCTCCGGCCGTGATGAGGCGTCTAGGACCACCGTAGGCACGCTCCACGGCTACTCCTAGTTGTTGTGGATAGGATCAGGGGTCTGCAATCCGCTAGTTGCCAAGCTCTCTGGTTTTCTGGGCTTAGCTTGCTTTTTGTTTTTTCCTCCTCGGTGACTCATTCATAACACTTTACTCTTTATTTGGCTTGTTTGAAGTGACTGTTTGTCAAATAGTCCTTGAGGTTTTTAGCCCTTCTCACCATTATTTTGGGCCTATCCATTATAAAGGGTCTGAGTCTCGATTCACTCAGTAGTATGCCCCAGTTGTTCTCCAAAATACGGTAAACGTCACCCCCACTGGTTGTTGTATTGGGTGATTAGGTTAAACGATCCTGACGATTCTCTTATCAGTGCATTATCCCTTGTACGATTACGGGAATATTCAAAAACCTTAGAGATGATTCTACGTGTGTAGCCTCAATCCGGAATCTATTGGTAAGTGCTGGGCATTCAATCTGAAAATCTGTCATCCAACTACAATTTCTCCTCAAACCTAAAAATTGTCCTTTTGTATACTGTTACGTAAGTGTGCATGATGAAAACTCGAATAATGCAATAAGTTGTTTGCAGCCGCAATCTTTCGATGTAAAGTAGAAATGACGTGATTCTCCTGTATGGATATAAGATCCAGAAAGTCCACAGATCTAGTAGAAAAGCATGAAGTTAGTTTGATATTCCAACAGTTGTTATTTAGTTCCAGTTGCTCAATTGTACCCGTCAAAAAGATGACAATGTTATGAATAAATCTATGCTAGCCATCATAATACATGGGAATGGAAAGGTTTGCACACATAAACTGTCCTCCCACCACCTCATAAATAGGTAAGAGCACCGCACCGTGCCCCCATAGCTATCCCAGATACTTGCATAAGCACAGTGACACTTTAATAATATCCGTGTGGATGTATCTTTAAGGATCTATTGAAACATATACTTTACATATATATAATTTTTCCTTATTTATGCTGTCATCACAATGCGTAATTAATTGTCTCTCACTTTTTATGTTCACCTTTAAACTTTTTATGTATTAAATAAAAATAATACTCTTTCTTTGTACTTCTCTGTAGGTGATGGTCTACTATTGGATTTGCACAATTCTTGTATTTTCACACATATAATAGACACAATGTTGTTCAGACTGATCTATCTGTTGCATTTATATCATCATACTTTAATCCCTCTTATCCTCCTAGAAATTTCTATTGGAGTACCCTTTTTTGTGTCACTTATTGTCAAGTCTTTAATATGGGAGTTTGTGCGGATCGGATAACTTAAACACTTGATCTGTATGATTGTTTGTACTTTGGACATTACATTCCCTTTTTTATGCAAGACTTACTACTTCGTTGTTCAGACTGATATACCTAGTGCACTGATATTCTTTCATCAGAATCCTTATTGGAGCGTACTTTTTTTATAGTGTTGCTGAACCGATCTTTAATATGGGAGTCTACATTACAGATTCTGAACATCAATATTGTAATATTTTATATTTATATACTTTCTTGATTATATAACTGTGGCGTTGATCATACTGTTTGTATACATTTGGGTATCTTATATACTTATCCCCTTTTTTTCATACCGCATCCATGATAAAGATCGAAAAACATCACTTTATACGGTCATGTCGTGCTTCTATTGCAGCCATATTGTGTGTGTGTGTGATCTCATAGTAGCACATTACCGACACATATGGGTCTAACGCAAGCTCATATCATAAGCTTACTGTGGCTTCAGTGATGTATGCCGCTATTGGCCAACAGCGCATGCGCTTGGCTTTGCTCAGTCTACTCTTATGTGCCGGAATACTGACTTCCGGCAGCTGCGTGTTTGACGCATGCGCGTTGAAGGTATCTGCATTGAGTGATGCACTCTTTATTTCGGGGTGACACGGTCCATTTGTACTTGCGCATTAGCGTGACAGAGCACAGAATGACTGACCACATGGTCTCTGCCTCGCCGCCGCAACAACTGGTATGATTTATTCATTCATTATTTACTATTAACCTTTGATTATTTGCTCTATTTATAAGATGAACACTCCACTGGTGGCATACTTACCTGACACATTAGGTGTCGATACGCGTGGGTCCATGGACCGGTTTAGCTGGACTGCTTGCATATGGGGACGACTATAATACTTGGTCAGGGTTGAGTATTATGCTTTTTTCCCTTTGTTTTCTTTTTTATTGTCTTTCCTTCTACCATGCCACTGTTGTTTATGCACATTTTGGTGCTCATATTGTATAAACCTTCCTGCTCTTTCTGTGGTATGGTGCAGCTATTATGCTGTCTGCATGAATTTATGGTAAATAGGGCACATCTTCCTGTTTGAGGAGTATTATATAAATATGCTCTTTGTCCTAGGGATACCGCATGATGCTCTGACTGTTATAGTTATATAATTAAAAGGCTAACAGGTCATAGAGTATTATACTCTATCTTATGGATCTTGACTTTTTTAGTCCATGTTGTGGACCATTTTAAGTGTTTTTAAATTGTGTGTTGTTCTCTAATAAAGAATTGTTCATTATTTGGTGATCTCTGTTTTGTGTATATACTTTTTTTGCTTGTTGCACTGTAGACAAAGGAATATCAAAATCTCTGGAGATGCATTTGTAACCTTGAGATTGTTGATATTTTTCAGCAATGTTGGTTCTCAAGTTCTCAGACTGTTCTCTTTCTGTTCTTCATGCTTAATGTGGCACATACAGACACACAATGCAAAGACTGAGTCAACTTTTCCCCTTTTTATCTGGTTTTAGGTCTGATTTTCATATTACTCACACCTGTTAATTGCCACAGTTAGTTTGAATGAGCATCACATGCTTGAAACAAAATGGTTTACCCACAATTTTTGAAAGGTGCCAACAATTTTGCTTGGCCCATTTTTTGGTTTTTGTGAAATTATGTCCAATTTATGTTTTTTTCTCTGTTTTGTTGTGACGTTCCAATAAACATAAAGGAAATAAACGTGTATAACAAAACATGTGTAATTGCATTCATTTTCTGGGAGAAGTACTTCATTTTCTGGAACAATCTCAAGGATGCCAACACTTTCGGTCATGACTGTATAAGATTATCTCAGCACAGTAACATTTTTTTGAACACATCTAATTGTGCAACCTATTTTCATTTCAAGATCTTTTGATGAAAATGTACTGTGTTCATGGAAAAAAACCCTTTAACAGTGTCTATTAGTTAAAAAAAGTCTTCAACTGCCATACAGAAAATTTAAAGTAACTACTTAGGCAAAATGAAAGCTATTTTCTGAATACTGTATATATAATGTGTCTTCCCTCTAATTTGTTACAATGTGTTGTCCAGTTGCAAAAACAGTAGTATGTTTTTTTGCATTTTCCATTGCCAGGTATCCCGCACTGGAAATGAAATGGACATTTTGTTACATGATATCAAAATAACTAGAATATAATACAGATATAATTTCCAAGAAGTTACAACCCTCAGATGTCATATAAAACTTTATATGGAGTCTATTATTAATATTCTATACAATTGTCAAGAGTTTCAAACTAGTATTCCTGTTTTCTGAAAGTAAATTGGCATTACCATGAGCTATCTGCGCAATGTTCATTCCTCCTCAGAGTCCTGTAAACATCATCCTCTGTTTTTGCCAAAGTCTCTGTTGTTTAGGGTCATAGGCATTACCATGAGATAATGGGATCCATTCCAGAACATCTGCACTGTAATATATGTATACTCGTATGTACTTGAAGAGTTGTATGTGTTTACAGCATTTTTACAGTTTATCATTGTACATTTTTTTTTATATATTTTGACTCTTTATATAGTATCCATTTATTATTTATATTTTAACACCAATATACACCCCGTCTTTCAATAGCTTCCTACAATTGCAGCTTTTTTACACTGTTCTACATAGTAACATAGTAACATAGTTATTAAGGTTGAAGGAAGACTTTAAGTCCATATAGTTCAACCCATATCCTATCCTAACTTGCCCTAACATGTTGATACAGAGGAAGGCAAAAAAAACCCATGTGGCAAACAGTAAGCTTCACATTGGGGAAAAAAAATTCCTTCCCGACTCCACATACGGCAATCAGACTAGCTCCCTGGATCAACGCAATATCAAGGAAACTAGTGTTTATACCCTGTAATATTATACTTTTCAAGAAAAGCATCCAGTCCCTTCTTAAATGTTAGTAGGGAATCACTCATTACAATATTATATAGCAGAGAGTTCCATAGTCTCACTGCTCTTACAGTAAAGAATCCGCATCTGTGAGTATGCTTAAACCTTCTTTCCTCCAGACGTAAAGGATGCCCCCATGTTCTAGCATTACTTCCTTGAAATAAGTTCAAGTCAAGAAACTCTGCATATATCTCACTTTACATAACACAAGGCTAAAGCATGCTGCTTTATTTTCTCATACTATAAACCCATTTCTAGGCATGAACCCAGAACCAAAGATTGAAGATATTAAATCAATCAACTGTCCACTTGTTAACCCATTAATGATCATGCAAATATTGGCCTTAAATGAGTCAGACGCTTTTAATGGACTTTTTTTACTTAAATGCATTTATTTTGGGCTAAAAATAATTTTGTTGCTGGGTTTTACATCAATTAAGGAATTTTCCCCTCAGACCTTATGGGGGTATCACAACAGAGAACCAGACCGGCAATCAGAGGGCTATAAAACTTACACACTCCTTATCTATGAACTGCTCTAATATTTATGGCCACAAATACTTATCACTCTCCCATAATGATATTTCTGCTTCATGTCATGTCACTTGTCTTATCTATTGCATTATTTCTTTCTGTGCTGTGTAGTGCATAAATATGTGATTCTTCAGATGTTGTGTTAGTCTATATGCCTGATGAAGAGACCTGAGTAGTCTCGAAACCTTGCAATTTGTTACCATCTTTTCAGTTAGCCATTAAAAGGTATCAACCACTGAGGACTCTCAATTCTGAATATATAAAGCTCAAGTGTGTGTATGTATGTATGTATGTGTGTATGTATGTGTGTATGTCCGGGATTGGCATCCGCACCGTCGCAGCTACAGCCACAAAATATGGTACAGTCACACGTCTGGACCCCGAGAGTGTCCTAGGCTATGATGTGAGGCAAAATTTTAACCCTGCGCATTCCAATTCACCAAACAATTTTGTCCCTATCTACATAATGGGGAAAAAGTGTGTGTATCAAGCCCCGCCCCTCATTATGATGTCATAATGGTTGCCATGGCGATGCTGATGTCATCATAGGTTGCAAGCCCCGCCGCTCATTATGATGTCATAATGGTTGACTATGGGATGGAGGATGTGTGATGGGTATATGGGCGCTGGACTATGGGATGGAGGATATGTATGACGGGTATATGGGCACGGGACTGTGGGATAGAAGATGTGTAATGGGTATATGGGCACTGGACTATGGGATGGAGGATATGTATGACGGGTATATGGACACGGGACTATGGGATGTAGGATATGTATGATGGGTATATGGGCATGGGACTATGAGATGAAGGATGTGTGATGGGTATATGGGCACTCGACTATGGGATGGCGAATATGTATGATAGGTATATGGGCATGGGACTATGGGATGTAGGATGTGTGATGGGTATATGGGCATGGGACTATGGGATGGAGGATGTGTGATGGGTATATGGGCACTCGACTATGGGATGGAGGATATGTATGATGGGTATATGGGCACAGGCCTATGGGATCGTGGATATGTATGATGGGTATATGGGCACGGGACTATGGGATGGAGGATAATTATAATTTGCTATAACTAACCACAGTTAGTTACTATGCCCGGGCAGCACTGGACTCTTCAGCTAGTTCTAAATATTCTTCTAACCAGAGAAAGTGACTATCACCTTTACCTTTGAAGTCATTAGTAAGCTCATTCTGACAGTCTAACTGCAAAGTTTGTAACTCTTCTTTATCTTCATTTTTCTGAGCTTCTCTCAGGTGATTTATGACCACAGACCATATTAAATTTAAAAGTGCTGGGAAATATTGAGAGTGCAACAGAAAAGCAGTGCAAAATATTTAATGAAACCCAATTGAAAAAAAAATTATGCCCCAAATATATATTTAAGTAATCAGATAAATTGCCTTAAAAATGGCCAACCTCTTTAAGCACATTGACAATTTAGCATTCTAAAGTTCATGACTTTTTTTCTCCTTTGATCAACAAAACTTTACAAGGCCTTAACTTTAGCTGGACTAGCCAGAATTTGGATAGATGATTTTACCATATCCATTCATTCTCTATCCATATTCACTTTTAATATGATTTGGTCTTTAAAATCAATGATTTTAATTAGAAGTCAACTAATCAAAATAAGGTGTTATTTGTGTACATGAGGAATACCAACATTTCTGACGGTTATACAGCTACTATCCCATATTCTGATCTGCTGTCTCTCAGTAGCAAACACTCAGAAGCAGCATTATATATATATATATATATATATATATATACAGTGGGGCAAAAAAGTATTTAGTCAGTCAGCAATAGTGCAAGTTCCACCACTTAAAAAGATGAGAGGCGTCTGTAATTTACATCATAGGTAGACCTCAACTATGGGAGACAAACTGAGAAAAAAAAATCCAGAAAATCACATTGTCTGTTTTTTTTTCATTTTATTTGCATATTATGGTGGAAAATAAGTATTTGGTCAGAAACAAGCAATCAAGATTTCTGGCTCTCACAGACCTGTAACTTCTTCTTTAAGAGTCTCCTCTTTCCTCCACTCATTACCTGTAGTAATGGCACCTGTTTAAACTTGTTATCAGTATAAAAAGACACCTGTGCACACCCTCAAACAGTCTGACTCCAAACTCCACTATGGTGAAGACCAAAGAGCTGTCAAAGGACACCAGAAACAAAATTGTAGCCCTGCACCAGGCTGGGAAGACTGAATCTGCAATAGCCAACCAGCTTGGAGTGAAGAAATCAACTGTGGGAGCAATAATTAGAAAATGGAAGACATACAAGACCACTGATAATCTCCCTCGATCTGGTGCTCCACGCAAAATCCCACCCCGTGGGGTCAGAATGATCACAAGAACGGTGAGCAAAAATCACAGAACCACGTGGGGGGACCTAGTGAATGAACTGCAGAGAGCTGGGACCAATGTAACAAGGCCTACCATAAGTAACACACTACGCCACCATGGAGACTCAGATCCTGCAGTGCCAGACGTGTCCCACTGCTTAAGCCTGTACATGTCCGGGCCCATCTGAAGTTTGCTAGAGAGCATTTGGATGATCCAGAGGAGTTTTGGGAGAATGTCCTATGGTCTGATGAAACCAAACTGGAACTGTTTGGTAGAAACACAACTTGTCGTGTTTGGAGGAAAAAGAATACTGAGTTGCATCCATCAAACACCATACCTACTGTAAAGCATGGTGGTGGAAACATCATGCTTTGGGGCTGTTTCTCTGCAAAGGGGCCAGGACGACTGATCCGGGTACATGAAAGAATGAATGGGGCCATGTATCGTGAGATTTTGAGTGCAAACCTCCTTCCATCAGCAAGGGCATTGATGATGAAACGTGGCTGGGTCTTTCAACATGACAATGATCCAAAGCACACCGCCAGGGCAACGAAGGAGTGGCTTCGTAAGAAGCATTTCAAGGTCCTGGAGTGGCCTAGCCAGTCTCCAGATCTCAACCCTATAGAAAACCTTTGGAGGGAGTTGAAAGTCCGTGTTGCCAAGCGAAAAGCCAAAAACATCACTGCTCTAGAGGAGATCTGCATGGAGGAATGGGCCAACATACCAACAACAGTGTGTGGCAACCTTGTGAAGACTTACAGAAAACGTTTGACCTCTGTCATTGCCAAAAAAGGATATATCACAAAGTATTGAGATGAAATTTTGTTTCTGACCAAATACTTATTTTCCACCATAATATGCAAATAAAATGAAAAAAAAACAGACAATGTGATTTTCTGGATTTTTTTTTCTCAGCTTGTCTCCCATAGTTGAGGTCTACCTATGATGTAAATTACAGACGCCTCTCATCTTTTTAAGTGGTGGAACTTGCACTATTGCTGACTGTCTAAATACTTTTTTGCCCCACTGTATATATATATATATGTATATATATACTAAACCCTATTGCTGTAAATCCAGCAATGGGGTAAAACAAATATCTTCTATTTAATTAATTCTGCCCTTTTATCTCCTTAGCCTACGAAATTATTAAAATCATGTTAGTCTTCCTGGGCCAGCACACTAATGATCAGCTGCCTTTTTAAGTCTATAGAGAGTTGAAGGCAAATGAGGAGTAGCATAGTGAAAGATAGAGACAAAAATTTTTTGCTGCATCTTATTTATTTTATGCTTTTTCAGCTGATTCATGCTGTCTTAACCACAGGCAGCATGAATCAGAGACTGGCTTCTGTGCGCCAAGCGTCTATATTTTACTCTGAAATGCTGCAACAAAAGACATTGTTGATGGTGCGGCCTAGGTTGATGTGACTAGTCCAAGAGGAAGGTTTCTCCTGCTTGATTAAACTGATAGGTCTTTTCCTAGACATCCACATAGGGAGAAACCTGTCTGTCTAGCTGAGCCAAAGACATCAGACACCTGCCTCTTGGACTAATCAACTCATCCCTGGTCACTCTCTAAACTATATTTTTCTCTGAAATGCCATAAATATAAAAAACAAAATATACAGTGGGTACAGAAAGTATTCAGAACCCTTTCAAAAATTCACTCTTTGTTTAATTGCAGCCATTTGGTAAATTCAAAAAAGTTCATTTTTTTCTCATTAATGTACACTCTGCACCCCATCTTGACATATAGAAATATAGAAATTTTTGGAAATTTATTAAAAAAGAAAAACTGAAATATCACATGGTCATAAGTATTCAGACCCTTTGCTCAGTATTGAGTAGAAGCACCCTTTTGAGCTAGTACAGACATGAGTCTTCTTTTTTGAATGATGCAACAAGTTTCTCACACCTGGATTTGGGGATCCTCTGCCATTCTTCCTTGCAGATCCTTTACAGTTCTGTCAGGTTGGATGGTGAACGTTGGTGGACATCCACTTTCAGGGCACTCCAGAGATGTTCAATTAGGTTTAGATCAGAGCTCTGGCTGGGCCAGTCAAGAATGGTCACAGAATTGTTCTGAAGCCATTCCTTTGTTACTTTAGCTGTGTGCTTAGGATCATTGTCTTGTTGGAAGATAAACCTTTGGCCAAGTCTGAGATCCAGAGCATTCTGGAAGAGGTTTTCATCCAGGATATCACTGTACTTGGCCGCATTCATGTTTCCTTCAATTGCAACCAGTCATCCTGTCCCTAAAGCTGAATAACACCCCCATAGCATGATGCTGCCATCACCATGTTTCCCTGTTGGGATTGTATTGGGCAGATGATATGCAGTGCCTGGTTTTCTCGACACATACCGCTTCGAATTATCACAAGAAAGTTCTATCTTCGTCTCATCAGACCAGATAATCTTCTTTCTCATAGTCTGGGAATCCTTCATGTGTTTTTTTAGCAAACTCTATGCAGGCTTTCATATGTCTGGCACTGAGGAGAGGTTTCCTTCAGGCCACTCTGCCTTAATGGCCCGACTGGTGGAGGGCTGTAGTGATAGTTGACTTTGTGGAACTTTCTCCCGTCTCCCTACTGCATCTGTGGAGCTCAGCCACAGTGATCTTGGGGTTCTTCACTACCTCTCTCACCAAGGCTCTTCTCTCACAATTGCTCAGTTTGGCTGGATGGCCAGGTCTAGGAAGACTTCTGGTGGTCCCAAACTTCTTCCATTTAAGGATTATGTAGGTCACTGTACTCTTAGTTATTGAAAAAAAATTTTTGGCACTCAACTTTTGCAATATGTGAAGAATTTTATTTGCAGTCACAAATATTAGACGTTTCGGCTATAACAGTAAGCCTTCATCGGTACACTAGACTGCTCATGTTCAACAAATCTCTGATTTTTTGAATGAAGCACCACTGATAAGAGAAGTATAGGCCAAATTGTCCACAAAAGATCCGGAGATCTAGGGAAGAATTGGAAGACGGGACATAAATATGATATCCTCAATATGTATGTATCCTATACAGGATTCCCTTTAAAGGTCAATCTCATATGTAGGGTTAATATATTAATCTAAACTATGGAAAGGTGACAGCCCCAGAAGTGTATGAATAGCGGTCGTTGGTGGGTGGTGGCGTTATGTGGCCTGGAGGAACGCGGTATGTATAGGATACTTTACAGCGATATTGCTGTGTAACGGGGGCTTAAGAGTTCTAGAGGCCGAAAGGGAAGATAAAGTGGCTTAGGGGTACTTCACACTAAGAGAGATCACTAGCGAGATTGCTGATGCGTCACAGATTTTGTGACACATCAGCGATCTTGCCAGCGATCTTGCTGTGTGTGGCATGCATCAGTGACCGCCCCCCCGCCGGGTATCGCTGATCATGCAGGAATGTCCTGGGCCATTTTTTGATTGTTGGTCTGCCGCTGGCCAGCACGCATCATTGCTTGTGGCAGTGGGAGACCAACGATCAGCGAGCTCCCAGCGCTGTAAGCAGACGCTGGGAGCTGGTATCCATGGTAAATAGCGGGTAACTAAGGGCGCGCAGCACTTAGTTACCCGCTGTGTACCCTGGATACCAGCGTGCTCACGCTGGAAGCTGGTATCCTAGGTAAACTCACCCATTCAAGTGTGTAGAAAACATATGACTCCAAGTGTATGACATCCCCGCACAATCAGATTTCTGATGACTTACAGAATGTAGAAGATGGAGAAATTTTGTTCTCTGTCTTTTTCTCACAGTATGATATGGTTCTCTCAACCGATAGATTCAGATCACACTATGTTGCCACTCGGATCAAATTCTGATTAAAGTGTCAATAGCATAATCAACCTGATTCTCTCAGATGAGAAAGTCTACAGTCGCGTGAGATTAGGCCTGTTTCACACTTCCGTTTTAAGCCTTCCCTTGTCCTATATATTTGCACAAAGTTTGTTAAAACCAAAATGAGCATTTAAAGTATCCTGGATCCATCACTTATCCAGTAGTGATGTTTTTTTAATAGATAATTTGCAGTCTAGGAAAAGATATGGGATATTATTCAAATATTTTTACTAGCTCAATAAAGTTATGGATGCATAATGCATCATTTCCTGCATTAGCACTAAGTAGTCGCTTTAATTTCTGCCTTTGTTCTCACCATCCATACAAAACTGTGTCTCCTTGTCTTCGTTTCTGTTTTTAGAACAAAGGATGGTAGTGTGGATTATTTTACACTTCGGTCTCGTCAAATCACCAGCACTTCATTCCTTCACAAGCACTTGGCAGATTTAAAATACTGTTGGGCTAAAGCCAATAATCTATTCTTTAATCCAAGAACCTGTCTCTTGGGCCTTTCTTCTTTAAAAGGTCATTTGTTCAGAACTAAATTATACCACATAACACATTCACATGTAAATAAGTATCATTATATGCACATGATATCAATTGCAAAAAAGTTCTTATATGTATGTAAATTTCAGATTCCAGAAATATGACCTCTTCCGTGTCTCAGAAGACCTACATTCTGGAGACCTGTACTGAACTTCTCAATTGTTCAAGTTCTTAAAATATGCTAAACAAAATGTTATTATAAAGAAAAAGAAACTAACTTTACTAATATAAAGAAAAAAAACCATAATGGCAAATGAACAAACTATTTATTAGAATTAATTTGTTCATACATCTCTGAGATGAACCAGGCAGACTTCTATCTTTTGGATGTTATGTTACAGAACAATCATTAGCGCTTCTTGTAAAACTCTTGCCAAGCCTAGTCATTCAAGATGGGCAAATTTCTTCTAGTGGAATCAAGGTTTACTCAAATTTCATAAAAATCTGCATTTTTTTTTTGTAATTTTTTAATGCATGATTTCAAAACCTAAGACAGAAACAAAATGAACATATACCCTGCTACAAATAAGTAAAACACACTAGTGCATGTAAATAACTCAGAGTACTAATAAAACATTGTTAATGATCAATAAATTGGAAAAACTATCACATCAATGCCAAGGTGCATCCTGGAAAGACTCCAGAGTCTAACATGAAACATTCAATTTATGAAGAATAACTTCAAATCAAATGTCCCAGTAAGATCCATTCGATTTGCCAAATTTAAAAATTGTGAAGTCTTCATGAAGATAAGAGTTAGTAAATAAAATATTTTTTCAAGCAAATTTTGCATTGGAACTAATTTATCTAAGGTTGGTTCTATGTACTGCTTGCTTTGTATAATTGGCATACAAATTGCCAATTTTAACATTTTCTTCACAGTTTACTTAGGGTACCGTTACACTTAGCGATGCACCAGCGATCCCGACAATGATATGGATAGCTGGTGCATCGCTAAGTGGTCGCTAGTGAGCTGCCACACAGGCAGATCTCACCAGCGACATAGCAGGGGTTGGGGGTCATTACTTACCTGTCAGACGCGGCGATCCTGACGTCCTCCCGCTCGCGTCCACGCGTCGCTCGTCGGCGCCACAGGAAGCCCAGCAGGAAGCGCCCGACGAGAAATGGTCCAGGACTTTCTCGTGCGACCAGCGATAACCAGCGGGGGAGCCGGTCGGAGGTAAGTATCAGACATAGCGATATTGCTAGCAATATCGCTGCTACGTCACAAAATTGGTGACGTTACAGCGATATTGCTAGCGATATCGCTATGTGTAACGGGCCCCTTACAGTGCTGTGCAAATTAATTGGGACAAAGCATTTTTTTAAAGGGAATCTGTCACCCCTTTTTTGAGATATCATATAATGATATCATTCAATTTTGTGTCACATAAGGAATCTCTTTTGCTTCCCCCTGACCCCGCACCTTTCATTCATAAATACCTTTTTTATATCGGTTCAGATGTATGTAAACTGCCATGGTCCGGTGAGATGGGCGGGGCTTATTCAACTGCTCCCCCCCTCCCTGTCTTGCTCTACACAAGAAGAAATGCGTAGAGCAAGACAGGGATGGAGAGAGCAGGTGAATAAGCCCCACCCAGCGGACCAGACAGCGGCAGTTTACATACATCTGAACCGATATAAACAAGGTATTCATGCATGAAAGGTGCGTTGTCGGGGGAAGCAAAAGTATTAAGAAAATCCTTATGTGACACACAATTGAATTATATCATTATATGATATCTCAAAAAAGGGGTGACAGATTCCCTTTAAGTAAAATCATAAGTTGGTTACCAGTCAGAATTTCAAACCAGTTTTAAATGCTTTGAACAGGTGTGAGTGCATGTTCAAAACAGTTAAAACTGGTTTGAATCACTAACTGGTAACCAACTTATGATTTTACTTAAAAAAATGCTTTGTCCCAATTAATTTGCACAGCACTGTACCTTCTTTACTATAATGTATTTTACTACCTTTTTTTCCATTTACATGGGCAAACATTCTGCCTTAAATAAGCACCAAAGTATGATATAGCAATTTGATTAGAACTTGTTTTGCTCCAATAAATGGCACTTTAAGTGACTGAATGTTCTCTAGCCAGTAGCACATCCCATAAGTGATACACTACTTCTAAATTCAGACCCAACTGGATGATGAATATAATGTTCTAATTAGGTTTTACGAGAAGAATGAAAAATACCTTCAGTAAGACCACTATTGTTTGCAGACAAAGTTGGTTTGAGTTCTTTCATCAGCAGTTGTTCTTGCAGTAAGAATATTTGAAATCCATTTATATGAACAACTGAACATATATGACTTATAACCTCAATGTACAAATGTCTACGGTAATTTGCAAAGTTTGTAATTCATCTAGGAGTCTCATTTGAATTTAAATGGCAAAATTTATTTAAAAATAAGAATCTTAATTTGTCCCACAGGATAAAATTTGACATACCAACACATAATTTGTACTATATAAGTTAATACAATGCATATATTATTTGGAAAGGCATGCAATTCTTATGGGTATTTATTTTGCTTGGAGCTATTGAACCTTCTTTAATCATCCCAATCAATCAACATTTCATTAATCTCCCACGAGAGTAGATTTCCATTTCATGAATCATGTAGTGTATAGTGGTGTCTAAGAAATGTAGACATATAAGTAAGAACTCTGCTAAACATTAATTGTATGTTAATCACAAGCTCAACATGCATGTGCAAGCAGGTAGAGGAATGCAGTGACAGACAGAAGTCAGAGCAAGGGTTAACAAATTGAACAGTTTAATTGAACAAGGGGTTAACTCCTCGCAGGGAGAAAAATTGGTTGAGGAAAAAATTTGCAGAACAATAAGTGGAGAATGAGAACTGTCTCTTTTTCTATAGAAAGCACTTATGTCCTTGGTGTTCCTCGACGGCAGATGATCCCACAGGGAGTTGCAGCATCAACATTGGCTGAGACGATGTCTGGAGGGAAATCCTTCACATGGCGGTTCGTCTTCTGGTGGCAGTGGTCGGTCTCCAATACCTTCCACTGAGCCCCTAGTCCACAAGCTGCTACGCCCGAAACAGACAAGGCTGCAGCTCTTTCCTGAGTGCACAGGGAATGGGCAGTCTTCACTAACAGGGAGGGTCACAGGTATTCGTCCAGTACTCGGCCTTCTCTACTTTGCCTGTGCACAGTCCCAGCAAGCACAGAGTGCTCAGCACCTCTGTCTCTTGCAGTCTCCCTGTTGATGGTGGGGGTCACCAGACGTGATCTGTTGCAGCGCTGGTACTCAGGGGGCAGAGCATGCTGCTTGCCCTGCCACACGCTGCTTGTTCATGCCACTACTGACTGTCTCTGTGTACGCTGCTTAGCCCCGCCCCCAGCTTTCGGGTCATGAGATTGGTCTGGTCCCTTTTTCCTTCTCAAGGACAACAGGGGAGACAGCCTCCATGTTCCAGACCCGGCGCAGGACAGGTACCCACAGCCCGGTCTCCTCCTTACACTTTCCCCTCTCCTTTAGCTTGCCATTCCATGGGTGAGAGATCCTGCAGCAGACATTGACATTCCTCCATCTCTCGGATGATTCACCCAAATAAATTGGTCTTGTTCGTAATGGTTGGGTGGTATTCCAGCTATTCCCTGTTCTGTGCGGCAAAAGTCGGGTTGAGTAGTTGAGTCAGGTTGAGTAGTCAAGTCAGGTTGAGGGGGCAAGGACGGGGATACACCCAAGTTACTTCTTCTCCTTCAGGTTGAACCTCATAGACAGGACCATCAGATCCGATTCTGCATTTCACCCGATACAGAGTTTTTTTCCACCGGTACTCCAACTTGCCTCGAGGTTGTTTGTCTCAAGCTAGTACTCAGTCTCCGGCCTTGAGAGCTGTCCCTTGCAGGGGCATCGCCTCATGCTGTTCAAGTTCTCGAAATTTGGTCTACACCAATCGATGTAGTCTTTAAACGGTGTCGATGTTCACAAACCCAGGTGGACACCCTCGTCCATGGATAGTCCTCCTCTGGATCCAATTGTAGCTCAGTAATCTCTTGCCTTTTTGTCGAACAGCAGAGTTTACGGTGTGTATCCAGTTGTGCTGTGCAAGTTATTGTACACCCAGACAAATTCGACTACATACTCAGGCCAGCGTACTTTCCTGTCCTCTTCCAACAATCTTAACATTTGAATCAGTGTCCTGTTGAAATGCTCAAAGGCTCCATTTCCTTGTGGATAGTAAGGCGTTGTCTTGGACTTCTCAATCTGATACAGACTATGCAATTCTTCCATTAGTCATCCTTGGAAACAGGCGCCTTGGTCAGAATGAATTCTCTTTGGACACCTGTACACCCGGATGAAGTCCCTACAAATGGCCTGTGCTGCTGACTTGGCAGTCTGAACTTGGGTCAGAGTCACCACAGCAAATTTGGTAAAATAACCAGTTATCACCAAGCAGTGTTCGTATCCGAGGTGAGCTGGGCCCACAGTCAAGTAGTTGATTACTAACACCTCTAGGGGAGCAGAAGTCACAATGGTCTGTGTAGGGGCCCTCTTTTCCAGAGACTTAGCTAGTTCACAGTTCCTGCATTTCCGACAAGCCTCGTCTACTGCAGTCTTCAGTCGGGTGTGGTAGACCAACTTCTGTAGCCACTGTAACGTCTTCTCTGGGCCGAAGTGAGCCCCTCGCTAATGAGCCTTTGTGACCACCTTGCCGATCAATTTTTCGGGGAGTACCACTTGCCAGGTAATCCCTAACTCTCGCACCAGCTGCACTTTCCGATAAAGCAAACCGTCTTCCAACTGGAGCATCTCCCACTGCCTCAGAATATGCAGCGCTCCTGGAGACAGAGTGTCCCTCTCGCTTCGGCTGGGGAGTTGTTTCAAAGCCACCCATTGCCTCAACTGGGTGAGTTCTCTGTCTTCTTGATGAAGCCTCACCCAATCATCGCGAGGCCGTCCCAGCATGTGTTCTTCTGACGCCTCTCCGATATGTCCCTGCTTCACCGCCAACATCCTGGCGGAGTTCTGAAACCCCAGGATCTCTTCAGCCTCCAACTCTTCATCCTGATTGGGTCTGGGTCATTCGTGGGTCACTCTGGACAGAGCATTGGCATGCGTGTTTTCAGCTCCTTTGCAATATGCAACCTTATATCGGTATTTCGCCATGCAAGCTACCCATCTCTGCTCCAGGGCCTCTAATTTTCTAGGTGGGCCAGAGGGTTGTTGTCAGTGTGCACCAAGACTTCAGACCCACACAGGTATTCGGCAAACTTCTCAGTCATCGCCAACACTAATGCCAGCAATTCTAATTTTAAAGAACTGTAATTATCCAGGTTCCGTTCTGAGTCGTGGAAGGACCGGCTAGCATAGGCAATTACTCACTCTTTTCCATCGTGCATCTAGGATAATACAGCCCCCAGTCCCTGTAGGCTTCCATCAGTGTGCAGAATAAAAGGTTGAGAGAACTCTGCGTAGGCCAGTATGGGTGCTTCAGTCAAGGCTATCTTCAAGGCTCGGAAGGCTTTTTCCTGGCTAGTTCCACACTGAATGCTCTGATTCTTTGCACCAGATGGTACTCCCTTCAATAATTCCAGGAGTAGGTTGACAATACGGGTGAAGGTTTTCACAAACCGTCAAAAGCCCCAGGAATGCCTGCACATCCTTTACTGTCTTTGGAGGGGGCCATTCTTGTACTGGCGCTATTTTTTCACATGATGGTCTCACTCCCTCAGTGGATACAACATGTCCTAGGTATTCGATTTTCTTTCAGAAAAGGTGGCATTTCCTTGGTTTCACTTTCAGGCCGTGCTTCTGCAACTGACTCAACACCTGTTCCAGCCGTTGAAGATGCTCCTCAAAGGTAGCTGCATAGACGATGTAATCTAAATAAATGAGGGTAGCTTCGAAGTTCAGGTCTCCCAAACATCTCTACATCAATTGCTTAAAGGTTCCAGGGGCGTTGGTAAGGCTGAAGGGCATCCGGTTGAATCTGAACAGTCCCATGGGCAGTATGAATGCTGTCTTTGGCCGGTCATGCTCAGCCATGGTCACTTACCAATATCCACTGGCCAAGTCCAACGACGAGAAGTACTTTGCTTTCCCCAGAGTGGACAACAGCTCATCAATTCTCGGTAGTGTGTAAGAGTCTCACACGATGCAGGCATTCAACTTCCGGTAGTTAACACAGAAGCACAGGGTTCTGTCCTTTTTACGTACTAAGACGATGGGAGCAGCCCACAAACTTTGACTCTCTCAGATGACTCCACTCTGCAGCAAATGCGCCAACATCTCTTTCACCTCTTGATACGTTTGTGGTGGGATATGTCGGTATCGCTCCCAAATGGGTGCGGTGTTTCATGTGGGAATCTCGTGGGTTATGGCTGTGGTGCATCCAAAGTCAGTGCTCAGGCTCCAGGCGGCATGCCCCAGCCACGGAGCCCACTAGTTTAATGACCGACGGGCAAGCAGTTGGCCCCATTGCGCACATCCTCAGGCATAATGTCCAATGTCTCAGCACATGAAACAAATCGACCGCCTCTCTGCATGGGATTGTCTGGTTTCTTGTTGAGGTTAAGGGTTGGTTCTGCCTCTGGGGTGGATCACGGTTACTTGAGGCTTCTTCTTTAAGTCAGACCACTCTTCCCTCATATCCTGAATTTCCTTCCAGATTTCTCTCACCCAACCTGGTTCAACTTCGTGCAAAACTGATATCTTCCCACTCCGGACCTTCCCCGCCAAGGCTGTCATCCCCTGCTCCTGC
Organism: Dendrobates tinctorius; assembly: GCF_039654945.1. NCBI lineage: Eukaryota > Metazoa > Chordata > Amphibia > Anura > Dendrobatidae > Dendrobates > Dendrobates tinctorius. The sequence continues at coordinate 19,170,267 of NW_027361738.1, read as the reverse complement.
TCATGCGTGTGCTTCTGCCCCAACTTACAGAAAGGTCATGTGCGGATTGACTCACAAGTGCTCCCGCAGGGCCTGTTTTAACAGCACATTTCTGAAACCTGTCCCTAATTGGTCTCTCAAGATGACGTTAGGAGGCCCTACGCCCACATTGTCCCGCTTAGCAATTGCTGGGTGAATCTCCTGCAGAGCATTCATATATTGAGTCACGGACTCCACCTCCCTTTGGATGCAGCTAAAGTAGTGCATTCGCAATTCATCAACATCTGTGGGGTTCTCGTGCATTTCTTATAGAATTTGAAAGACCTTGGTAAAAGTGTCTCGCTTGTGCGGGGGCGGGAACATGATGGAGCACCTAGCCTCTCCATCCAGGGCCATCATAGCAATCTCTGCCTGCATTCCAGGGGTCATGGGGTGCATTCTCAACATACCCTTAGCCCGCTCTGTCCAGTCCAATAACAGTGAATTGCTCCCTGTAAACTTTGGGAGGTTGCTAAGCATGGCCCCCAGCGGTAAGTTGGCCCTGCTTGGTCTGTTACTTCTATTCCTGTGGACTGCATCCAGCCAACAACGCCAACTGTAAGCAGGTAGAGGAATGCAGTAAGGGAAAAAATGTGCAGACCAATAAGTGGAGAATGAGAACAGTCTTTTTTCTTTAGAAAGCACTTATGTCCTTGGTGTTCCTTGACGGCAGATGATCCCACAGGGAGTTGCAGTGTCAGTAACGGCTGAGACGATGTCCAAAGCAAAATCCTTCACACGGCGGTCCGTCTTCTGGTGGCAGCGGTCGTTCTCCAGTACCTTCCACTGAGCACCTAGTCCATAAGCTGATACGGCCGAAACAGACAAGGCTGCAGCTCTTTCCTGATTGCACGGGGAAAGGGCAGTCTTCACCAATAGGGAGGGCCACAGGTATACGTCTGGTAGTCGGCCTTCTCTACTTTGCCTGTGCACTCACCCAGCAAACATGGTGTGCTCAGCACCTCTGTCTCTCGCAGTCTCCTTGTTGATGGTGGGGGTTGGCAGGCACAAGCGGTCACAGCGCTGGTGCTCAGGGGACGAAGCATGCTGCTTGCCCTGCCACACTCTGCTTGTTCGCGCCACTACTGACTTTTCCACGTGTGGTACTGCTTAGCTACGCCCCCAGCTTCTGGGTCACGAGGTTAGTCTGGTCCCTTATTCTTTCCCCTGGACAACATTGGAGACAGCCTCAATGGTTCCAGACCTGGCACAGGACAGGTACCCACGACCCAGTCTTCCTCCTTCCACATGTATGTACTACACAACATTTCTTTCAGATATTCTTCTGTAGTTTACAATTATACATAAATGAAGCAATCAACTTTGTGAACAGAAAGACAGGAGATTTAAAAGGGTAAAATGTATCGTACCTTTGTTGTGTTGATCAATTTTTAATACTCACCTTTGCAATTTCTCTAAATAAATCCGACTTATGTGGATTATCCAGTTTTATCAATTCTTAGTTCCTTGGCTCAGTTACATATAAAACCTAGAATAAAAATAATAAATACCATACCTTAAGTAAATAAATAATAGTAAAACATGTAAAAAATATAGGGTATTTAGTTGTCACCATTTTGAACAACATAACGTAACATCATCCCACCATGACAAGGTGTACCCAATCAGGATGATCCCTAACTTTAGCTACTCACCTACTATGTGCTAGAGGGGGTGAAATGGTCAGAGCAGAACCTGGACGTGACTGTGTTTTGCATCTGCCTGTGAAAAGCTAAATAGACAAGGGGTACAGCCCAAAGGGGAGTGCACATTTCTCCAAATGTGACAATTATACGAAACTAAATCATGGGCTAGCATACCTGTTGGTATAAGTACGATATGCAGTTGCATATTCCCAAAATGGCCATTAGCAGTCAAAACCTAGAATAAACCTATCACAAAGAGGAGTACCCAATCAAGATGGTTCCTAATTAAGAAACTGAGGTTTACCTATTCTCTCATAGTCTACCACTAGCTATCCACTGTTGCTGCAGTATGATGATTATGTTAGTGGTGATGCTATGAACAGCAGCCAATTGCTGAGCTCAAATCCTCAGCCGCTGTAGGCAACATGAACTGCTGAACCGATTGTTGCTGCTTGCTGTCAATGGGCTGGGTATAGTGTGTAAAGGTCAGTTTCTTATTTTATACTTAACTGAGATTAAAGGTGCTAACCCCTTTAGCAAACATTTTTAGTTTTGCTTAGAGGCTGCTGAGAATCTGTTAAAGATCCTTCTCTGGAAAAATTGTTAGCATATAGGTTCAAAAGGAATATGTCAACTATATTTGCTGTGATAATTTTGTACTGATACATATTTTGCTCTAAACTGTTTTTATTCCCCAATTACAGATTTTTTTATTTTATTTTTAGTACATGGCTATGTGGACAGACTTCTTTACACGAGTTATATCTTTAGATCTACTATATGGAGCACAGACAATAGTCTGAGGATGTTCGTTGACTTCTATGTGAGAGTTTTCTAGGCATGTTCTGTGATCAATGCAGAGGTTGTTGTGATCATCAACTAATATGAATGGTGAATCTCATGTTATCTATATTTAGCGACTATATAGCGACTATTTATTGTAATCCCTCCTGTAATGATAATTAAATGGCTGCTAAAAGACAATTTCTATTGAAAAAGAAGAGTCAGCCTATTATGAGGTTGGATAGATGGAGTCGAAGCAGCCTGATTTTAGTATTTTTCTTAAAGGGAATCTGTCACCCTATTTTTCGCCTATCAGCTGTGGCCACCGCCGACAGGGCCTTATCTACAGCATTCTGTAATGCTGTAGATAAGCCCCGGATGTACCCTGAAAGAGAAGAAAAATTAGTTAGATTATACTCACCCAGGGGCGCTCCGGGTCCAGGTCGGGTCCGGAGGGAGTCGTGGTCCAGTCCGGCGCCTACCATCTTGTCCTCTTCATTCCTGCCCATCGCGGCTTCGGCGCAGGTTCACTGCTCTGCCCTGTTGAGGGCAGAGCAGATTACTGCGGTGCGCAGGTGCCGGAAGAGGTCCAGTGCCTGCGCACTACAGGGTGACAGATTCCCTTTAAATATACAGACTGATATGGAAAATTAAGTCACATCACCAAAGTTATTTTATTTTCTTTTGTTTTATCTTTTACATAAATCTTTATTAACATTAAATATGATTAATACATTAAAACATGAAGATATGATGGAGGTAATAAAGGTAATAAAACACCAGTGTCTTCTGACTTTGTTGGTAAAAACCAGACATTACAACAGCAATATTTTAGAATACAACATTATTATAATCAAAATAAAATCAGTAAATATAACACTATAAAACTGAGTAACTTACAACAAAACTTAGACTGTATGGCAGACCGGCCAGCAGACTTCGTAATACAAATGGCATACACTATTAAATAGGCTTGTTGAGACTGGTGTTTCTAGTTTAAAAATTTACATTAGAATGCCTGAATGATACTTTTTGTAAGTTTAAGCACAATCTTCAGGCACGTAGCATGATTGACAACTCCTCACTGACCCTCCCTTCTGCTGCTGTTGAGATTGTATGTTCAATACAAGATGCATCTGTTAGTTGGGTTAAAGGGGTGGACCGGCACCTAAAAAATATTTTATACATTTTTATCCTTAAATCCTGACTATTTTAGGAATTTGCTTTATTACACAACTCCCTACACTTTTACCTATCTAAAGTAGATAATCCTTAAATATTTTATTTTGTATTGTACTTCATCCTGGAGCATGATATCAACAGGGGGCAGTGTTTACTTAATTGCTGCCCCCTCTGAATATGTCCTGGATCCTGGGTGATGGACACTGTGGGAGAGGTGAGTGAAGTGCCTCTCTGCTCCTATCTCCACAGTCGTAGCTTTTAACTGTGAAAGATGTTAGCAGGGTGTGGAGATACAAGCAGTGAGTGACCCCCGTGCTGCCCCACAGCTTCTAGCATTGCCTTCAAATGAATTGTTATCATGGGACTGCATTGGTGTCATTCACTGCTATTAGTATGTCCTCTAGAATGGTCAGAAGGGGCTGGCAATAGAAGCAGTGAGTGACGCCTGCTCTGCCCCGGAGTGATGACTCATTTGAGGGCAATGTTTGAGAGCTAGAAGCGCTAGGGCGGCACGGTGGCTGAGTGGTTAGAGCTGCAGCCTTCCAGCACTGGGGTCCTGGGTTCAAATCCCAATAAGGACAACATCTGCAAGGAGTTTGTATGTTCTCCCCGTGTTTGTGTGGTTGTTCTCCGGTTTCCTCTCACATTCCAAAGACATATTGATAGGGAATTTAGATTGTAAGCCCCATCAGGGACATGATAATAATGTGTGCAAACTGTAAAGTGCTGCGGAATTTGTTAGCGCTATATAAAAGTAAAGATTATTATTTAGAAGCTGTTAGTGTCACTCAGTGCTTCTATTTCTGTACCCTGTTGACATCTTTCACAAGAGTCCACAGCTGCGAAGGACAACGTTTCCCACAGCATCCATCTGTCAGGATCCAGGATATCTTCAGAAGTGATGCAAGAAACTAGTGAGTAAGTGCAACACTGACCCATGATTACATCTTGAGTGAGAGCTTTATGGGGAGTGAGTGCAGCCTCCTGTGACGTCACATTTGAGATGGCTCTGAAGTGAATTATAACAGGAAATACAGTAAAAAAATACACATTGATGGATTACATAAATAGGGAAAAGTGTAGGGCAGTGGATCCCAAACTCCAGTCCTCACAGACCCCAACATGTCATGCTTTCAGGATTTCCATAGTGTTACACGTGTGAGAGAATTCCTGATACCTTGATGACACTTCCACACTGTGAAATACTAAGGAAATCCTGAAAACATGGCATGTTGCGATCCGTGAGGATTGGAGTTTGGGAACCACTGGTGTAGGGTATTGTGTAATAAAGCAAATTACAGAAGGGGTTAGGGTAGAAGAATAAATTGTTAGGAAATGCATTTTAAGTACCGGATCACTTACATTTGACCAATTACAAATTACATTTGAACCCATGAATCCTCTCTTTAGATCAGCAGTACCCAGCTTCAATGAAAAGGTCTAATAAATAATGCATAAAGTTTATATTGTGAAATTGTGACAAATCCACATTAAAATGCTGTAAACACGCTAATCTAAAAAGAAGACAAATCTGTATTCAGCCAGTGTGATGAACTTTTTGAAGTTTAGGAGGCCATGGAAAAGTACATTTACATTGTTCAGAATATACATGGATGTAATACAGGGTAATACAGTTTGTTTTATATTCTAGATATACACTCACTGGCCACTTTATTAGGTACACCATGCTAGTAAGGGGTTGGACCCCCTTTTGCCTTCAGAACTGCCTCATTTCTTCGTGGCAGAGATTCAACAAGGTGCTGGAAGCATTCCTCAGAGATTTTGGACCATATTGACATGATGGCATCACACAGTTGGCGCAGATTTGTCGGCTGCACATCCCTGATGCGAATCTCCCGTTCCACCACATCCCAAAGATGCTCTATTGGATTGAGATCTGGTGACTGAGGAGGCCATTTGAGTACAGTAAACTCATTGTCATGTTCAAGAAACCAATCTGAGATGATTCGAGCTTTATGACATGGCGCATTATCCTGCTGAAAGTAGCCATCAGATGTTGGGTACATTGTGGTCATAAAGGGATGGACATGGTCAGCAACAATACTCAGGTAGGCTGTGGCGTTGCAACGATGCTCAATTGGTACCAAGGGGCCCAAAGAGTGCCCAGAAAAAATTCCCCACACCATGACACCACCACCACCAGCCTGAACCGTTGATACAAGGCAGGATGGATCCATGCTTTCATGTTGTTTACGCCAAATTCTGACCCTACCATCCGAATGTCGCAGCAGAAATCGAGACTCATCAGACCAGGCAACGTTTTTCAAATCTTCTACTGTCCAATTTCGATGAGCTTGTGCAAATTGTAGCCTCAGTTTCCTGTTCTTAGCTGAGAGGAGTGGTACCCAGTGTGGTCCTCTGCTGCTGTAGCCCATCTGCCTCAAAGTTCGACGCACTGTGCGTTCAGAGATGCTCTTCTGCCTACCTTGGTTGTAACGGGTGGCAATTTGAGTCACTGTTGCCTTTCTATCAGCTCGAACCAGTATACCCATTCTCCTCTGACCTCTGGCATCAACAAGGCATTTCCGGCCACAGAACTGCCGCTCACTGGATTTTTTTTCTTTTTCGGACCATTCTCTGTAAACCCTAGAGATGGTTGTGCGTGAAAATCCCAGTAGATCAGCAGTTTCTGAAATTCTCAGACCAGCCCTTCTGGCACCAACAATCATGCCACGTTCAAAGGCACTCAAATCACCTTTCTTCCCCATACTGATGCTCGGTTTGAACTGCAGGAGATTGTCTTGACCATGTCTACATGCCTAAATGCACTGAGTTGCCGCCATGTGATTGGCTGATTAGAAATTAAGTCTTAACACACAGTTGGACAGGTGTACCTAATAAAGTGGCCAGTGAGTGTACAAGTACATTATAGTCAACAACCAGTTTGCTACATAATATTTAGACTAATGGATGACCTAATGTTTTAATCAGGTTGCTGGTATCACTTTTGTATTTAATAGATCACATTGAATCTAACTCTGTGAAGGCATTAGATACTGAATCATATTGCCTGGGAGTTATACAGTCATATCACCATTATGTTACATACATGTGTTTAATATACTATTATTTTCAGCAGTTTTCAAGTCCCACTGATCTCAGACATGTGTAATACAAGGACTCTGTTCTTTCAGATCCTCCGCTTTCTAGCTCAATATTGAATTATAGGCGAGTAACCTTTAGCTTCAAATGGAGAATGGTTATTACAGCTATATATTGAATATTATGTTTCTATTGCATGCGTACCACATATACAATTTTCCCATCACATAGATATTTTGCTGATGAAACCTATTACAAGCTATAGACTGTAACATCTGTAAATACAGAATATAGCCAGATAATATAAATGTAATCCCTGCTCCATGGGCAACCTAGGAATTTCAGACATCATTCCACAATCCTTATTACCCAACTGACTGTTTATATGTTCAAGAGACGATGGGGGGCATGCTGAAACATAGCTTGTGAATTAAATAATCTGTGGGTACGATCAGAGGGGAGCGCCATTCTTAAAATATAAACCAGGGGACCTGCATATAAACATGAAAATAGACAAAAAATAGATATAATGTGCAATAACAAGACCTAAAACATTGGAAATATACATCAGGAGGTATAACATTGGCTTCTAGAAAGACATTTCTGTGTATTGAGCTGCTCTCTTTATACCTTTAGGCCTCTTTCACACTTCAGTTTTTTGCCATCAGTCAAAATCCGCCAAAATTTGAATTTGGCGGATCCGCAAAAAAATGTGTAAAAACGGATGCAAGCTGATGGAACGGATCCATTTTTTAAAGGATCCGCTATACCGATTTTAGTGCGGATCCTCACCAAAACGGATCCGTTCCATCACCTTGCATCCGGTTTCACATCCGTTGGATCCGTTTTCTTGCAGATCCGTTTTTCCACACCTCCAAAATGGGATGCTCCCAAATATGATTCGCGCTTGGAAAATGCTCTCAAATGTGATTGGATGCTGGAAACTAGGGAGAAATATATCTAGGGTGTTGTGATACAATTTCTTTGAAAGGTTTTAGAGCTAGTGGCAGCGATGGAAGGAGTTAGTGCGAGTCTGGAAGGAGTTATTGCGAGTATTGACAGCTTCTGTGTGGAATTGGATCTTCACTTGAATCGGTTGGCAATTATTGCTCTAGAGAGGGAGAAAAGAAGACTGCGAATCCTGCGTATGAGGAGACGGCACCAGTGGATTCATCCCATTAATGCGCAGAGGTTCACCCGTGGCGTTTTTTCCACATTGTACCTGGAATTGAGGGATAATCCGCACAAGTTCTTCAACTACGTGCGCATGCGGCTGGAATTCTTTGAGATATTGGTGGATCGTGTTGGAGAACAAATCCGGAGAAGGGACACCTACATGCGGTTTTCTATATCACCGGCGGAGCGTTTGATGTTGACCCTTCGTTAAGTTATCTACCTTTTAAAATGTTTCAGATTCTGCAGGATTTTATTGTTATGTTATGGCTTGTAGTTTGTATTAATTTTACTGTTTCAATTTTTTTAACAGATTCCTGGCAACTGGAGAATTCTTCACCTCCCTCCATTTCCAGTTCCGGATTGGGATTTCCACTATTGCTGGAATTGTACAACAAACCTGCCGGGCATTATGGGATTCTCTACAGGAGGAATACATCCCAGAGCCAACACAGGAGAGGTGGCTGGAGATTGCAGAGAAGTTTCAAGAAATCTGCCAGTTTCCAAACTGCATCGGTGCCGTGGATGGCAAGCATATCAGGATTGTGAAACCTATGGGATCTGGTTCACAGTTTTACAACTATAAGAAATACTTTTCTATTGTGCTTATGGCCATTTCGGATGCAAACTGCAAATTCATTGCCGTGGACATTGGTGCATACGGTCGTTCTAATGACTCTCAGGTATTCAAGATTTCCACCATGGGCCGTCGCTTGTATGGAGACAATTTTAACTTCCCACCTCCAAGACCACTCCCTGGAACAACAGGCCCACCAATGCCTTTTGTGTGCGTTGGCGACGATGCTTTTCAGCTTTCTAAACACCTACTCAAACCATACGGTAGTCGTGGATTAACACACCAGAAAAGAATCTATAACTATCGGTTAACTAGAGCGCGCAGAGTGGTGGAGTGCGCGTTTGGAATTTTAACTGCCAAATGGAGAGTCCTGTTAACAGCCATGAAAATGAAAACAGAGACTGTGGATGAGGTGGTGAAGGCCTGTGTAATCCTGCACAATTTTGTCCTTTCAAAGGAACCAGTTTCCATCGATGAAAATCTGTCTGAAACCACCTTGTGGAATTATGAGCAGCAAACTTTTCGGAGTACTGGCTCAGTGGCAAGAATCAGGGACACCTTTGCAAACTATTTTGTGACACCAGAGGGACAAGTGGACTGGCAAGATGACATGATATAATTTTCTATACCAATTGTGAGTAACTTTTTTTTTTCTTTTTTTAACTGAAATTTTACCAAGTGTTTGGTTTTCCCAAGCATTGTTACCATGTGATTTGGTTTACCAATTTTTTTTTTTTTTAAGTTTTACCAGTGTTACCAATTGTTGGGTACCAAGCATAAAGTTTTACCAGTGTTACCAATTGTTGGCTACCAAGCATAAAGTTTTACCAGTGTTACCAATTGTTGGGTACCAAGCATAAAGTTTTACCAGTGTTACCAATTGTTGGGTACCAAGCATAAAGTTTTACCAGTGTTACCAATTGTTGGGTACCAAGCATAAAGTTTTACCAAGTGTTGTTTTGCACTTACAAATGTTACCAAGTGTTGGGTACCAAGCGTAAAATGTGACACTTTGAAATTTTACCAAGTGTTGTGTACCAAGCGTTTCACAATTTGAAATGGTACCAAATGTTGTGCTACCAAGTGTTTTTTTGTACCTTGTACACCACCGATGTACTGTGAAATATTGTTGTGTGTTGTATTACCAAGTGTTGTGTTTACCTTTTACACCACTGGTGTAATTTGAATATTTCAAAAGAAAGAAGCAAAAAAGAAACAACACAATAAAGTTTTTTGAAAAAAAAACAGTTTATTTCTGAATTTGTAATATTGTAAGTTTTTTTTTTGGTATATATTAACTTTTTTAGAATTTTTTTTGGTATATATTACCTTTTTTGTAACTTTTTTTTGGTATATATTACTTTTTGTAACTTTACTTTTTTTTCTTGGTATATATTACCTTTTTTGTAATTTTTTTTTTTTTTTATATAAGAAAACATCACAGAGTGTGATAATGTTGGGTGGAGATAGTATTGGAGGGGTTAACAGGGTTGACCACATCGAGGGGGGGTAGAGGACTGGGGAGGGAGTTGGTGAGGACCAGAAGTGGAAGGGGGGTTTAACACATGTGGTTGGGACGGGAGTGGATGGACAGACGAGGTTTGTGGGTACATTGAAGGTGTATGTGGGGGTGGGTATGGTGAGGGCAATGGCGTATAATGCAATGGGGAAGGTAGGTACTGGGAAGAATGGAATGGGGAACTAGAGAAAGGAGAGGGAGTGGTAGGAGGAGGGATGGCTGTATGATGGATGGTGGTGGAAGGATGGATGGGGGAAGGATGGACAGGGGAAGGATAGACAGAGGGAGGATGGACAGGGGGAGGATGGACAGGGGGAGGATGGACAGGGGGAGGATGGACAGGGGTAGGATGAGATGCTTCAGCAAGCACTTCCACTAGAGCATTCTGACAGGCTTGCATCACACGCATCTGCTGGTGAGTACTTAAACCTTCCATTTGCCGGACAACAGATTGAAAAAAGGTATGTCTCGGTGTCTGGTTTGATTCTAAATTCATCTGTTCCATGTATCTTCTGAGTTCCATGATACTTTGATTGATCATGGTCAACCCAGAAGATAACCGTTGTCCATAAGTGTGGAAACCGTGCTGGACAGATGAGTTTAGACTCAAACATTCAGACAAGGTCATCCTTTCCTGACTCCTCAGACGCTGCCGGCCAGAACCAAAAGTTGGTCGAGATGTTGCGGCAGTGTCTGAGGGGTGGGGAACAGGGAACAAGTCGTCACCAGCAGCTTCATGTGATGAAGTCTGCCCTGCTGCTCCAGTGCTGGTGGAGGGGATAGAGGGATGAGACAAGGGGTTAGGTACAGAGGGGTCGGATACCTCGATGTGGTCACCGGGGGCGGTCTCACTAGGGATCACTCCAGAGGGACGCAACTCTGATGCAGACTCCCGAGTGCTGCAGATGGTGCTAAAAAAGAAGGAGAAAAAAATGTATATTAAAAATATTGATATTTAATTTAAGTCTGCTGAAAAAAAATGGTTAAACATTTCTACTACAGAAATGGTTTGGGGAATATTTACATTCTGCACACCATTGTTGATCGCAGGAACGCCAGGGCTTTGTAGTTCTTGTACTGGGGTCCCCGGCGTCCTCCCGATCCACTCGGGGTCTGCATCTCCTTGTTGTAGTCCCTCTTGAAGCGATCCCGGAGCGACCGCCACCATGTGATAACCCTGTCACCTGTGAAGCAAAAAAAAAAAAAGGGGTTTAGTATTCAACACTTCACATGCTGGAATATAAGTTACTGAAGTTGTAATACTTACGCACAAAATCCCTGGCCCTCACATTGAGTTCCTCCCAGTTCTCAATAACCTCAGAACACACCTCATCCCAGAGCCGTCGGGTGGTTGGTTGGTCGGCGTGTAGACGGTTTGCCATGTTCCACAGCGGCTCCCGGTTTTCCACCTCACGGATGAGATCGTCTGTATCTATCATGATCCCCTCATCCATATATCTCCGGGGAGCACGCTGTGAAACCTGTGAAGATAAAAAACAAACAAAAAAAAAATTACATTCTATTTAAACACATGATGTTCATTTAAACAATTATCCAAATAGGGTTACTTACCTTTTACCGACCAACAGATGCATCACCTTGACGACCCTGGGATGTCCTGGGAGTCACTCTCGTGCGGGCACCGGATTCTGAAGACTGTGGGAAAAAAAAAAAAATTTGTTTGGATGGATGCGTAGTTATGGTGTGTGCACTGTGATGAATGTTTGTGTTGGGTGTAGCATTATGTATCTGTGTATGTGCTAAACATACACTCTGCGCACCCCCTCCTTGCGTCTCTCCACCCTACACGTCTCCTCCTGGAAGCTCCTCTGAATCAGCTTCCTGTTAAAACATAATAGGATAGTGTTTTTAACCCAAAAAAAAAAAATTAGTTTAAATTAAAAAGAAAATTTTTTTTACCTCAGCTCGCTGATGATGTGAGGGGGAGCTTTCAGGAGAAGACATTATGGTTTGTGGCAGCTGCGTTGGCAGCTGTGTTGGCAGCTGCAGTGCTTCCTGAAGTGATCTGCAAGTATAAAGACACTTGTTAAGCTACTATACAAAGGATCATAATAAGCTTTCAGGCCTTTATACTTACAGGGAAAATAAAGGTTGGCTGGCCGTCTCTGCTGTGGCCTGTCCGACCATCTCCGCTGCTGCCTGTCCGACTGTTTCCACTGTGGCCTGTCTGACTGTTTCCGCTGCGGCCTGTCCGATCGTGTCCGCTGCGGCCTGCCTCACCGTCTCCACTGCGGCCTGGCTGGTGGTGCTTGCTGAAGTTATCTGCAAGTATAAAGATAATTGTTAAGCTACTATACAAACGATCATAATAAGCTTTCGGGTCTTTATACTTACAGGGAAACTTGCGTGTACTCTGCCGCGGCCTGGGTGTTCATGTCTGCTGCGCTCTCGCCGTTCCTCTCTGCTGCGCTCTCGCCATTCCTCTCTGCTGCGCTCTCGCCGTTCCTCTCTGCTGCTCTCTCTTTGAAGATCCCTTCTGCGGTCTTGCTGACCATCTCTGCTGCTTTTTTGGTTCTTCTTCATGATCTGTAAGAATTAAGAAAATAATTTTAAGTGTTTGCATGTCTAGATTTCCTTATCTCTCACCTAGTGTAACCAGTGATTGAAGGTGTGTATTTTGTGTAAACCCACTTTTTTTTGCATGTGAATTCCCTGAAAAAGTGTCACCAAGTGTAACCAGTGATTGAAGGTGTATAAACCAGTGTAGAGTGTAACCAGTGATTGAAGGTGTTACCAAGCGTAACCAGTGATTAAGGGGTGTAAACCAGTGTTTGCATTCCCTCAAACTCTCACCGAGTGTAACCAGTGATTGAAGGTGTTTAATTTGTGTATACCCACACTGTGTCTGGATGTTTTTGAATTCCCTGAAAAACTCAGCTGTGTATACCCAGATTATTTTCATGTTGCAATCTCACTTTTAACCACACTTGTATACCAAAAATTTAATGTACCCTTATGGTAACTTAATTTTACCTTTTTTTTAAATGATACAAAAGGAGATTTTTTTCAAAACAGTTTATTATTTTTTTTTATAATTTTTTTTTTTTACAACAAATAGGAGCTCCTCTGCTCTTTATTTTAAATACCACAATAAATGAAAAATAAAAAAACACCAATTTACAACAGATACATTAATAACACCACAATTGCAAATCTGAAAATAAAATAAAAAAACCCACACAAACACGCATAACACACAGCCAGGCCACACACACACACACACACACACACACAGTGTCTTGCAGGTGGAAGATTTGCAGCTGAGTTTGATAGTCAGGCTGGTGTTTGATGTCTGGTTCGGTGTCTTCAGTGTGGCTGTTGCCACATGTCTGGGCCCAATTACACCACATACAATACCAGTTAGGTCGGTTTCACATTTGCACTAATCCCCGTCCCATCCGGTCATCACCGCCTACTAGCACACATGGACGCTTGGGATCTGCGCACCCTATGTTTAGTATGGGGTGCGCAGATGGTGCGCTGGCAGGATTTTACTGTGTGCTGCGCACTTTTGAAGGTGTGCCATGCGCGACAAAATGCAACATGCTGCATTTGGCGCACAAGGGCACACCTTCAAAAGTGCACAGCACACTGTAAAATCCTGCCAGCGCACCATCTGCGCACCCCATACTAAACATAGGGTGCGCAGATCCCAAGAGTCCATGTGCGCTAGTAGGCGGCAAATATGAAACCGGCCTTACACCACAGAATCACAGCATAAAAAATACAATATAATTACAGTTGTATGAAAATAAAATGCAGTACACATGCAACAGAAAAAAAAAAAAAATGGAAAAAAAAATGCATTACACACACATAGGCCATACATCCACACACACACGCTCCAGGGGTCTTGCAGGTGGGTAGACTTGCAGCTGGGCAGGCAGGTTTTATAGCTCTAGTTCAATCTTCTATCAGGCTGCAGTCAGATATCTTGCTTGGTGTCTTCAGTGTTGCTGGTGCCGGATTGTCTGTGCCCCATTACACCACATACCATACATCACTCAATCACAGCATAAAAAATACAATATAATTACAGTTGTATGAAAATAAAATGCAGTACACATGCAACATAAAAAAAAAAAATGGAAAAAAAAATAAAAAATGCATTACACACACACAGACCATACATACACACACACACGCTCCAGGGGTCTTGCAGGTGGTAGACTTGCAGCTGGGCAGGCAGGTTTTATAGCTCTAGTTCAATCTTCTATCAGGCTGCAGTCAGATATCTTGCTTGGTGTCTTCACTGTTGCTGGTGCCGGATTGTCTGGGCCCAATTACACCACATATCATACACCACTCAATCACAGCATAAAAAATACAATATAATTACAGTTGTATGAAAATAAAATGCAGTACACAAGCAACAGAAAAAAAAAGTATGAAAAAAAACAGACATGCAACACTCGCAGACCACACACTAGCAGGCCATACACACACACACAGAAATGTCATAAATAGGTATACTCACACTTGTAGGTGAGCTGGTACTGGCAGGCTTGGTGGGTGTCCTGTGGCAGAGGCTTGGTGGGTGTCCTCTGGCAGGCTTGGTGGGTGTCCTGTGGCAGAGGCTTGGTGGGTGTCCTGTGGCAGAGGCTTGGTGGGTGTCCTATGGCAGAGGCTTGGTGGGTGTCGTCTGGCAGGCTTGGTGGGTGTCCTCTGGCAGGCTTGGTGGGTGTCCTCTGGCAGGCTTGCTGGCTGACACTGCATGTCTGGGCCCAATTAGCCCACCTTATATAGTTTTGGGACTGTCTGGAAAAGTATCTTTTTTTCTGGGCATGCCCAGTGCGATTTTTTGCGGATCCTGCCGGCGGATTCCGCAAAATCGCGAATCCCGGCGGATCCACCGCCCATAGGCGCCCATTCTACCGCATGGCGGATAACGGCAGATCCGCCGTTATCCGCCATTTTGACGGCGAAAAAAAACGTTACATGCTCCGTCCCCCTCAGACAGAATCCGCAAAGAATTTTGCGGATCCGCCGAATATCGGACGCAACGGACGACCATCCGTCAAAATCCGCCACTAATGTATCCCAATGGGGAAAATGGCGGATCCGCAACAAGAAAAAGCGGATCCGCCAAATTCAAATTTTGGCGGATTTTGACTGATGGCAAAAAACTGAAGTGTGAAAGAGGCCTTAGACAGATTCTTAACAGCTGATAACGCTTTTTAGATCGGTAGAGTTCTTCATTAATAATCTTCCACACATTTTAAGATGTTATGAGATCACCTGTCCTATTAGTTTGTTACAGTAGTCACCATTTTAGACTCATTACAGCTGGGATTAAAGATGAACAGATTGATCAGTGGAGGATCAAGTTGGGGTTGAATTTCTTGATAATTGCGGTTTCACGAAAATTCAAACATTTTAAGATTTAATTGAAGGATCACAATACAAAAAACGTTCCTGGCATCATTTCCCTCACTGCTGAAGATCACATCAGAAAGTGAGCTAATGTTATTTTGCATGGCTGTGTGGGCCTCCCATAAAGCCCTGCTGCTCTGACATCTAGCGAATTATCATACCTTGTACAGTGATGATCAGTACCTGGGCCATCACAGATCAGTGGTTCCAAGCAGAGTTGCTTTCCATCTCCATAGTGACAGATAAGTCTCTCTCATCTGTAGAGTGTAAGCTCTTATGGTCAGCAGGGTCCTCTCTCTCTCCTGTAGAGTGTAAGTTCTTATGGTTAGAAGGGTCCTCTCTCTCCTGTA
This sequence comes from Dendrobates tinctorius, assembly GCF_039654945.1. Taxonomy (NCBI): domain Eukaryota; kingdom Metazoa; phylum Chordata; class Amphibia; order Anura; family Dendrobatidae; genus Dendrobates; species Dendrobates tinctorius. Next base: position 19,154,562 of record NW_027361738.1, on the reverse strand, counting down.
GAGTTTAAGCTCTTATGGTCAGCAGGGTCCTCTCTCTCTTCTGTAGAGTGTAAACTCTTATGCTCAGCAGGGTCATCTCTCTATTCTGTAGAATGTAATCTCTAATAGTCAGCAGAGTCCTCTCTCTCCTGTAGAGTGTAAACTCTTATGGTCAGCGGGGTCCTCTCTCTCTTCTGTAGTGTGTAAGCTCTTATGGTCAGCAGGTTCCTCTCTCATAAGGAGAGTGTAAGATCTTGTAATCAGCAGGGTCCTCTCTTTCTTCTGTAGAGTGTAAGCTCTTATGGCCAGCAGGTTCCTCTCTCTCTCATAAGGAGAGTGTAAGATCTTGTAATCAGCAGGGTCCTCTCTTTCTTCTGTAGAGTGTAAGCTCTTATGGCCAGCAGGTTCCTCTCTCTCTCATAAGGAGAGTGTAAGATCTTGTGATCAGCAGGGTCCTCTCTTTCTTCTGTAGAGTGTAAGCTCTTATGGCCAGCAGGTTCCTCTCTCTCTCATAAGGAGAGTGTAAGATCTTGTAATCAGCAGGGTCCTCTCTTTCTTCTGTAGAGTGTAAGCTCTTATGGTCAGCAGGTTCCTCTCTCTCTCATAAGGAGAGTGTAAGATCTTGTAATCAGCAGGGTCCTCTCTTTCTTCTGTAGAGTGTAAGCTCTTATGGTCAGCAGGTTCCTCTCTCTCTCATAAGGAGAGTGTAAGATCTTGTAATCAGCAGGGTCCTCTCTTTCTTCTGTAGAGTGTAAGGTCTTATGGCCAGCATGATCCTCTCTCTCTCTGCAAGCAATCAAACAATAGCAGGTTCATGTCACCTAGTAAGAAAAAAAAGATATTAAAAAATAATATAAATGTTTGAATCACTGATCTTTTCTCAAAACAAAAGAAATAAATAAATGAATACAAAATATTTATTCCAATATTCATAAAAAATATGACTTATTGAAATGTAAAAGTATTCTAAAAATGGTAAATATCATAAAGCAACAAAGAAAAAAATGAAATACCAGAATTTCTATTTCGTGGTTTCCTAAAATATGCAAAAAAAAGCTATCAGATTGTCATATAGACCTCATCAATGGAAAAATAAAAAGGTCACAGAAAATGCAGATACAAACCATTTTTTTTTGCAAAGTTCAGAACTTTTTTTAACCACAAAACTATAAAACAATACATAAGTTTGTTTTCTCCATAATTGGATTGACATGGAAATGTTGCCAGATCATTTGTATTGCACACTGCACTCCATAAAAACAAAACCCTACAAGACAATGATGAAATTGTGTTATATTTCACTGCACTTGGAATATATTCCCATTTTAAGTACATTGTATAGAAAATGAGCTGTAGCCTTCAAAACTACAACTTGTCCTGCAAAAAGCAAGCCCTCATATGGCTACTAGATGAAAAAAAAATATTTTGGCTCTAAGTAGGAATATAAAAAACAAAAGTACAAGAACAAAAATTGTCTGTAGCAGAAATTAGTTATTGTACATCTAGTTGAAAAGCAACATGGCTATGTGTAAATGCAGCGCCTGCTAGGGCCGGGGTACTCGGTCCGGACCAGTCAGTTCTTCAGGGGATGTCACGGCAGCAGTGAACCGGTCCGTGGACCTGGGCATGCAATAAAATGAAAGGGGGAAGTTTATAAGGGATTAAGTCATGACTAGAGTTGAGCGATACCGTCCGACACTTCAAAGTATCGTATCGGATGGTATCGGCCGATCTTTAAAAAAAGTATCGGTATCGCCGATTCCGATACCGGAAGTCCCATTCAAGTCTATGGGACTTCCGGTATCGGAATAAGAAAAACCCTTTCCTGCCCTTGTACAGCCTCTCTGGGGTCTGTACGGGCCTTTCGGGGGGCTGTGCTGGCCTGCCAGGGGGTCTGTGCAGGCTCCGGTGGTCTGTGCCGGCCTGCCGGGGGGCTGTGCCGGCCTGCCGGTGGTCTGTGCAGGCTCCGGTGGGCTGTGCCGGCCTGCCGGGGGGCTGTGCCGGCCTGCCGGGGGGCTGTGCAGGCTCCGGGGGGCTGTGCCGGCCTGCCGGGGGGCTGTGCCGGCCTGCCGGTGGTCTGTGCAGGCTCCAGTGGGCTGTGCCGGCCTGCCGGGGGGCTGTGCCGGCCTGCCGGGGGGCTGTGCAGGCTCCGGGGGGCTGTGCCGGCCTGCCGGGGGGCTGTGCCGGCCTGCCGGTGGTCTGTGCAGGCTCCGGGGGGCTGTGCCGGCCTGCCGGGGGGCTGTGCCGGCCTGCCGGTGGTCTGTGCAGGCTTCGGGGGTCTGTGCAGGCATCGTCCGATGGGACTACAAGTCCCATCGGGCAATGCCTGCTACCATGACAGTGATTGACACATTAGCCAATGATGGGACAGTAATAGTCCTATCATCCGGCTAATGTGTTGAATGTAAAAAAAAAAAAAAAAAAATTACATGCTACATACATACAACATGCATACTACATACATGCTACATTCATACTACATACTACATACATGCTACATACATGCTACATTCATACTACATAAATACTACATGCAACATACATACTACATATATACTACATACATACTACATATATACTACATGCATGCTACATACATACTGCATGCTACATACATACTACATGCTACATACATACTACATGCTACATACATAACACATATATACTACATACATACTACATACATACTACATGCATGCTACATGCATGCTACATGCTACATACATAACACATATATACTACATGCATGCTACATACATAGTACATGCTACATGCATGCTACATACATACTACATGCTACATACTACATATATACTACATGCATGCTACATACATACTACATGCTACATACTACATATATACTACATGCATGCTACATACATACTACATGCTACATACATACTACATATATACTACATGCATGCTACATACATACTACATGCTACATACATACTACATATATACTACATGCATGCTACATACATACTACATGCTACATACATACTACATATATACTACATGCATGCTACATACATACTACATGCTACATACATACTACATATATACTACATGCATGCTACATACATACTACATGCTACATACATACTACGTATATACTACATGCATGCTACATACATACTACATGCTACATACATACCACATACATACTACATACATGCTACATGCTACATATATACTACATATATACTACATGCATGCTACATACATACTACATGCTACATACATACTACATATATACTACATACATACTACATACATACTACATGCATGCTACATACATACTACATACATACTACATGCTACATACATACCACATACATACTACATACATACTACATGCTACATACATTCATACATATATACCACATGCATGCTACATACATACTACATATATACTACATGCATGCTACATACATACTGCATGCTACATGCATGCTACATACATACTACATACATACTACATGCTACATACATACCACATATATACTACATACATACAATACATTCATACAATACATACATAGACATACAGTACATATAACATAGAGTAACATACTTACCAATACTTGTCACATTGTTCCCCGAAGCCATTGTCTTTTCCGGAATAAATATTAACATAACAAACCACAAAAATACTCACCCACGATCCGAAGCAGTCCACGAGTGTGTCCCACGACGATCTTGGGTAGAGAACTGCAGCATCAGATGATGCTGCCGTTCTCTACGGGCTGCAGGAATCCAATGACGGAAGGTAGGTATCCTTCCGCACTGTATTCCTCCGCCACTTAAAAAAAAAAAGTCCCTAGTCTCACTTTATGCCATTGCTGTGTGGCAATGGCATAAAGTGAGACTAGGGACTTTTTTTTTTTAAGTGGCGGAGGAATACAGTGCGGAAGGATACCTACCTTCCGTCATTGGATTCCTGCAGCCCGTAGAGAACGGCAGCATCATCTGATGCTGCAGTTCTCTACCCAAGATCGTCGTGGGACACACTCGTGGACTGCTTCGGATCGTGGGTGAGTATTTTTGTGGTTTGTTATGTTAATATTTATTCCGGAAAAGACAATGGCTTCGGGGAACAATGTGACAAGTATTGGTAAGTATGTTACTCTATGTTATATGTACTGTATGTCTATGTATGTATTGTATGAATGTATTGTATGTATGTAGTATATATGTGGTATGTATGTAGCATGTAGTATGTATGTAGTATGTATGTAGCATGCATGTAGCATGCAGTATGTATGTAGCATGCATGTAGTATATATGTAGTATGTATGTAGCATGCATGTAGTATATATGTAGTATGTATGTAGCATGTATGTAGTATGTATGTGGTATGTATGTAGCATGTAGTATGTATGTAGCATGCATGTAGTATATATGTAGTATGTATGTAGCATGTAGTATGTATGTAGTATGTATGTAGTATGTATGTGGTATGTATGTAGCATGTAGTATGTATGTAGCATGCATGTAGTATGTATGTAGTATGCATGTAGTATGCATGTAGTATGTATGTAGCATGTATGTGGTATGTATGTGGTATGTATGTAGCATGTAGTATGTATGTAGCATGCATGTAGTATATATGTAGTATGTATGTAGCATGTAGTATGTATGTAGTATGTATGTAGTATGTATGTGGTATGTATGTAGCATGTAGTATGTATGTAGCATGTAGTATGTATGTAGCATGCATGTAGTATATATGTAGTATGTAGTATGTATGTAGTATGTATGTGGTATGTATGTAGCATGTAGTATGTATGTAGCATGCATGTAGTATGTATGTAGCATGCATGTAGTATGCATGTAGTATGCATGTAGTATGCATGTAGTATGTATGTAGTATGTATGTAGTATATACTGTATGTAGTATGTATGTAGCATGTATGTGGTATGTATGTAGCATGTAGTATGTATGTAGCATGCATGTAGAATATATATGTAGTATGTAGTATGTATGTAGTATGTATGTGGTATGTATGTAGCATGTAGTATGTATGTAGCATGCATGTAGTATGTATGTAGCATGCATGTAATATGTATGTAGCATGCATGTATGTATGTAGCATGCATGTAGCATGCATGTAGTATGTATGTAGTATGTATGTAGTATTTATGTAGCATGCAGCATGTATGTAGCATGTATGTAGCATGTATGTAGTATGTATGTAGTATATATGTAGTATGTATGTAGCATGTAGTATGTATGTAGCATGTAGTATGTATGTAGTATTTTTTTTTTTTAACATTTAACACATTAGCCGGATGATGGGACTACTACTGTCCCATCATTGGCTAATGTGTCAATCACTGTCATGGTAGCAGGCATCGCCTGATGGGACTTGTAGTCCCATCGGACGATGCTTGCACAGACCCCCGGACATCAGCACAGCCCCCCGGCAGGCCGGCATAGCCCCCCGGCAGGCCGGTACAGACCCCCACAGGGTGCACAGACCACCGGCAGGCCGGCACAGCCCCCCGTCAGGCCGGTACAGGCCCCCACAGGGTGCACAGACCACCGGCAGGCCGGCACAGCCCCCCGGCAGGCCGGTACAGACCCCGGGCAGTCCACACAGCCCCCCGGCAGGCCGGCACAGCCCCCCGGCAGGCCGGCAGAGACCCCCGGAAGGCCCGAAATGACGGCGCATCATGATGCGCACACACCGCGCATCATGATGACGTCAGGCTGTCAATCAACTGAACTTCCGATTCCGATGCCGAATTCCGATATTGAAAAAATATCGGAAGTCGGTATCGGAATTCCGATACAGCAAGTATCGGCCGATACCCGATACTTGCGGTATCGGAATGCTCAACACTAGTCATGACGCCACCCTTGGTGTTCGGCAATAAGAAGATGGCCGACACTGCGAATCAAATCCACTGGGGCGGTTGGTTACGCAGCAGACATGTTACAAATCTCCAATGGTAGAGCTAGGCCCCAGGGCAGATATAAGATGGTAGATGATGGAAATTATAGTAGTGCAGGGCAGATGACGTGGTAAATAAATCTGAGGACACAGTGGGGTGCAGTCTTCTCACTTTTACTCACGGTCTTTCAAGTTACAATCCCCAGCCGGGGTGCTGTGTCCTCCGGGTCAGTGGTCCAGCCAGCTCTTGACTAATTTGGGGTACACTTTGCCAGAACCCCTTTCTTATGTTCCTTCTCTGGTCATCTCCCTGCACTGGCTCCTGCCTCTCCTGCCCTGTGCCTCACACACAGTGTCCCAAGCCAGCAGCCTCAGTTCCTGTCGGGCAACGATTTCCTGGTCCCCTTGACCCTATATGGCTGCCTTTTCAGCGAATGTGTGTGGATTCGGCTGTTGCACTTACAGTCACCACAGCCTCCGGTTTGCTAGCTGAGTCCTACAGTCTCTCCACTAATCCAGGGCCGGTCCCCAATTGTGACCAGGTCCTTCCACCCGTCTATGGTCAGCGTGGATTTGGGCGCCTCAGGTGGATTCTTCACTTCCCTGGCCCCTAGGACCCCTTCTTCACTCCATTTTACTCTCCAGGACAAGCTCCTCACTTATTCAGTCACCTCCACCAATTGTCTTCTCTTCCTGACTCCTCCTCCAACTGACTTTTGTTACCATGACAACACTCCACTACAACTGTCAGCTTTCTCTCTAGCTGTCCTTCCCTTATCTACTTCCTCCACCCACACCCTCTACCTAGTTCCTCCCTGGCCTAAAGAGATGTTGTGTTGGGTGCTAGTGTGTGGGTACCAGGTAGTGCCCCCCTCCTTACCCAAGAGTGGGGTACCACACCTCTGGCTGAGGTGCAGTACCACTGTGGTGACTGGACCCTCAGGGGCGCCACATAAAGACTATGTAAAAATTTGTAAAGCATACTTTTGAAACTTGTGGTTCTACATGGACACTAAAGACACAATGCTGGACTTTGAAAATCGAGACATATAGTAAATAGAATGGGAGCTGATTCATTAAGACTGATGTTGTACACACCAGTCTTAATGAAGAAGCATGGGGGTGTAAAATGCACTGAATTCATTATGAATTTGTTGCATTTTCTCAATGGCGGGTGTCTCTATGTGCCTCATCAGAAATGGTACTCTAGGAACTGGAGTAATATCTCTGGTGAAAGTTGCCCCACTAAAGTGGCATAGCTTATGATGAATTCAGAGGACAGGAGCAGGTCATGTCCAGTTCTGTCCACGCCCCATCCACTTTAATATAACTGATGTGAAAATGCCAAAATTCACATTTTTACACAACTTCACATGCCACATAAATTTTGTGACTTTTCAAAATATTTTTCACCAGAAATCTGATGTGAACACTTTGATGATTCAGCCAAATGTAGGTTTTAAGAGTACTGGCTTCCACATTGTGTTTATCAAATATATAGGCGCTTTGGAAAGAAAATTTGTGGAGTTACAAAAATCACAGGATGGATAGACATGTTAATGATAAGCAAATAATAAATACATGCAAACAAAGTTTACAAAACATCTCACTTAATTTAGCATCGAGTATAAGCACCACGAGCAGAAAATTTTGCAATTACATGTTTTGGCTTCTATTAATGAGGTTGCTAATGGCTGTTTGAGAAATATTCTGCCATTATTCAAAGTGTCCCAAGATCTGATTTTTAACCCAACAACACCAGGTTGCAAGATGGTTATACAAATGTGAGCAGCGTGTGTGGCCTAAATGTGCTACAAGGGCCTACAGCATCTTTGCACTGCCTCTCATCATTCACATCTGGGACTTAATTGGTCGGCAATTGGAAAGGGAGCTGCCAGCAGCAGATCTTGATGATTTTCCCAAGTGCATTCAGCATGTCAGAACATTCCTTGGACAACCATTAATAACATCATTGATTGCAGCTGAGGCATGTAAGTGCATGTACTTCTGCATGTAGTTATAAATATTGAATAAATCAAAATCTTTTCAAAATTTTGTTTGCATTTTTTCATCTTTTGCATATCATGAACAAGTCTATTGATCTTGCGATTTTCATAAATCCATGACTTTTCCTTCTTGATGTTACAATTTCAATGCTGATGTTGAGGTGTGTATATGTATATAAATACATGTATATACACTTTCTTTATTTGTATTTATACACATGAATAAGCAAGATGAACCCACTTGTTGGAGGTACTTCCCATAAATGTTGAAATATAAAACTGGTAAGCGATCTTTCTGTTTCAAACTGAAGCTTTTGCCTTCCTACAGTGGCCTTTAACCTGGCCCTTTCCTCCAATCTTAGAAGAGTTGGAGTTGATGGAACATATAATGACTCCTTTCCTGTGTAGTAAAGTCAGCAATAAAGCTTAGTAATTAAGGTGGCTGGGGAGGCCCATCCCAGCATGCCAGTGGTGTGGCAAACACTTTTCAAACTTCAAACAATATCAAAGTCTCTAAGAAACTGGTCTGGTTTAGGGCTGGTTTGAATTAAGCCTCTCTTCCACACGCACATTTCAAATCCAGGCTCAAACAAGAAAGCCCCAACCTTCTGGTTTTCATTAAAACCAATTATCTTATCTGTTTCATCTCAAGCCTGACCCTTAGGCTTGCAAACAGCCATTCGGTGCATTTTGTGTGCTTGTTTGAGAAAGCCTACAGCCAGCCAATGGCCCGGGGACCAGCTAATTAAAACACAGTTGCCCCCTGCTTCAAATGATTAAATATTTTTAAATAATTTTTCCATTCGTTGCCTCAAGCTTCAAAGACCGTGTAGATGTAGTCATCTATTTTGTTTGTCGGAAACCAACCTCAGAAAGAATTTGGGAAGAAGACAGTTTTCAACCTGTGTCCTGCTGCTGTAGCAATAAAGTACTAATGATCGCGTATTGTTTAATAAGATAAAATCCTACAAAGAATCACATCATAGAGGCAATAATCATATTTCACTGGATATCAATATTTCATCTTCATTACCCAAGGTCGAAGAATTTAATGAGCTCACAGAACTTGTTGATGTGCTAGTAAAGTTTAATAATCACATTTAGCCAAATCAGGATCCCCGACTTTAGTTTACATTTGAAAGTGAAACTGCGAAAATATCCAGGCAATTCCCTTAAGTAGCATGCCAAGGAACATTACTGAAGGATGACGTGAGTTTTTTTCTATAAAAATCAAAACTCAGACAAATAGAGTATAAAAAACAATTTTTGGCAGCCAGTAATCCAGAGAAATGCATTCAAAGGAAACACTTATATGATGTATGCATCTATTGGATATGATGACCCACACAAATTCATCAAAATGAGTAGAAACGTTTTAGGTTTGCAGATCCCGGAGAATATAACTCTCTGCTTAGCGTGGTAGTAATATGATCGGTACCACACAGTTGTGATCCTTATATGGCTGTATATGAAGGGATGCACAGTTACTCACACTATGGTGCAAATAGTAACTATGATTTATTACTATTAAAGAGTAACTGAACTTTTTTTTTAATTATCCTCCAGGCATTGAAAAGTTCTGAAATTTAGTAATCTAAAATAAAAAAAACATATATGTAATTACTTTATTTTGCTTCCTTCACTCACAAGAACCATTCTGCAGTGCTGTTTCAATGTCCAGGTAATGCTCCTTTTTTAGATCCTTTCAACTGCTTCTCGGTAATGTCTGTACATTATATTCATACAGTCCTGGAATTCTCCCTCCTGAGTATAGGGGGTGGAAATAAAGACATTCAAATAGCAGAGAGAGGGCCCACCCTACTCCGCTTTTGACTGAACAGCAGCTTATTCACTACAATGCACATGTATGCTGTGGTTCTATACTTTGTGATTTTTTTCAATAATTGGACAATTCATCAATGTTGCATCTTATGAAAGTTATCAAAATTAGTTTTATGATATCAGACAGAAATAGTTTCTATTCAGATATTGGAGACATAGGGAACTAAAGCTTGGTCTCTCGGGTCTCCGATGGGTTCAGTATTAGTATTTAATTCAACTTGTCTGTGCTTGAGCAAATTTGACAACCATGCACACCACACCTTTACTGCCCATCCTGCTTTATGCACAAGTAGCATTTCTTGTTAAGTCCTTTTTGGCAGAGATTGAAAAATTGGGTTTAAAAAATAAAAAAATAATAATTTTATTGTTGTACAAAAAAATCCCTATATCATGGCTAAGAATGTGGAAGTTACTAGCAGGACAGAAGTATCATGAACACCAGTAGTTCCAGCCATTCAGGCTGTAGTGTTATTGAGCACAGGTCACAATTTGCCTATTTACCCTTTGGCAAGCATATTAGTGTTGATAAAGTGGAGGGTATTGTGGAATATATGGCACTTTCCTCATCTCGGTCACAGCAGTATGTTGTTACTTCTGACAGCGACAGTCGGTTTTAGTCAATGTTCTACACAGAACAATCTACCTGATCTGGTCTGACTAAAGGCCCTCATACACTTTAGATTAAAGGGAATCTGTCACCCTTTTTTGGACTATGAGCTGCCGGCATCGACATCAGGGGCTTATCTACAGCATTCTGTAAAGCTGTAGAAAAGCCCCCCGATGTAAGCTGAAAGATAAGAAAAAAGAGTTAGGCCCCCGTTACACACTGTGATATCGCTAGCAATATCGCTGTAAAGTCACCGATTTTGTGACGTTGCAGCGATATTGCTAGCGATATCGCTGCATGTGATACTTACCTCCGACCGGCTCCCCCGCTGGTTATCGCTGATCGCGCGAGAAGCTGCTGGACCAGTTCTCGTCGGTCACTTCCTGCGGCGCTTCCTGCTGTGATGACGAGCGACGCGTGGAGCCGGGCGGGAGGACGCAGGATCGCCGCGTCTGACAGGTAAGTAGCGATCCCCGTCCCCAGCGATGTCGCTGGTGAGATCTGCCTGTGTGGCAGCTCACTAGCGACCACCTAGCGATGCACCAGTGATCCTGACCGCGTCATATCGCTAGTCGGGATCGCTGGTGAGTCGCTAGGTGTAACGGTACCCTTAGATTATGCTCTCCCGGTGTCTGGTCCGATGGGTGTCGCCATCCGGTCCGGCGCCTCCCATTTTCATACGATGCCGTACTCTTCTTCCCTTCCTGTCATGTGTTCAGGGAAGAAGAGGACGGCATCGTATGAAGATGGGAGGCGCCGGACTGGACGACGACACCCATCGGACCGGATGCCGGGGTGAGTATAATCTAACTCTTTTTTCTTATCTTTCAGGTTACATCTGGGTCTTATCTACAGCATTACAGAATGCTGTAGATAAGCCCCTGATGTAGATGCTGGCAGCTAATAGTCCAAAAAAAGGGTGACAGATTCCCTCTAAAGTCAGCCAAGCTCATGGATATCAATGAGTTCAATTAACAGTTTACTTAATATGGGGGTTACTCGTTTGTTCCCCGATAGATAATATCATGGATCGGAATAATCATGCATGTCTGATTTTGGATAGGCACATCTTATATTCTCTAAGAGATAAGCCACTACCAGATATATATGGCTTCGTATCTCTCATTGAAAACACAGTGTGTATGGGAGAGATGGGTAAAATAGCTGTTAGTCCAATGTTCAGCTGACAGCTATCTAAAGTGCAATAGGGGGGGCCTAAGAAGGACAATTTTTTTCCACTTAAACAATAAATACATGAAAAGTCAGATTGTATGGGTTACCATTAGTGATGTGCGAACGTGCTTGTATAAGGTGTTATCCGCGCAAGCTTGTGTGCCAGTAGAGTATCTTCGGCGGGCTTAAATACTATGTTCTAGTCATCATGGCTGCATGTCTAGTGGCTGTTCGACAACTGCAACACATGCAGGGATTGCCTGTTTGTTAGGCAATGCTTGCATGTGTTGCAGCTGTTGAACAGCCATGAGACATGCAGCCACAGAGATGCCAAACATAGTATTCAAGCATGCTGAAGATACTGTATTAGCACGAGCGTGCTTGGATAACACCTTATACAAGAATGCTCGCACATCCCTAGTTACCATACATTTTGATAGTGAGGTCACTTTGACACTATTCATTCTGTGCTTGTGTTTAAGAGTTTGAAAGGAGTTGGATATAGACCTAGCAGTCCTCAAGTGCCATACTCATCCTTTCAGGGCAAATGGAGGATTGGCAGTATTGTGATTCGCAATGAATTGAATTGCTGTGACTTGTGATGAGTGGGCCTGTGGATGTTCATGTTCGGTGAGTTCACCAAATATACAGTAAAAAGTTTGGTTCGGGTCCAACCCAGTAAAAGTCAATGGGGAGCTGAACTTTGGTACTGTATAATGGCAATAGTAAGAGCTAGGGGGATGAAAAGGATGAAAAAGGAAGCTAAATAGGGGTAAGAGCAGGACAAGTACCCTGCAAACAAATGTGGATATGGAAATTACTTAAAATAACAGAGAATAAAAAAAAAAGAAAAGTTATTACTTTGAACCAGGAGGCGGAGGTCCAAGTGGAGCAAGAGGTTGAGGAGGAGATGGCAGTGTAGATGGAAGAGGAGTATGAGGAGGAGGTAGCCAACACTTTTTTTGTTGTTGATTTTTTGGTAGTACTCTGAAAAAAGGCAGTGTAATAATCTGCTGGCCAAGCTCTCTCGGCATAAAGGCTGTTTAATACTTTGCAATTTTGGGGGTTGAAAACAATGAGGAGAGCATCAAATAGGAGATGTACGAGGGGCATTCATTAAAGATTTCCCCTGACCCCCTTCCTGTGAACTGAGAGCAATGAAACTTGACACAGTTATTAGTCCTTCTTTACATAGGTTCCACCTAGGGACACACACTTCTCCCACCTCTTTAAGCAACTGCAAACACCTTGTTTGTTGAAATCGACAGGTTGCTCCAAATGCCACTTTGTGACTTCATAAATCAGAGTCTCATAATCTGGAAAATGCTTGTCCTTTAAAAATAACTTCATTGTTGGAAAGAGGTGGAAGTCCGATGGTGCGAAGTCGGGTGAATAAGGGGGATGCAGTAGAATTTCAAAGCCACAGGAGCATGTTTCCATTTGGGCAACATGTGAGTTGTGAACTGGTGCATTGTCTTGCAGAAGGCGGACATCTTTGGTGAGCATGCCATGTCTCTTGGTTTTGATGGCCTCCCACAATTTCTGCAGCAGTGAAGCAAAGTATGATCATGGTACCCTTTGATAGGAAATCAATCAATACTACTCCGTACTGGTCACAAAATACTGTGAGCATGACCTTGCCTGCCGAGGGTTGGGCACGTGCCATCTTTGGAGGCGGTGAGTCATCATGATGCTTCCATTGAATTGACAGGACATTAGTCTCAGGATCATAGCGATGGACCCAGCTTTCATCCTGTGTCATTAGTCTGTTGAAAAAGTCCTCCTGGTTTCCATAGCACATCGTCAATAGAGCCTGAGAGCATTCGACTCTTTCCTGCTTCTAGAAAGGTGTGAGCAGCCAGGAAACCCAGCGAGCGTATACCTTATGCATGTGAAGATGGACTGAGATGATTTTTTCTATGGACCCCACACTAATCTTGATATTTTGGGCTAGATGGCAAATGGTTACATGGCGATTTTCCAAACTGTCGACCCCCACTCGTTGGATGGTGTGCTCATCAATAGCAGAGTGGGGTCGCCCTGGAATTGGAGCGGCTTGCACTGAAGTCCGACCACATTTGAATTGACGATGCCATTTCTTGACTACATCATATGATGGGGAATCGTCACCATAAACCTATTTCATCTCATCGAGCATCTCCTTGGGTGTATGGAATTTCAAGTAAAGGAACTTGATGACTGCTCTGTATTTCACTGGGTCCATTATCAAACCTCACACCACTTCAGCACCTGTAAAATTAAGACCGTTATCGGTTCTGAGTTGCAAATTGGCACATAACCTATAGAGACTTATATCATTACACATGTGCAGTTTCAGCATCCTGTGATAAATAGAAGGAGGTTAGGGGAAATCTTTAATGAATGCCCCTCGTAGCCATGTTGCTGGTGGTGGTGAAGTAGCTGCTTCAGGGAGAGAGAGGGCATGGTCGATCTGTGTCTGCTGCATGCCCAAATGAAACACCTTGCCCCAGAATTCTAAGAGTTTGAGTGCACTGATGTCCCACCACTTGTTCTGTTGGAGGATGAGTCCTTTGGAGGGGTAGTGCAAATGGTCGGTGGACCACCACAGCAGAATTCCGATGATGCTGATGATGAAACACAGGTGCCAACTGCTGCAGCTTCCTGCTGTGTGCACATCGGCAAGGACGGTAGGGTTGAAGACTTGGTGGAACATCATGCAGGGGATTATTATTATTATTTATTTTTAGAGCACTATTGATTCCATGATGCTTTACATGAGGAAGGGTTACATACAAAACACAAATAGAAATTGCAATAAACAAGCTAAAATTGACAGACAGGTACAGAGGGGAGAGGACCCAACCCTTGCGGCCTTACATTCTATATGATAATGGGGGAGAAGACAGTAAGGTTTGGAGGTTGCAGCAGCTAGCTCTGGTGTTGGTGAGGTAGCAGGGGGGTCATTGCAGGCTGTAAGCAGTTCTGAAGAGATTGGTTTTCAAGTTCCACTTGAAAGTTTGGAGAGTAGAGAATAATCAGATGTGTTGGGCCACAGAATTCTACACGATGGGAGATACTCAGGAGAAGTCGTGCAGGCGATTGGATGAGAAATGTACGATTGTAGATGAGAGAAGAAGGTCATGAGAGGACCAGAGTTTATGTGATGGGAGATATCGGGAGATTAGTTCAGAGATATACATGGCAAATTATAGATGGCTTTGTAGGTCAGTATTAGTAGCTTTAATTGAATATGTTGTGGAATCGGGAGACAATGAATGGGATTGAGGGGTGAAGTGGAGGAGTAGCAAGGACAGATTTAAATTAGTAGTGCAGCAAAGTTACAGACAGACTGGAGAGGAGTGATGATGCGACGAGGGTTGATGAAGTCCTAGACCCCACATGGGGTCAAGGCCACCTGAGTGACATTGGCAGTTTGGAGGAAGAGGTGGTGGTCATGCTGCCCCAGCTGCACAGCAAAAGAGGGAGCAGGGTGCAAATGCACCAAGGTTGGCCCTTAGACTTTTTCTCTGTCTATGTTTCCTCCTCCTTCTCCACTTCGTCCACCGTCTCCTCATTCGGTCAGAAAGTGTGGGCAGTGTTTGGTACAGTATAATTGTTTTTAGACATGCTACTCACACAGACACAGCTGCAGAGTACACAGAGAGGCTTTTATGCACAGTACAAACAAAGGCTATTTGGCACAGTACACAGATACAAAAAACGCTGCAGGGTTAAATTATTTTTTACACACAGTAGTCACAAAAAACGCTGTAGAGTTCAATAATTTTTTACACACACTGCACACAAAAAATGCTGCAGAGTACAATAATTTTTACATAGACTACATGCAAACAAATGCTGCAGAGTAAAATTATTTTTTACACACACTACTCGAAGAAAAAATTCTGCAGAGTACAACCATTTTTTACACACACTACTAGTATACTCACAGCGGTACAGTAAAAATTATTTATTTGGTCTACAAATAGTAAGAGAAGGCTGCTGCTGAAATCTATGTACAGTATTTGCTACACTACTAGAAAACACACAGCGGTCATGAATTTATTTTTCTTTGGCTTAGAAATGGCAACCAGACGGCTGATGCCAATGATTTATTTCCCTGACTACTAAAATACACACACCACTACCGAAAAATTATTTTTGGGCTTAGAAATGGCAGCGAGATGGATGATGCCAATTGTTTATTTCACAGACTACTAGAAAACCCATGGCAGCTTAAAAGAACAGTACTAACACAGGCAGAGGGGAGCGCAGAGTACACACAGCAGCTTAAAGGTCAGTACTCCCACAGGTGGGTAGGTATAAATTACACTCAGCAGCCTAAAGGACAGTACTCTCATAGGCAGGAGGTGAAGAGTACAAACAATGGCTTAAAGGACTGTTCTCCCATAGATATAGGTGAAGAGTACACACAGTGGCTTATAGGACAGTACTCACACAGGTGGGGGGGTGCAGCGTACACACACCAGCTTAAAGGACAGTACTCTCACAAGTGAGGGCAGAGTACATGCATCCAACTGTGGGAACACTGCTCTTTAAGCCACTGTATGTATGCTGCGCCCAGCCTCCTGTGGGAATACTGTTCCTTTAAGCCCCCATGTGTTTACTACTAGTGTTGCAAACAAATAATTGACATCAGCCATCTTGTTGCCATTTGTTGGCCAAAGCAATCATTTTTCAGGACTGCTGTGTGATTTCTAGTAGTCTGAGAAATAAATAATTGACGTCAGCTGTCTCATTGCCATTTGTAGGCCAAAGAAATAATTTTTCAGGACCTTTGTGTGTTTTGTGTGTTTTCTATTAGTCTGAGAAATAAAAAATTGGCATCAGCCATCTTGTTGCTATTTGTAGGCCAAATAAATAATTTTTCATGATGTCTGTGTGTCTGCTAGTAGCTTGAGAAATAAATTATTGGCATCAGCGGTCTTGTTGCCATTATAAATACACAATTTTTCATTACTGCTGTGTGTTTTCTAGTAATCTGAGAAATACATTATTGGCATCAGCCATCTCATTGCCATTCGTAGGCCAACTAAATACTTTTTCTGGGTCACTCTCTGGTTTTTAGCAGTGTTGAAAATAAATAATTTGTATCAGCCATTTACCATTTGTAGACCAAATTTATAATATTTCTTTGACGACTGTGTGTTCTTTCCACCCCCCACCTTTGGGAGTACTGTTTCTTTAAGCCACTCTGTGTTTTCTAGTAGTGTTGCAAATAAATATTTGGCATCAGCCATTTTGTTGCCATTTGTAGGCCAAAATAATAATTGTCAGCACCGCTGTGTGTAGTCTGCAACTCCCTACCTATGGGAGTACTGTTATGTTAAGCCACTGTGCTTTCTGGTAGTGTTGCAAACAAATAATTGGCATCAGATGTCTTGTTACTATTTGTAGGCCAAATAAATAATTTTTCTGGACTGCTGTGTGTTTTCTAGTAATGTGAGAAATAATTGATTGGCATCAGTCGACTCGTTGTCATTTGTGGCCAAAGAAATAATTTTTCAGGACCGCTGTGTGTTTTCTAATACTATGAGAAATAAATAATTGGTATCAGCAATCTCGTTGCCATTTGTAGACCTAAAAAAATCATTGTTCTGGACCACTGTATGTACACTGCACACCCCACGTGTGGGAGAACTGTTCCTCTAAGCCGCTGTGTGTTTTCTATTGGGGTTGCATATAAATAATGGCATCATTCGTCTCATTGCCATTTGTACACCATATAAATATTTTTTATGACAGCTGTGCTTTTTAGTCATCTAAGAAATAAATAATTAGAAGCATCCATCTCGTTGCCATTTATAGGCAAAAAAATACTTTTTTAGGACCTCTGTGTGTTTCTTGGCATGTGGCGAATAAATAAATCTCTCTTCTGCCATCTCTTTGCTAGTAATGTACGAAAAAAATTCCAAAAATGAGGAGAGCATCAAATAGGGGATGTGAATGCAGCCGTGGTGGTGCTGGTGTAGCTGCTGCAGGGAGAGGACATGGTCGTCCTGCACATGTTACATGCCCAAATACAACACTTTTCTCTGGTGCACACAGGTAACAGGCTGTTGGCCTGAATACCACTGCCTATGCAATTCCTTCCCATTATCTTCCTCCTGGTCCACTGAAGAGAGTGCACAATTGACACGTGCGGATCGTGGTCATTCGGCTTCCACATCACTCCCATGCAAATCAGCCAAGCAGTCTGAACCCCAATTTGTGCAGCAGTCTCTTCTGCTTTTTAATGACTCTGCTGGTTTGGGTTCCGTGACCATCCACCTGTCCCTGTCCCAGAAGTAGTAGAAACTGAATGCACTGATGCCAAACCAATTGTTATGTTGAAGGATGAGTACGTGAGAGAGCTAGTGCACAATGTCAGAGGTCCACCTCACTACATATCAGATGATGAGGAAACTCAGTTGCCAACTGCAGAATCTTTCTGAAGTGTGCAGACCAGCAAATAGGGCTGAGTTGAGGAGTCAGTGGAAGACGTTGTTGTGAGAGATGATAAGGTCTTAAGCCCCCATCACACATAGCAATCTCACTAGCGAGATCGCTGCTGAGTCACAAGTTTTGTGATGCAACAGCGATCCCACCAGCGATATCGCTGTGTGCGACACTGACCAGCGACCGGCCCTCGTGCCGGTTATCACTGATCGCCCTGGAATGGCAAGGACATTTATTTGATCGCTGGTCTCCCGTTGGCCAGCACGCATCGCTGCGTGTGACAGGCGGGAGACCAGCGATCAGTGCGCTGGTAACTAAGGTGAATGTTGCGTTTCTAAGCAGCGCGCAGCTCTTAGAAACCCGATGTGTACCTTAGTTACCAGAGTGCTGGTGCGGGGAGCTGGTAACTAAGGTACACATCGGGTTTCTAAGTGCAGCGCGCTGCTTAGAAACCCGATGTGCACCTTGGTTACCAGCTCCCTGCACGAGCACGCTGGTAACTAAGGTACACAGTGGGTAACTAAGCAACGTGCGTCGCTTGTTACCCTCCTGTCGCTGGTGCTGATTGCTGGTGAAACTGCCTGTTTGGCAGCTCACCAGCAATCATGTAGCGACACACCAGCGATCCTGACAAGGTAATATCATTGTCGGGATCGCTGGTGCGTCGCTATGTGTGACGGGGCCCTTAGACCCCACTTGGAGCAGGGGTCATTCTTGTGATGTGTGAAGTTCAGAGGAAGAGGATGTGACCACGCTGCCCCAGCAGCAGTAAAGTTCAGGGTCCGTATACCTACTGTTTGAGCGCGAACTCCAAAAACGGACTTCTCTAGGAAATCCATGTTACTGTTTGGGCTTGGCACCCTGAACATTGAGTGTTTCCGAAGCTGTCAGCTGCATGACAGCACGAGGAACACCAGTGGCTGTAATCGGCGGTAAGATTATTACTGCATATCAGTGTACCAGCAGAGGTACCGGTCGATAAAAAGTTTACCTCTGGTCACAGAGGCACCGGCCGGCTGATGTGAGTACTACTCTCATAAGCCTGCTGCCACTAATAACAGCGAAAGCAGGTGAGGCTGATGGGCATAAAGATCAGCTGGCACTTGCACTATAAATACATAATTTTTTTAAAAAATTTGTGTTTTTTTCTATTTTTTTATAACCAGCATGACAAAACTGACAGCTGCAGACTGCAACCCTCAGCTATCAGCTTTATTGTGGCTGGTTATCAAGAACAGAGGGGTCCTCAAACCATTTTTTTTTTTAAATTATTTAAATAAATAATATATAAAAACAGCATGGTATCCCCCCACTGTTGACAAACAGCCAAGCTAAAGCAGACAGCTTGGGCTGGTTTTCTCTGGCTGGTAAGGGGCCATGGACATTGACGCTTTGCCCGGCTCTTCCTACTTGCCCTATGGTGGTGGAAAGTGGGGTTCATAGTTGTGGAGTAGATGTCACCCTTGCATTTTCAGGTGACATCAAGCCCAGCAGTTAGTAAAGGAGAGGTGTCTATAAGAAGCCCCTCCATTACTAACCCAATAGTCATATGGTCAGTAAAAACATCCAGAAAAAAGTCCTTTGTTTGAATTAAAAATGCACATAATTTTACAAAGTTACTTAAAAATAACAAACACAATTATACTCATCTTACGCCCATTCTATTGAAGCCCTGGTTCCCTGTAAAAAAATGAAAAAAATAAACAAAAATACTCATGTAAGAAATTTCTCATGGTGAGTTGTGGTGAATTCACTGAGCTCATTGAGGTCACCACAGTTTATCGACACTGCACTCACTGAAGTGAACTGGGAATGCAACCTCAGTGACCTGCAGTAACCTTGATGACATTACTGCTAGTCACTGATGCTGGGATCGCAGTAGCTCATTCTTTGTGGTTTTCAGCCTTCATAGTCACATCTTGTCACTTCCCAGGTTTAAAACCAATATTCGCAGACAAGGATTATGACTTGGGCAGTATGTCAAACAGGTGGGGGATATTGCTGTTGTTTTTTTGCTTTACATGAGACCAGGGCTTCAATGGAATGGACATTAAGTGAGGATTTTTGTTGTTTATTATTGTCATTTTTTACAGGGGATCAGGGCTTCAATGTAATGGACTTAAGGTGAGTATAACTGTGTTTGTTATTTTTAGATACATTTGTAAAACTGTGTGCATTTTTTTCAAATAAAGGACTTTATTCTGGTTGTTTTTTATTTTCAATATGACTATGACTCATATAGACACCTCTTCAGTTCTAACTGCTGGGCTTGATATCACCTGAAAATACAAAGGTGACATCAACCCCAAAAATATGCCTTTTACCTCTGGTCACAGTTACTGGCTCACACTGTCATCTGACAGCGAGGAAATCCCAGCTGTCTGACCTCTGGTAATAATTTTAGCACCGATCTGAGGCGGCGTTTGCCATGCTGTCATGCAGCGTGGCAAACAACGGATGATCGGGCCCCCAATCATCTGAATGGGGTACAGGTTTGGATTCTGGTACTGTTCTGGTACCTGAACAGAACTTTTTTTTAACTGTTTGGCCCGCCACACCAGGAAATCTCTTGCCCCTGCATTTATCATTCCCCTCTTTAACTCCTCACTCAGCTACTCCATTCCTACCCCCTGCCAGAGGCTTTTGTAGTATCTTATGACTAATACAGGAAAAATTGACCTTATATTTCTACACAGAGTTTAGAAGGATTCAGCTAGTCAGTTTTTAATTACGTGATGTTATACACCTAAAATGATTTTGTTATAGACCTATAACGTGATTTTATAGACCTAATGAAAAAGAGAAGTATTAGTTGGGTAGAAAGCAAAATGAGCAATTGCAAGTATACAGTACCATACTATATGATGACTGCAATATATTAAGAAAAAACGTTGATGGGAGTGCTACTTTTAATTTGCTGGGCTTCAAAGTCATGCAATACTAGTCTTACATAATTTTTACTACATCATTTTGCTGTTCACTATATAATTTTAGTTACATAGTTTTGATTAATTTGCTGTTATTCAAAGATATAGAATATGTGAGAAATAAAGAAAACATCAATAATTATTAATCACCTCTTGTTTGGTTGTACTATTACCGAGGCAGATGCATGGATTAATTATATTTGCATAGTAATCCTTATTAGCCATCATTCATACTTTACATTTGTTTGCATAAGAAAAAAAAGATTTTTTTAATCAGTATTCTGCATCCGATTATTATTCATTTTTAGTCCATGTGTCTATTTCATCATCACTTTGGCATCCATTTTTCCCTCGTTAAAAAAAAAAAGTTTTCAAGCTTCTTTTACTAATTAGACAGCAAAAATGCAGACAGCACTCAGATGATACACGGGATGGCATCCAAGTGCTATCTCAGACCAATTCACTTGAATGCATGAGTTTGATTGACAATTCAGATCAACAACAGACATGTTTACTGTCCGCAAAAAATGTAAAATAAAGAAGACGTGTCTAATTGTCATTCGATTTGCCTATATATTATCAGTGAAAGCAAAAATAGAAAATGAGCTAGAAAAACAGACATCAGAATGAGATCTTAGTCAATATGTACAGTAGGTCTTACATCTGATAAGATGCAATGTAGTTGCTTCATATCGCCCATCAGGGGTTAATATTTATCAGAAGCTGTCTCATATGCTGGTGCTTGGTCATATGGGAGTGAGAGGAGGTTTCCGTGATCTCTAAACTGTGAAATATTTCCTTCCATAAGACTGCAAGTGCTTTGACTTTAGCGAGCAGCAGCACAAGATAAACTACACCACATGTAGATGAAAAGCGCAGGGATTTAACAGTAAGGCTGTCTAAATTCATTCCAGACTGTCTCCATGTTTACAGAGCTCCCTCACCAGCTTCTGCACATCTTGAAGACTGATTTTATATAAAGTTACGCTAATCGAGTTAGTCATCATTGTCTCCAGCATAAACAGGAGAATATACAGTAAAGTACACAGAAAATATTTTGATGTGTCACCTTGAAAAAATTTGCTTTTTGCAGGATTAGGGTTAAGACTAACCTAGGTGTTGTTTGCAATGACATTAAATTGTGACATATGAGGTATACAGCAGTAATGCAATATGGCCTGTACTAT